>NW_026590062.1:27407614-27444692 GCF_907164565.1 Psammomys obesus
AAGGAAGGAAGGAAGGAAGGAAGGAAGGAAGGAAGGAAGGAAGGAAGGAAGGAAGGGAAAGAGAGAAAGAGAAAAAGAGAGAAAGAAAGGAGGGAGAGAGGAAGGGAGGGAGGGATAGAGAGAAGAAAAGAAGGTTGGTTTTAGAGGCTTCTTTGGTGATCCATAACCTTTGTTACAGACAAATTGTTACCAATTGTCAGATTAAGAATTAAAATCTCAAAGAGAACCCACCTACCTCTGAGTACCTATACTGCCCTTATCTCAATACAGAGCCTCTGTGCTGATGAGCACAATGATATAACCTTGCCTTCTGACCCTTCCTCCTACTTAGAATGAAAAACAGTGCAATGCATCTGTAGTCACATTGTGAGCACAGACAAAACTTAAAATCTTCTGGAATGTAGAACAAAAATTAACCAGTCACAGGGGTTGGAGAGATGGCTCAGGAGTTAAGTGTTCCCTGACCTTGAAGAGGACCTGGATTAGGTTCCCAGCCCCCACCTGGTGCCCCACAACTGCCTTTAACTCCATTCTGAGGGGATCTGAGGCCCTCTTCTGCTCCCCGCTGGCCACTGCATACATGTGGTACACAGGGGAACATGCAGGCACACACACACATACACGTAAAACAAATAATAAAATGTTTAAATCCTGTTGAAAAATTCAAAGAGGCCTGACTTTTAAACTATCATAACATCCTCAAATTCAATCCATGTTATATGGTGGCATCTTGTTTAGTTGAGCCATTAATTATAGCTGAAAATTCCTATCCAGTGCAAGCTCTATCATTATTCTTCTCTAACTGTTTTAACAAAGACTATGTTGTTGTTTCATTGTTTATTTTTCATATCATCATATGCGCGTGCTCCTTCTCAGATGAATAAAGTATTAAGAAAAATGCTGGCAAGATGGGTCAATAGGCAAAGACACTTGCCCCAAGGTCAGTGTCCTGAATTTGATCTTTGGAACCCACAGGCAGAAGAAGAGAACATCCAGCAAGATGTCATCTGAGTGCCACACGCTTGCTGTGGGTTGCACAATTGCACTTGGATACAAAGGAACAAACAAATAAATATAAACAAGTAACTGTGATGAAATAATAAATTAAAATCACATATGATCCTACCGTATTGGCCTGATCTAGCCAAAGAATTTTAATGTTCTACTGACTCTCTAGTCTTTTGTTTCTGTACATGAAACATGTGTAAGTTTCTACAATCTTTAATTTATTGCTTAAATATTTTTAAAGTATTTTAAGCACTGTGAATGCTCTGTAAGTCTGTGTTATGCACATATGCCATAATTTGCTTACTGTTGCTCCTCAGCTGCAGAATGACTGCTAGAGTGAACATTTTAGCAAAACACAGACGCTTTGCTTCTCCACTCCCAGTTTTTTCCTCTTAGAATAGATTCCTAAGGTATTTTGAACTCATTACATGTTTTCTACTCTCAATACAAAGGATCAAAATTCTCTCCCCAAACTGACTGTTTAATTTTTAATTTCTAGGTGATTAAAAAATTAATACTTTGAAATTTGAAAGCAAACTTACAAAACATGCCTATAGACCCAACAGCACCAGGTTTGGGATTGGATCATCTCTGGTAGTTTAATAATATTTTCTGTTTGCTTACTATTAGGGTAAGCATCACCCCACGACCTTTGCCATCTAGTTTCCTCCTGAACTTTATGTATCTATGCCTCTCCAACAGTATTTGCTCTGGCTCACAGGATGTGCTCATACAGTCTCACCAGTTGGCTGTGGTTATTCTTAGGAACCTCATGCCTGAGCTGGCCTGAGAATGGTGGCTGTTCTACACTAGAAAGTCTTTTATGTGCTGTGGAGTTGTAGCGTTTGAACATTGTTGACTCATGAATGATTAAAATCATTATATCCAACACTGAGTATTTCTTTGTATCATGCATGTTAATAAAACCAAATGTATTGTCTTTCAGCCATTGGAACATCCCTGAGATACAGACAGTGCTGGTTCCCATGTGGGGACTCAGAAGCAGAGGCTGAAAGCACATTCACTGTTCCAAAGCTCATGAGTGTGGGTCTAGAATGGGATGGGTTTTTACTTGGAGTTGAACCTTGCTGGGGATGTGCAGGGCTGCCAAGAGAGAAAATGACACAGACACAGCACCCTGGAGTTTATGCTGCTCATGTGCGAAGAGTGAAACACAGCAAATGCGGACGGCAGTGGTGACAGTCATTAGCAATGTCACCTGAGTCCAGACATGGTGAGAGCACTTGGTCCTCTCCATGCACACATGCTCTAGGAACCATTAGCCCCGTTTAACTGGGAAGTGAGGCACAGGCCCTTACCTGTGTTTAAGCAGACCGGAACTGGAGGAGCCAACATGGATCCTGGCCAGTTAGCCTACTTTCTAATCACTTTGCAGAGATGTTGTAATTGTTGACTATAAAATTATAAACACATTAACACATTAAGTCACATTTTTGTGCAATAGAGGAGATTCCCTGTGTCCAGTGACTTCAGATGGCAGGCAGTGTGCCTTCTGTGAACTTTAGTGCTAAACCGTTGGCCTTCACCATGGGATCAGAGTGGCAACTAAGGAAACAGGCATCCGACAAAAGGCCTCAAACAAAGGTAGTCCAAATCCCAGCTTCTGTACTTTGCAGTGATACATAATTAACATTGGTCTGTAATAAGGTGATCACATATATAATATGTTGGTATACATAAAGTATCTCACAAAATGTATCTTTTGTAGGAACAGAAAAATGTGCTTTATCTCATGCTGCATACACAATGGGTGGGATGTCTAATATCCTGACCTCCCTTTTGTAAGAGCAGAAAGGCAGAAATACTTGGTTCTTCAGTCTCCCACTGATATGGTCGTGGGTAGTGAGTGATGAAGAGACACGAATCAGAGGAAAATTGTCTATATAAGAAAACATTTTTTTAAACAATGTTTGTGGGGAAAATATCTTCCTTATTCATCCTGTCCAGGATGTTGAAATTACATGAAGAGCAGGAGCAACCTCTTTCAGATCATGAAAGTAAATTCACATGTGAGGCATCATGGGACAGAGTGCATTGGGTGCTACTGACAAGCTCTTTCAGGCCCTGAACAGTTCTGGGTTGCCTTCTTCCATTATTCTATGGGACACGCTTTTGTCACAGTTTGTCTCAGGTCCCTTGCCTCTTCAGATCACAAGAGACATATATCTGAGGGCAGTCCCACCTTGCCCATGACAACACAGACAACGCTGATTGAAAGGTGGTTGTCATTCTCTCTGCGGGAAGCCTCAGGGTATCACATTTATGTGGGGGAGTGTGATATCCTTCTAGTCAGTCGAGGAGCTAAATGGTTATGAAATAGAATATTGGGTCACTTACTGAAATTTTATCATAGTGACTAGTGGAGGGACAGGAACAGGGTAAGAACCATACGGGTGATAATGGAGATTCAAGTGCTAGATTCAAGTGCTTCAGTTGCTGTGTTCTACTGACAAACATGAATAATAAGTGTATAATTTCTGGACCTTGCTTATTGTTTGTTTGTTTTGCCTCTGTAAAGTAGGGAAGGGACAATAACATTGACCTTGAGCTACAACAAAAATAATGGTAACTAAAACAACTATCATAATATTTAGAAATCAAAATACATGGTCAAAACAAAGCTGGAATTGGGAGATTTAGGGGCAATAATAAACAATGGCCAGCCGAAAGTTGTGGTGCACATCTTTAATCTGAGTACTAGAGAGGCAGAAGCAGGCAGATCTTTTGAGTTCTGAGTTCAAGGCCAGCCTAATCTACAGAGTGAGTTCCAGGACAACTAAGGCCACACAGAGAAACCCTCAAAACACCCTCCCCAAAAGAAACAATGGCCCTCTATCTGCACAACTGTCCTCTCTAAGAACCTATTGTGGTCCAGGTCTTGGGGATCTAGCTATAACAACAAAAAGCAATCCTGCTCTCACTCCCAGCATGCTGTGGGGCTGTACCTCACATGACAGAAATAGAAACTGAGCAAGCAAGTAAGCCAAGCCTTAAACACAGTGAGAGGAGCTCCAGTGGCAGTCTAGAGAAGTTCAGATATTTGGGTAGGGTGAGGACAGGGCTGAGGGGAGCCGCCAGCAGCCAGGCGAGTCAACAGCAAGCCGCGACTTCACTACCATCTTTCCCCACTTTGCTTATGGGAAGATAAAGGGCTGATATCTTGGTTAACTAGCTTAATGTCACAAAATGCTGACCTCCTCTGACTCTAAAGTTCATGAAAAGATAAATGCTTCCTATTAAAAAAAAGTTATGTCTGTATGAGGTCTGTATTTTTAAAGTGTTAGCCATACCGTGTAGTTTTCTCCACCACAACCCCTCATTTCTTCCTCATGATGTCACACCTCAATATCTCCTGTAGAGCCTTCCTCTGTGCCTTGGCCTTGAGTACTGTGACATGGATCACGCCTCAGACAACTGGTTGCAGAAAGGCCTTGAAAACAAGCTATCTATTGTCAAACACTTTCTCTATTTATTTCTGCAGATGTATGCCATTCTCCCAAGTCCTCCTGCCCCTACCGGAGTGACATATTTGGTGTGTTTTATTTGGGGGTGGGGAAAAATCAATAGCTGAACATATTGGGGTTTTTTGTTTGTTTGCTTTTTGTTTCCTTGTGGTCAGATGAAGCTATCGCTGGCCTTGTTTTGATATTCTGAAAGAGATGGCACTGTGTCTGGCCGAGTCCCCTTTCCCTCAGCCTCCACACTCCAATGAGACTCACAGCAGTGCTACAAAATATAGACTTGAAAAGTAATTAAGATATAAGTATTCCAGAAGAGAACACATGGTTATTTAAAGCCATTGGACAGCTTTCAAAAGGAAAGATCTATGAAATCCAAGGGCTGAGAGCCATCACGCTGTTTCCCTCCACTTCTCACATTAAGAATAGAGACTAATTATAAATCTCCAGCAAATATGACCTGGTAAAGAGTTTTCAAACAAAAGCCTGCACCGAACAGGATATCTGGCAGATCTGGGCACTTGTTTTCGCTAATAACCATTAAAGCTGTTCCTAGTAAAGCCTTTTACAGCAGCATTAGAAATATCAGGGTTTACGTTTTCCTTAATGAATTGCCGCACTGTGTTACCACTGCACCACGGTCTCCCAGTGGCTCCTGATCCTCGCTTTGTCTCCACAGTGCCTCTTTCCCCCCTTTAACATTTCATTTCCAATGACACGTCAGCCGTCTTTCACCAACCTCAAAGGAAAGTTGAATGCGGGGCTCACAAAGTTAAGCTGACATTTGCTCCCTTCCAATAAAAAATATTTAGTCCATTAAACATAAATACCTGTCATTATGATACATGGAGTGGGTGCGAGCCTCCCGGTTCCCTCTGATGTTTATTACATCCAAGCAACTGCAGTGCCTGCATGTTTTCAACTTTAGTGTATTGATTAAACTTTTAAATGGCTGCCATATAACCCAGGGACAGCGGGAAGATTAATTTGCGTCAATGTTCATCTGTAATTCATTAGCCATTTATTCTTTACAACCACATGGGCTATCAAGAAAATGCAGGCCATTTTTCACTCGGCACAGGCTGAGAACAGATTCTGAAATTTGTGCTGCATACAAATAAGTTCCCGGGGTCTGGCCAGTTAAACTGCTTGGCTTTTCAAAAGTTAAGAAGAGCAGTAGGGAAGGAGCATGGAGAATCCTGGGGAGGAGGAGCAGGCATCTTCAGGGTGCTTAGGCTTTAACTGCGTATTCATCCTTGCTTTTCTGTCCATGGACACTGGTTTCTTTTTTCAGTTGGATTAAAATAACGAAACGTGTCTGAGCAGAGACAATAAATAATCCAGTTGCTCTCTCCCTGATCCCTTCTCTCCCCACCCCTACCTAATGTCTCCTAAAGTGCTGTTCCTGGCAGAAAACCTCAGCCAGTGGCAGTGAAGGAGAAAAGTGTGTAGCCTAGAGGAAACTGGAGCTGTCAAGTCAGGGATGGTGGCATTTGAACATCTTCCCCAAACAGTGGATTCTCAGCCCTGCCTGGAGCTGGGAAGGTGCCCAGCTAAATAGCGAGTTTCCTGAGGGAAGAGGTAAGCCATCTGGCTTCTCCACATGCCCTCTTGACCCCCTTGGCAGAAAACAAACTGCAAAGTAACAGCACACACAGAATAAGCACACCCGTGAAAGGCCCTCCCACACACAAGGTACTATGGAGGAAAAAAGGAAGAGCTCTGTGAGCTCATGTCAGGAGTGGAGAAGAAAGCACAGAAGGGGAATTGTTCTTCATAAGGATGAATAATTAAAACAGGGAGCTTTCAGCCTGGGCCTCACTGTAGCTCATCACTGTAACAGTGAACAGCAAAGAAATCAATGATCATAAGGACATTGTGTGTGTGTGTGTGTGTGTGTGTGTGTGTGTGTGTGTGTGTGTGTTGGGAAGATAAAGCTGGCAGGAGTAGGAGAAGCAGCATGCAGATGCTGAGGGCGACAGCTGTCTGGTCTATGGTGCCCACAAAAATCAAAGGTATCAGGCATACTGGTAACCTTTGGTAATATTACCTGAAAAAGAGCCAGAGTAGAGGGAGCCTAGGGGAAGAGGCAGTAAATTGTCCATTTGTACTCTAACTGTTCAGGCTGCTTACAACCAAGAGCGAAAGGGAGCCTGCCACAGTGCCCATCTGGAGCCATTTTTGTCCTAGCCCACCCCAGGGTTCACAAACACCAACAGTCAGTAGCATTTGGCTCCTTTGCCAGCCCTTAGGGGAGATAGGGTGGGGTTATTTAATCTATCTTCTGGATGTAGAACTAAGAACCCAATAGAATATGTGTGTAACAGAAAAACTACACTAAAAAACTTGAAGATCACATGACCGTTTCTGGGCCTGGGTCCTGGCCCTGGGCCTGTGACCCACAGTCTACATCAACTCCATGTGCTGTTGTTTTTTCCCCCATAGTGAATGGTTTACTTGTATCAGAGGAGCTCAATAAATATTTGTAGCGTGAACCACCCCCACAACCTAAACAGAAAGATTAATTTATTTCACCCTTCAGCAGATATCTATGGACTACTTGCCAGTACTGCTCTAAATCTTGGATAAAATGTGAGATTGAGGGAAACTTCATACTCTTGTCAACAGGGCATTTCTAAATTGTTTACTTTTATTTATTTCCCAGGGAACTTGAGGGCTTTCTAGATTCCCAAGGCCTCCAGAAGACCAGGGCTATGTTCTTTGTCTGCTCTTTCTCTAGGCAAATCCTGAAAGTGACAGTGTTTAAACAGTTTATGTTTTGGGATTTATTTAGATGAGAACTAGAATTAAATATAAGTCTGAACTTCTCAAAAAGGCTCCCATACACATGCCTACAAACCTTCAGATGTCATTGATGCCATGGAAAAAGTCTGCTTTCTGCAGGGGAGGATAGACCCTTTAGTTTTGAAGATGGGAGTTCACAAATATGCTTCTTGCCAAATACATGGCTCATAACTGGCCATGGGTCTGAGCAACACAAAAGAGATCTGTGACCATTCCAAGCATTCAATCACATACTGAGGACAATCGCATCACATATGCCAGATTCTTGCTAGGAGGGCATAGTAAGGGGCAGAAACAGGGAATCTAAGTTATCGGCTCTGGCTACACACAACACCTTCCCATCTCTTTGTGGAGACAAAATTAACACATGAGAGGGAACATAAGTGACAGGGAATTGGAGACAATTATTCACCGTTTTCGCTCCCCCATTAAATAATAATAATAATAAAGTTTATCTAGGAAAGCCAAGGATCCCCAAAGTACGAGCATTGTCACACATGAAACTGGTAACTAACAGTCACCTGGACCCAAAGATGATCTCACCTTCCCCCCATTTCCTTCAAATTCTTCATGTCTACTCTAAGAAAACCGTCCTTCAATGGGAGGGAAAACATATCTAAAAGACTTAAATTACAGAGGTGTTGTTGTTATAAAGAACAGACAGTAAAGCAAAGATGGAGTAAATAGCAACATTTTGGGTACCAATTACAGTGATAACAGTAATTACAACAAAGAAATCTAGAGAAGCATGAAACTGCTAAAATAGCATGCAAAATTAAATCTAATAAGGTTACCACCATGCATTCATACTTAAATATTAAAAGAGAATATACAATTCACAAAATAATTATAATTATTTGAAATATGCCTTTCCTTTTTGTCATATGTTCTATGAGAGTTTAGTTTTGCTTTTAGGATTGGAAAAAGCATAAAATGTTTACACAGAGTGGAACACATTATAAATGCTGTGAATGTTAAAATAAAAGTTTAGATTGAAGTCAGAGTTTGGACTTCAAGAGCCCTTTTAAAAAAAAAAAACAGATTTTAATAAACAGAGAGGAAGAAAAAGAATTTCCCTGGCAAAAAAAAAAAAAAAAAATTAGCGAAGGCCAAGAATTTGAAATGGGAATGAAGCAGGGACACTGAAGAGGGCTGATTGGCTGGAGGGGACTGGGCACTGGGAAGGAATAACGTCAAATAAACAGTACTGGATAAAAACACTTTCCACGTTGGTTATGTCAGAGTGTAATTATTTCCGTTCTACTCTCCTCTCTCTAAACCAGTAGGTAACTGCTTGCTTTGGGATCCTACCGTACCTCTCTCCAGGTGTATGGGTCAACTGAAATTAAAAATGATGCACCATATCAAAGAGATTGCTGAAGCTTGTAGTTTGCAGCTTTGGGAAGTGATTCCACATGTCATCTTAGTCAATAAATTACAAAAAGCAGTTAAGCTCATTTTGAGCCAAAAAAGAATTCATCATGTTCACAATTTTTTAAAATGATCCAATAAAATTGAGGAAAAGAAGACAATAGGAAGCCAGCAAGCAACAAGCATTATTCTCTTTCAATACCATCTCAGTAACAATTAATCTTGCGTGTATAGAGTATAGTTTACTAGAATTTCTCAACATCAAACACAGAAAAATCTAAAAGGGTATTAAGAAAACAAAGGGAAAATAAAAGAAGTAGGTTCCTGTTTATTTATTTATTTACTTAGTTAGTTAGTTAATGTTTAGTGTATTGTGTGTTTGTGTGTATGCACTCGTTTGCGTGTGTGCCCATGTGTTGAGGTCACAGTGCGTATGTGTGCACATATGTGTGTGTCATGTATAAAGGTCAGTGAACCATTTGTAAGGCAATTTGGTCCTCTCCAGCCTTCAAAATGTCCTGTCTGTTTAAATATTTTTTAAAAAACAATAGTTATAATCCACAACTCACAGGAATAATAGAAAAACCATTCTTAAGGATCAAATGTTAACGAAAACACCACAGTTAATTAATATAGTGTCTGTACCTGGTCATGATGGACAGATTCCTCACATGAAGCTAGGAGAGGATGGAAACTGATTTGGAATTGACATCATTTCTATCATGCTGTTAGTCATTTGCCAAAAGGCATAAACAATGATTTTTTTAAAGTTGTTCAGTGGCAGAGTGTCTACTTAATGTGTGTGACACCCTAGGTCAATCCCTAGTGCTTCAAAGCAAACACAAAAGCAAACAAATAAAATAAGTGAATAAACCTAAACCAGTACCCTCACCCTTACTGAACTCTGGCCCTCCCCGACCTCAACCTCAGGTAACATGGTGTGGGGTATTAGAAGTGGTCTGCGGCCGTTGGTGTGATGTTCAGCAGCCATTCTGCTCATCTTCTCTTACACTTCTTTTTTATGCTTTGTGTTTTCAGCATTATTCCCATTTTTTCCATTATTTTTTTATTTTTAATTATACTTTATTTACTTTGTATCCCCCCTCTAGTTCCCTCCCTCCCTCCTCCCTTCCCAATCTCTCCCTTCCTCCCCCTTCTCCACACACTCGCCTCCCCAAGTCCACTGGTAGGGGAGGTCCCTCTCTCCTTCCTTCTAATCCTAGTCTATCAGGTCTCATCAGGAGTGGCTGCATTGTCTTCCTCTGTGGCCTGGGAAGGCTGCTCCCCCCTCAGGGGGAGGTGATCAAAGAGCAGGCCAATCAGTTCATTTCAGAAGCAATGGTGGGATCTGGAAAGAATCATCCTGAGTGAGCTGTCCCAGAAGCAGAAAGACACACACGGTATATACTCACTCATATAGACATATAATATAGGATAAGCCTACTAAAATCTGTACACCTAAAGAAACTAATCAAGAGGGAGGACTCTGGCTAAAATGCTCAATCCCCACTCCAAAAGGCAACGAGGATGGATACCAGAGAAGAAGAAAACAGAAAACAAGTTATTCCCATTTTTTAAGGCACAAGATTTTAATTCTTAGTTAAATGCACCAGTAGTAAATTCTTCCCTTTTTATCCATACCAAATTATTAAATTTTTTTTGTTGTTTTACACACTTCCTTAAAGAACAGTTCACTTCTTGCATAATTCCAGACTCTTGGTTTATCTTGGTGTCCTGATGGCAAGTATCATGGCCCAGCCTCCTTTTTCAGGGTGAGAAACCTGCCTCCTCCTGCTTCACGCCAATGCTCAGGTCTCC
Source organism: Psammomys obesus (assembly GCF_907164565.1). NCBI lineage: Eukaryota > Metazoa > Chordata > Mammalia > Rodentia > Muridae > Psammomys > Psammomys obesus. The sequence goes on from NW_026590062.1 coordinate 27,418,096, forward strand.
TGACAAGGGCTTGGTTGGTGGAGTTGCTTCAGGTTCTCTCTAGCTTTAATTACTCGTACAGTCATATTGTTGTTGTCTTAAGTGCCTTTCAGGTTGTATTCTTTCCTAAACTGGACTTTTACAATAAATTATACTGTTTGCTCTACAGCATATTGCCTGTACATGGTCAGATGGTTTTTGTTTGTTTGTTTTTGTTTTTTAAAATCACTTTAAAGAGTTCTCCGGTTCTATTTTCCCTTCCAAACTTTCTTCTCTCTGAAACCTTGATGTGCTAAATGAAAAATCCACTCACTTTAACCTGATTTTCAGGTGTACTTTCTTACTCCCACACCTTGGTATTTCTGAATTGCATTATGTATACCTTATTCTCTATTTTTTAATTTACCAATGTTCTCTCTTTTATAACCGAATCTGTTTAGTTCAACAGTGAGTTTTTAAAATATGTATGCTATTTTTGCACTAAAATACTCGAATATTTTTCAGATTAAAACCCTTATTCCCTTCCAGTTTCCTCATCTTTGTATTTTTTATCATTTCATACAGCTTTGTTTGAGATACTGTGATCACTCCAATGTCTGATGCTATTTAGGATTTAACTTAGTGCTTGCCCTGAGTCTCATGTGAGGATCTGTGGGCATCCCCAGTAAAGGGCCACTAGGGATCACAGCCTGGGAAGCTTCCTATGATATACTATAGAAGCAGTCAGGCCAGGCCAAAAGTGCATGACCTGTGACCTGACATTGGAGAGTCCGCCCAGAAACGAACAACCAATGGCAGGCTCAGAGATGGCGTGGTGAAACCTGATTGGTCACCCGAAGCTATTTACCATGCTCTCTCTTCCGGAATAAAGGAGTCTGCATCTGCTCACCCTCGGATTGCCTTCACCTGACTCCCTGTGTGGGTGGAGTGAGTCTGGTGCCTCCCATCCCCTCGGCTTGGATGCCCTGACCTGACCTCACCTTTGGGCTGGACCCTTGGGAGGAGGACCAACAAGGTCCTCCTGAGTATATGATCTTATCTGAATGTGACTTCATTTTTACCTTTTTAGATTTGTAAGAAATCTTGCCAGCCTGTTTAGATAAAGCTTTCTTTCAGAAAGAACCTCTGGTACAGACCCTGTCACTACACTACAAAATTTAGACTTAAGGAGCCATTTGCGCACTGCCTGCATATTCTCCTTTAACTGCATATTCCAATGTCTGGACTATGGACAAATACCTTTTTTTTTTTTTTTTTTTTTTTTTTTTTTTTTTTTTTTTTTTTTTTGCTGTTTTAGCTTGGTATTCTTCTTAAACTTTTCCTCTCTCATAACATCTATTATTTCTAGCTGACTTAAAAGGTTTTAAAAATTATTATTTATCTAAATATAAGATGCACTCAAAAGGCTTGGAACTCTAGTATATCTACTATACTTTTTAATATATACATATATGTATATATAGAGATATGCATATATATATACATTTACTTTAAAAATAGCCACATACTTAACCACATACTTAAGTTGGTGTGCAATATGCTCCTAAATTCAAGCTTAAATTTGTCTCTATTACATTTAACTACTGTTACTTTCCAAAAATATTTTTTGATGTCTCTGCTTCCAGGGCTTCACATTGATCCAGCTTAAGGAGATATTCAAAGACACTTTCTACCTAAATTCAGGTGGATTATAGAATTTCAAGGTCCCTCCTTTTTCTAGTATTCTAATATTAGACTTCAGACCCAAAGTTTAGGCAATCATTCCAGAAGGGTCTATTACAGCAGTGTATGCACTGGCAGCACGGTGAGGTTTATGGACAAGAACACTCCTGGCTCTTGGTCAGGTGAAGGGAGGTAGTTGTCTTAATCCTGAATTCCATCTCTGTTTTCGTGGGTTTCTAGAAAGCCCGTCCAACACATATTTCCATCCAGATGTGCATACCAGAAAGGCTCCAACTTTCCTTACAGTGGCAGACTGTATATGTTTCCAGTTTTGATATCTGATTCCCGGTAGCTTTTAGGGACAATGCCTCCTCTTTTCTTTATGCCCATATCTGAGCAATCTGGTATAGAAGCCAGTTGCTGTCTCCCTTGGCACTTGGAAGTTCAAATTATGTAATCATGGATCCACTTGTGGGAACTCTTCCTTTAGCACAATCTCCTAGTCCCAGTTAAAACAGACTTCATTTGCTCTTTCCTTTGTTCAAGCAACATGGACCAGCTTGGATGTATGCCTTGCTCTGTCCTCAGTATCTCAGATTGTGAATACTGAATGTTATAGTATGCTCTGGGTGCCTGTGTGGCATCACAAGTCATGATAATGCAACCTCTTTGGGAAGAGTAGTCAGTTTCTTCCTCTGATAAACACTCACAAGACAATAGGCCCTGTGACTAGGGCAGTCAGGATGATGGCCACCATCACCTGGAGAATTTCTGTTTTGGCTTTGGGCATGCTAATAGGTTCTGCTGCCTGTTAATAATAAGGTTGTTCAGAAGCCTGCAGTCTTGTTTACAATTTAACATACATTTGCAGCGTTTCACTGATAATCTCACACAGATTTAGCAAACCCGAAATTCCAATATTGATTCTGAGACAGGTGACACATCCTGAACTTGTGACTATATCTCTTAATTCTACAACAGAAAAGCAACTCCCATCTGAGTCCATTGGTTGCATCTCAAAGAGCCATTGATCCCCATCAGATCAGAAAAACAACACTGCAGTGCATGGACCACTACACACCAGTCCTTTAATGAGCCATGCCACTTGTGAGGTCCATATTCTTGGACACAGGTCATCCTCAAATATTCTACCTGTCTGGGCTTCTGCCCTAGAGCAAAGCTGGTCCTTAGATATATGAGAGGGGCACATGTACCTCGCAGCACAAACTCTTATGAGAACATCCTTGAACATATTATTCACCTTTCTCCCAAAGAACATGAGAACAGCACTATCATATTTAAAAACTGAAAAACTGGACAACAAAGACATACTTTTGCACATATTAAATGATAAGGCTTAACAGCATGTCAAGGGTTAACTTATAGCTTACTGAAGCCAGCAATGCTACACAAGGACAGGTCTTGGGACATCACTGATCCTGATGATCTTGAAATTGTACTTTCTGGAGGAAAAAACATTGCCAATCTCCACAGAGCAGAGACTGTCTCCTTAAAAATACAAATTTAAAACAGGCATATAAGGAGCTATGGGAAACTGAAACAGAGATCTGTGATTTGAATCACTTAGGAATCTGATTTTCTTTCCTTTAAAAGTTAATGATTGAATAGTGAAAGGATGCTACTTGACTTTTGTACTTTAAAACATTTCTGAAGTAACTTAAATATTCTCCTAAAAGAGACACCCAACCACTTTGGCCTTAAGCGACATTAGAGCCCAAACCATGTCTGACTGGCTGAGGTTCTCAAGAAATTAAAGCACTCCATGCCACCAGGGGATTCATGTTGACTGCTAGAACTGTGCTGCTGTCTAAATCCTCCATGGCCTTAGTGCCTATTGGCTTAACATACCTCACAGGAGAAATGGACATCTGACACAGGAAATACTATGAAATAAAACTAAATCTTTGGCGTTTGAATTTCCTCTGCAACAATGGAGTACAAGGGATCAACAATGGCTAATCTCCGAGGCTGACTCTATCTACCCTCCTGCAAAAAATGAGTTCAACTCTACAAGTAAGGAGCAACTTCCTACTGTCCTCTCATTTAATATGAGTGGCCTGCATGTGCTTTTATAAGCATGGCTTTGTTTTGTATGTTGCCACTAAAAACTGTTAATTAATCTGGGTCATGAAGACTTATATTTTCTTCTTGAAGTTTTATAACTTTTGCTCTTGGCTTGAAGCCACTTTGACTTATTTTGTTTGCATACTATAAGGAAAGGGTCGAACTTTATTCTACTGTATATCCTTATTATGATATCCCAATAGCATTTGTTGAAAAAAACTACTTTTTCTTTATACTGAAATAGTTTTCCATCTTTGTCACAAATCAGCTAATCCCTAAAAATACAGTGGCTTATTTCATTATATTTTAAAAATTTATTTATTATTTTATTAATTACAGTTTATTCACTTTGTATCCCAGCTGTAGCCCCCTCCTTCATCTCTTCCCAATGCTACCTTCCCTCCCTCATCTCCTCCTATACCCCTTCCCCAGTCCACTGATAGGGGAGGTCTTCCTCCCCTTCCATCTGATCCTAGTCTGTCAGTTCTCATCAGGACTGGCTGAGTTGTCTTCTTCTGTGGCCTGGTAAGGCTACTCCCCCCTCAAAGGGAAGTGATCAAAGAGCAGATAGTGGCTTATTTTAAATGTCTAATTCTATCACATTAACCAAATGTTCACCCTTGTGCCAGTTATACAGTTTCTTCATTGTTGTAGCTTTGTGGTAAGTTTGTACATTTCAAAGTGTAAGTCATTATGTATTTATTTTATTAAACTATAATGTTCCTTGAGCCAATATCTAAGGGTTCCCAGCCCTTGACCACTCAGCCTTGTTCACACCTACTCAGTTCATAGTGCCCACCTAGATAAAGGGTCTCCAGACCTACAGCACTTAGCCCAAACTTTCCACTTCAACCCAGCTCTTGGTGCCAACAGGGTCAGACCCCAGGCCCTGACCTCTGTACAAATTGCCTCAATATGTCCAGCTACAGTTGCAACAAGAACAGAGGTCCTATGAGATTGCCCCCATGTTTTCCTGCTTTCTTTTTTTACATTATTCTTTCAAAATTCATGAGTCTTTATTTTCTCTTGCAGACTTAACATTGAGTCTACCCAGAGTTGTGGAAATATTGTAATTTTAATGTTATCTTCTTATAATTATAAATATCAAATATTTATTTATTTAAGTTTCTTTTCATATTTCAATAATATAGGTTTTATTAATAGATATCTTTTGTTTCTTCTGTTTAATTTATTTCTACATATTTTATATATTTTTATATTTCTATGAACAAAAGTTTTGTTTAATTTCATTTTGGGGTTGTTTATTTATATATAAATGTTATACATACATAAATTGTTCATTTATATACATAAACTATATATATATGTAGCTTAAATATATAGCAAGGAAGCTATTTTGTGATATGATCTGATGTCCTGCAACCTGTCAGCTCATTTGTTGGTTCCATCTGGATTATCAGTGGCTTGCTTGGGATTTTCTGAGATAAGAGAGCAGCTGACTTCATGACTTGGCTGCTGACAACTTTCTGTCTCTAAGGCCCCTCTCTTTTGACTCATATCATCACAATATATTCAAACCTAGAAAAATTCCAGCCATCCTTTCCCTTGGCCCTGGAAGGGGAGTTCAAATCATAGAAACCCCAGCCTCCACATTTCAACCCTCAATGCCAGCCCACTCCCACTCGTGATAAAAGCCAGAGACATTTGTCTCTTCCTCATTCAAACTAGCTGAGATATGTCCCATCTCTCCACAGAAAGTCTTACGAGCAAAGTAATACGCTTCTATATACCCTCTCAGTGCAAATGATATCATGAGTTTTTAACTCTGAACCAATGATGGCGTCCACACTACTCTGTAAGATAATCACAAAATAAGTTACAATTACAGTATATTGGTTGGTTTTATGTCAACTTAACACAAGCTACAGTTATCTGGAAGGAAGGACGTGAGCTGAGGAAAGGCCTGTATCAGATTGCCTCTTGGTCAGTCTATAGAGCAAATTCTTGAAAGATGATTGGTGTAGGAAAGTACAGCCCAGTGGTAGCCATCCCTAAATAAGTAACACAGAGTGGTGTAAAAAGCAGACTGAGCAAGCCGGGGAGCAAACCAGTAAGAAGTACTTCTCCATGGCCTACAATTTGTGCCTTCATGTTCCTGCCTTGAGTTCCTACTCTGACTCTCCTCAAAGAAATCCTTTTCAAGATGGAGTTCTATAGTTAAAATCTTGACCTTCACATCTTAACCTGAAGAAGACTGGAGGTGGAGAATGGGCAGGTTATGACAGCCAGATCCAACAGGAACACAGAACCAGGATTTGCTTAAAGAGTGGTGTCTGCAGCTCTTTTTAATCATCCAGGGAGTCTCAGGTTTGGGAAGTCCTCATCTCATTGATGAACGTAAGGTATATATTTACATAACAGGATTTCAGAGTCTAAAGGATCTGACTTATTTCTACAATTAAGCAAGTCATGGTAGAATAAACCAGTAAGAAATACGTTTTCTTCAGGTTTCTGCTCTGACTTTTTTCAAAGACTCCTTTTTCAAGATGGAGTACAATAGTTAAAATCTTGACCTTTATTCTTTTCTAAGAGTAATGGTTAATATTATCAATTTGACAAGATTGTTAGTGGTTCTCAACCTATGGGTCACAACTCCTTTGTGGGTCCTATATCAGATATCCTGTATATCAAATATTCACATTATGATTTATGACAAGAGCAAAATTACAGTTATGAAGTAGCAACAAAATTATTTCATGTCTGGGGGTCACTGCAGCATGAGGAACTGTAGTAAAGGGTGGCAACATTAGGAAGGCTAAGAACAACCCCTCTGGAATCATCTAGAAGATGTACTTCTGGATATGCCTGAAAGACAGCTAGGTTGAGATGATTGGGATTAGAACCTCCTCCCCCTTAAATGTTTGTGGCACCATCCATGAGGTTCTGCATTGACCAAAAAGAAGAAAGAAAGCTAAGTGTCAACACTCTCCTCTGTTTGCTCCCCCAACATGTATTTCATCTGTTCATCAAAATAACTCATTCTTCCTTAAGTTGCTTTTGGTAGATATTTTGTTGCAAAAACAAGAAAAACAACAAATACTACTGGCCACAGAGCATTTTCACAACAGTCCTGAGATGGGTACATGGTCTTTGCGGACTCCTGATATGTGTTCTTTCATTACTTTGTCTCAGTCAACAGGTAAGTCAACAGGCTGCTAACTACATCTCTGAGTAGTTAGCAGCCAGAGGACTCCAGTCCTCATGGCTCAGTTTTCTATGAAGTGGTAAGAAAGGAGAGTACTTCAACTCCAAAATATATGCCATGGGCATGTGCCTAAGTCTTGCAAACATCAAGAGATGTGGACCTTGCGCTCTCTTTGCAGTCTTGGTTTCCTAAGTCTGATCTGAGCTCAGAGCTCTCCATTAGATCCCTGCTGAGCAGTGCAGCCATGAGTGGAGCCTGGGCTTGCGATAATCCAGGAGGAGTAACCTCATCCCAAATCATCTGAGGTTTAATTATGACTCATTTGGCCTACATGTCAGCCTTGTACTGGCAGTTACAGCAATTGAACATCTACCACAGGGCTAAGAGTGGCCGTCATCCCAATAATGTGGGCTCAGCGACTCTTGCCTTTTTGGAGGCAGGGTCATCTGGTGACAGTCACACTTCTCCTCCCCCATCTTTCCATGGCCCCAGTGCCTGCCAGGGATGAACAATGCTGGAGACTTTTCCACTCACCCATGACAACCCAAGAGGGAACAGATTCATTTTGAACATAAGGCTAAGGAGACAACAGGCTTTAAACTGATTTTTGAATCCCCGAGTATAATTACATGTATGGGTGGACAATGGATTAAGATATCTAAGGTCAGAAAAAAAAATGGGAGCACTCTCAGTGGTACAACGTTGGGTAGTTCAGACTCTAGAAGACTCAGCTCCTTCATTTAAAAGTAAATCTGTTAGTTGTAACCAACCCACAGGGAGCAAATAAATTGCCGTTAGTATTAGAGATAGTGTCCACATTGGGGTTTCTGTTTTTCTCCAGTAACATTTATCAAGTTTCTTTGGAAAAATAGCTGCTTCCAACCTAGAGTAAGAAAAGTGTAAAGTAAGTCTAGAAAAAAAGTAACAAATGACCTTGTAATAACAATAGATACATGAAAAATGACAAGAGTAAAGGAAAAGATCTCCCAGTAGACAAATAGTTTGATTTACTAAATAAAAAATAATAGAAATAGATATAAATTCATCAACTAAAATCAGAATGCAGAGACTGCAGTGTTATAAGCAAGTGCTTAAATTAATAGGAGACCACATAAAATTTTTACTACAGTAAATTTTTAACCAAAAGTGGGATAAATAATGAAAATGAAAAAAATTACCGTCTAGTAACCACCATAGAAACTGTTGCAAATAAGTTCTAGTAAATCCTAAAACTGACCCAAAAGAATTCATAAAATAAGATACTTACATAATCTCAAACTATCTAACCATACATCCTGTTTACATCGAAAATGGAAATAGCAACTTCTAAGGAATCTCCAGATACCACCTTAGATAAGTTATTATCCCTAGTAATTAGACAAAAGGATGCCACATAACTACTGATAAAGTACATTCAGTCAGCAACATGTATTACTGCCATCACCTTAATCTTTTAATCTGTGCTTGAAGAAATGAGCAATAAAATTTAAGCTGGAAGATAGTCCATAAAATAACTGCTCACCACTCTAAGAATGTCAAAGTCTTAAAGACAAAGAAAGAATATGGAACCATTCCAGATGAAAAGGCGTATAAAGGAGATAGGGCAGTTTAACCTGGTGCATTAGATTATGCACAGAAAAGACTATTAGTGTGATAAAAGGGAGGACTTTCAGGATCTTACATGGTATAATATTACTGTTATCAAGTTGGGTATGTGTTTGAACAAGATGTTAACATCTGGAGAATCTGGGAAGAAGAGATACTAGCTGGCTTTGTACTCACATATCAGCACTTTTAAGTAATTCAAAATGAGCTGATTAAAACAAAAGAAGAGTGTTTGGCACATAGAACAATCATGCAGGAACTTACCAGGTCTATGTCCTGATTAATGAATGAGCAAAAGGTAGGGCACCCATGCAGCGGCATCTTCATCTCTATAAAGGAATGGAATGGGCACCCATACACTGTAACATGGATGGATGTCAAGAATGCCATGCTGAGCAGAGAATACCAGTCCTCAAAGCCCAAGTGGTATGGTGCCATTTATGCGAACTATTCGGAATAGACAATGGGGACATGAGCCCTTGACACATTGGGGATTGAAGCACATGAAGAGGCTCATGGAGATGGGCTTTCTTATGGGGAGGGGTGGTAACAAAAATGTTCGAAGATGAGAAAATGCTGACAGTTTTACAGCTCTGTAACCATCCTGCCTGCTACTGAACTGTTTTACTCTAATTGAGTGAATTTTTTTGGACACAGATTGCTTCTCAACAAACCTGTTTACACAGAGAAAGAGAAGAATGATGCTCGGTGCACAGTCAATTGTGTCTTCACGTGGTCTATGATAAAGACATGGTGCTTCTTGAAAATACTAATGTTGTTTCTTATTCTCCCTGTTGGAGCGCACAGTCTTTCAGCAACTATTTCAAACTCATCCAGCAGGCTGCATGTAGGGAATGACTTAGTTATTGGCTCACTATTTTTCTGCCCACTGGAGAACCAGTCTCTCAGTTTTATAATTGAGAAAAGACCAAGAGTCAAATGAGGGCCATTTTTGCTGCAAGATCTGATGAAGAAAGGAGAAAACAAAAAGACAGACTGCTGGCTATTCATGACAAATCAAGCAGTGGGGAAGGGCTTTCCTGCAACGGATCCCTTTGCAAACTTTGTATACTTTGTAAACCCTCAAGGCAGGCAGAGTGGCCAGGCCCCTGCCTGCGGAGCTGCAGCATCCCCGTCCCTCCCCCAGACCTCTCTGTCACAACAGTGTTTTCAGCCATGTAACTTCACAAAAGTCATCTTGAGCCCCTCAATAGGACCCTTCCCAGATTATGCTAATTTTAGGTTACAAGGCTGAACAAAAAGTCTCCAATGCCAGAGCAAGAAAACTCACCAGTCCTTGATCAGGAAAACCCACCAATCGCTGAGCTCTCCCAAACTCAGGACCAATCTTCAACCAGGAAATCTCTGCCCTAGAAAGATCCGCCCCTAAAAATTCTATATAAACATTGTGTCCGCTCAGTTCCTTGCAATCCTCTCCCAGGAGCAGGGGCAGCCAACTCTGGGTTTGGCTCTCCACACCCTACACCATCTCAATAAATCTATTTTATGAAATTTGCTGCCTGCTGTGATTTTCTCATTGGAAGACGCCCAAGAAGCAAATGTAGAGAAGAAGGGAAGAAGCAAAGAAGTGGAGTGGGGCTGAGGCTCCTAAGCTCCTCAGCTCAGCTAGGGATACTCCCCTCGGAGCTGCAATGCCTGTGCTAAGGAAGCTTACTCTCAGAACTGTGCGGTTCCTGGGCTCCTCTGTCTCGGAATGCCCTTCAACTGGGACACTGTCCCACCTCAGAGCTGTGTGGTTCACCTCAGAGCTGTGTGGTTCCTGGGCCCCCTTGTCTCAGGATACCCTTACACTGGGATAACTTCTCCCCTCAGAGCTGTGTGGTTCTTGGGTTTTAAGTCCCAGGACAACTTCCCATCCAAGCCAGGAGGCTAACAAAGACTGTGACCAGGGGAAGAGATTATCTATTTCCCTGTTACAGCTCTTACAGGACTTTTGTTGTTGTTTTTATCCATCTATGTATTGTTATCACTATTATTATTAATTTTACTTTGCAAAGGTTTGTTTTGGCTAGCTGACAAAAGCTGATAATTTTTACAACAGAGGATAACTGAAGGCAAACTCTAAAAGGCTCCATGTGCCAGGCAGGAGAATCTTTTTTTTTTTTTGTCTTTTTTTAATTTTTAATTATACTTTATTTACTTTGTATCCCCCCTCTAGTTCCCTCCCTCCTCCCCTCCCAATCCCTCCCTTCGTCCCCCTTCTCCACACACTCCTGTCCCCAAGTTCGCTGGTATGGGAGGGTTTCTTTTTCTTCCTTCTGATCCTAGTCTGTTAGGTCTCATCAGGAGTGGCTGCATTGTCTTCCTCTGAAGCTTGGTAAGGCTGCTCCCCCCTCAGGGGGAGGTGATCAAAGAGCAGGCCAATCAGTTCATGTCAGAGACAGTCCCTGTTCCCATTACTATGGAACCTACTTGGACACTGAACTGCCATGGGCTACATCTGGGCAGGGGTTCTAGGTTCTCTCCATGCATGGCACTTGGTTGGAGGATGAGTCTCAGGAAAGACCCCTGTGCTCAAATGTTTTGGTTCTGTTGCTCTTCTTGTGGACCTCCTGTCCTCTCCAGATCTTACTATTATTTCCCACTTCTTTCATAAGATTCCCTGCATTCTGCCCAAAGTTTAGCCATAAGTCCCAACATCTGCTTTGATAGTCCAGGCAGGAGAATCTTAACTACATTCACAGGTGGCACCTGGACCTTCCTGGTGTTCTGTCACGTGGCTCTTGAGATCTACTCTCTGTTAGCAAGTTTGCTTTTCTAGTCAACTGACAGCTGAAGCAGAAGAAACCCCACCTTTGCTTAGATCACAGAAGAGTCTCCAAGAGCTGAGAGCTGCCACTCATGTGAAAAGCCTCTGAACACCATATTTGGCTGGGATTTATGAGCTGCCCTTTACATTTGCTAATGCTGGCCTCAACCCCAAGTCGTTGAATATTGTGAATGAAGCAAAGGCAAAGAGAACAGTGGTTAAGGCTGAGCCCAGGCAGAGCTGTTCCTGGGGTGTCACAACACAAGTTCACATACAACAATGGTTCTAATTTGCAAGACCATTAAGTAGCTTCCAGGAAATGTCTAAGTGCCCATGCAGCTCCCTTCCTGAGAAAAGCTCTGAAGTTTTGGAAAAGGAAGGAGAGAGGAGAAGGAAAATAAATAAATAAATAAATAAATAAATAAATAAATAAATAAATAGGAAGTTGCTCTCTGAAGCTGCATTCTTAAGTAATTTGTTCGGAATACACTCTAGTCATACATGTGAGAAATGACATCGGGGGGCAAAGGGCTACAGTTCAGAGATAAAACAAGTTGAAGGTATTTAAAAGACTTGCCAAGGAAAAGTGCTCATCTGATAAAAATTTAGGCAGGAAGGATGCCAAAAACCAGAAGAGACACAACTTAGAGATGTGATGAGGTGATTGCTGCTCCAGCTGTCAGGCCTGTCAATGGTGTCAAGATGCCAGATTTTAACTCAAATGAAATGTCAGCTCAGAGCTGCCTCTACTTCCCTGCATGGTTTTCATTAAGAAAGCACAAAAACATGAGTCCAAGTACAGATACCCTATTTGAGGCCAATTCAAGATAAAAGTGTGTTCATTTATTTGTCTCCTTAGAAAATACAGACAAAGCAAAAAGATAATAATACCGATTAACACCATCTTATCATTGCATCAGTGGGTTCAACAGTGCTGCACAGGGCTTAGGACTGTGTGAACTGGAAAACGTGACACAGTAGGACAGGAATTACGTTAATTTAAGAAGGGAAGAACTTTCCATATTAGTTTTGAAGAGGCTCACGTGAAAACAATGGCATAAGATGGAAAACAAATTCTTCTTCTCCATATTTTGCAATATGAAGATAGGTCAGTATTCAATGTGTCATGAATACTGGTCTTATAGTCCTAAATAAACAGAGTAAACTCATACTGCAAGCCACAGTTGCTTCATTCTACTTGCTTAAAATATGACAAACATAAAGAAGTAAACTAAATGATGTTCTAAAGTATAAAAAAAAATGCACGGGCCATGAAAGCACATCCCTGAACCAGCATTTGTTATTCTGTGTGTTCTTTCTTCCACCCTCTGCACCTTTCCCCACCTTTCCCCACTCTTTGCACCCCCTAACACTAGATGGGGGGGGTAAGGGGTGGAGGAAAGAGATCCCTAAGTAAAGCCAGGAGTCAGACTTTATCCCTAGACTACTTCCTGACGATAAGGGGTGTTGAACTCCTTGGGGCGACTTTGATCTTTACTATCAGGATATCTAATTTCTTCCTGTTGTTTCTTCTTTGCAACAAACTACAACCAACAACAACCAACAACCCACCCTGCCTCTTTGGAACTCTAGCATTTATGTACCCTATGCAAAGTCCCCAGAATTCTGAACATCATACAATGTCATAAACTATATGCAGCTAGCAAAACCATGCCTCTGCTAGAGCACGAGGCAAATCATTGTCAGCTTCTGTAAAGCAGCCTCATATCTCCACACCTGGTATTAAAACAACAACATATTCTTATAATATTTCTGTGTTTTTTAAAGAACCAAAAACTCCAAAATTCTCACTACTCATCCCTATCAAGAGTATGTAAAGGAAGCAGTAATAGGAAAAGACATTTTAAGGCCATCAATATAATTCTTATTAAATATTTATTTTCTTTCAAAGTGTCTCATATTAACTTGTTCATAACAACTCTGTTATGAAACCAGAAATACACAGCACCCCAACACTGGCATACAAGTCAACAATAGTATAAATACCTCTTTAGAACATTATAAAAAGACACTATTGCAGTATCAATGCCTTTCTGCCCTCTATGCCTTCCTATTCAGTGTGCTTTCACTTCCATAAATATCACAGTACATTTCAGGTACTTAAAAAAGAAAAACTTGGCTTCTTTCACATATGCAGATGCTTCTGGGTCTGACAAATATTTAGATGTCAAAGGCAATACATGAGCATCAGGGCCAGGGGATTTGGAAAATTCTTCTGAGCTCTTTCTGATGATGGCTATCTTACATGCCTTCTGCTTACAAGTACATAGTAGAATTTGTAGTGGAACAATCAAACCAGATACAGACAGACATAGTCAAAATAGATTTTTATGATACTTTCGATTGCAATCAAGACAGTCTAATAGGACTCACATTTACTCTCATCCTATGTGGAATGGTTAAAACACTGGACAAAATAATGTGAAAAGCTTATAGACACCAGACACGGCAGTGGAAGACAGGGAGCCTTAAGAGGATGGATATGAATGCGGTTAACACCCAGGCTGGACCCAGTCCACTGCTCAGGAGCCCAGAGTCTCTTTGAGGTAATGAGTTGCAAAGAAAAGACCACTGAAAATAAGAGCTGCATCAAAAATGCTCTGGAAAGCTACGGAGAGTTCAATGGAATAAGTAGGACATATTTGTAAGGCAACTTATATGAGTTTCCTGAAAGGAACCTCCTAAAAACCCGAGGCAACAGTCCCCCAGATACAACAATCATTTTTATCCTCACAGTTGAGTGGAAAATCTAGTCAATCATGAGACGCTTAGTAGCAGACCTTGGAGGTTACTGGCCAAAAATGGGGTAAAATCAGCTGTAGAGTAAAGCAATTTCTGGCCCAACTAATGAGTCTTCAAAAGCAGTAAGAAAAGGGAGAAAGAAAGAAAAGGTAATTATGGAAGAAGAAGAAACAAAGACTTTTTTTTCTATCAGAAAACCATATGGTTATTTATCTAGAAAACCTCATATACTTATTGGATTCTCAGAAGAACTATGAGGGTGAACAAATAAATCAGTATGAGACAAGACAGAACTTGGAGTATACTGGGTTGGACTTAAAGAAAATCAGTACAATCCAGGGGACACTAGTAAGAACCATAGTCTTGCACATAATGTTCTGAGTAATACTACTGGCTCCAAACAAGATGGAATTAACATACTTCACGGTATTTCTTTTACATCTATAACTAAAAATCCTCAAACAAAATACATACACCAAGGATTATAAAAGATGACAGCAACACTGGAGGAAAATAATCACAGGGTAAGTCAAGGGTGCTCCTACTGTTGCGTTTTGTTTTGTTTCGTGTGCACGTTATCTTGTTTCTTGTGCTTGCTTCTACCCCACCTGGAAGCCACAGGGGGAAAATGCTTTATTGAAAATCAAGGACAATAACCGAGAACTTTTCATCAGAAACTATGAAAGCAACAAGACAGTGGAATAAAATATAGTCGATTTACTCATCCATGGTAAAGAAAATAACATTTTCTCAAATCTAAGATTACTCATGATTACCTATAAATCGGTTCTGAAAGAAATGGTTTTTGTGAAAAATAAGAATCAAATATCCAAATATTTAGAAATAAGTGGGGGAAAAGAGTGTTATAATAGGAATAAAGGTAAAATAAAACCTTTTGTTCCACTGGTCTAAGTCATGATTTCTTAGAATAATATTAGTGTTATATTGGTTGAATAAATTGAAATTTTGAGATTTTGACAAGTGATCTTTAAAGTTTCTAATAAAAAGGCAGAGCTAGGAATTCCTATGACCATGGAAGAGAAGGAAGAGGACTAAGAGGAAGGAGAGGAGGAGAACATGGTGGCAGTGGGGGCAGGACATTCATTCTTAAACCATTTGTGTGGTTTCAGTTTGCTGTTGCCTTGCCCTATATGGATTAAAAGTCCCTGTTCTGTAGTCTACATACTGCAAGAAACAGAGTTCCATTATTGACCCATGCAAGTGTCACCATACTGTTTCTTTAAGAATCACAGTCAAGGGAAGGTTAGATACTTGAGTTGGCAAAGGCACTTGCTGACAAGCCTGACAACAGTCATTGGGCCCACATGTTGGAAGGGGAGGACTGACTCCTGCAAACTGTCTGCTGACCTACACACTCATAACTTGGCTTATATATGTGCAAGCCCACGTGCATGTGCACAGAAGCACATGCGCACGCACGCGCACACACACACACACACACACACACAATGTACATGTATATATACTTTAAAAAACCCAAACAACAGCTTTATAAACAGAACATTTAAAGCTCTTCTTCATTAAGCAAGGAATGATAAACCATTTTGTACTAAGAACTACTATTTATTAAAACACAAAATTAAAGGAATAAAATGCACACAGAAAAGACACTTGACAACAGAGGATGTTCAAACAGCCTGAAGATGCTCATCTTCAGTCAACAGGGAAGATACAAAGCACAACCCCAATGAGCTACTGCCACTGGGTGCTGCCTCTTAAGGCTAAAATGACCCACTCATGCGCCACCTGTTGGCTGTCAGGAGGAGCAGCTGAAAACTCGCTGGTACTGCAGGTCATGCAAACTGGTTCTACCTAAGGAACTTCTTTCTCTCTCTTCCTTCCTTCCTTCCTTCCTTCCTTCCTTCCTTCCTTCCTTCCTTCCTTCCTCCCTCCCTCCCTCCCTCCCTCCCTCCTTTCTTTCTTTCTTTCTTTCTTTCTTTCTTTCTTTCTTTCTTTCTTTCGTCTTCCTTCCTTTTAAAATAATTTAAATTTATTTTTTATAATTTATTCACTTTATATCCTGATGTACATCCTTTCTCATTTCCTACCTATCCCACCCTCCCTCCCTCTACTCCTCTCTCCCTCTCCCCTATTCCTCAGAAAAGGGGAGTCCTCCTCCCCTACCATCTGACCCCAGCCTATCAAATCTCATTAGGACTGCCTACATCCTTTTCCTCTGTGTCCTGGCAAGACCCATCCCCACCACCACCAGGGAAAAGTGATCAAAGAGCAGTAGCCTCTGCTCTCCTTACTAGGAAACCCACATGGAGACTGAGCTGCCTATGAGCTACATCTGAGCAGGAGGTTTAGGTCTTCTCCAGGCATGGTCCTTGGTTGGTGCATCAGTCTCTGCAGGCCTCCCTGGGCCCAGATGTGTTGGCCCTGTTGGTCTTCTTATGGAGCTCCTGTCCCCTCCAGGTCCTTCTACTCCCCCCTCTTCCCTACAACTTTCTGTGCTCTGCCCAAAGTTTAGCTGTGTGTTCTTTGATCCCATATGGGTGGAGCCTTTCAGAGGACATCTATCTATGGTTGGCTCCCATCCTGTTCCCTCTCTTCAACTGCTTCTGGTGCCTATTCTATTTGCCCTTGTGAATGAGAATTAAGCATCCTCCCCAGGGTCCTCTGCCTCAAAACCCAGCTATACCACTCCTGAGCATGTAGTCTAAAGATGTTCCACCCTACACCGAGGAAGTTTATAGCAGCTTTATTCATAATAGCCAGAATCTCGAAACAACCTAGATGTCCCTCAATGGAGGAATGGATACAAAAATCGAGGCACATTTATACAATGGAATATGGCTCAGCTATTATAAACAAGGATGTCATGAAATTTTGAGGCAAATGGGTGGAACTAGAAAGTTCATCTTCAGTGGGGTAACCCAGACCCAGAAAGACACATACGGTATATACTCACTTATAAGTGGTTATTAGCCATATAATACAGGATAACCAGACTACAATCCACAGACCTAAAGAAGCTATGTAAGGCTTTCAAGACTGTCTGGTTAGATATTACAGATGGAACACATAAAGACTCTATGTACATGCAAAAACCACTCTCATTTTGCCAAACAGGAATGTATAAATGCTTCCACTGAGAAACAGCTATCCAAATTTCTATGAGCATTCCCATTGATATGTATCCATTTATGTAAGTTTCAACTGGAAGTTCCTCTGAATGGATGCAAGGTAAATGGGACTTTTGGTGAACAGAGATAATAATGGAGATAGAAAGGGGAATCAAGTGTGCTGATAATTTAGCTTCTAGTTCCAGGTCTGTGCGCTCTGAATATTCACTGAGCTGCACACTTGCGAATCATGCACATTTTTAAATGCATGGTTAATAATTTAATTAAAAGGTACCCCCCCAAAGCACACTTAATGACCTATTGCACATAAAATAAGAGAAAAGTGCTGAGAATTTACCAAAGTAATTTCACTTGACTGGACTGCATCAAGAAAGGAAATGCAAGAAGAGAGAGGTATAATGGAAGGCAGAGGGAAGGCATGGACACACACGTGAAAACAATTCCTGCTTAACTGGAAGTCCCTGGGGGATTCAGCTGGAAGTACAAATTTTGATATCAGCAAATATGCGCATATATCATTAGAGACATTCTAGTGAAGCAGCTGTCTACAGAGGCAATGTGTGGATTCCTTACAGACCTAAAACCTTTAGAAATAGGAGTGGCTGAATTTAGTGTCACCTCCTTAAAAATTATGATGATGTGAACAGATGAGCTGGGGTGTCTGGACTGGGGGGCTCCCCTATTCTGAGGAAATAGGGGAAGGAAGAATGTGGGAGGGTGGGAGGGACTGGAAAAAGAGGAGGGAGAAACCTATGACCAAGATGTAAATTGAGTTAATTAATAAAAAATAATAAGGTTAAAAACAAATTATGATGAAAAGTTAATGTTTGTGTACAGAAAAAAAAAATCATATAAATCAAGACCCAAGATTTGATGGCCTAACTCAGCCTTACAGAAAAGTAAGCTAAATAAATACATAAATACATAAAATTCACCTATATTTCTTTTACATAAAGAAATTGAGGAATTTACATAAATAAATACCCAAAGTTCATATCTAAGGCCTTTGATTGGGTTGTGAAACTAATGACCATAATTCCTCCCCTCCCCCTCCCTCCCCCCAATGCTGTGGAAAAGTGATCTTTGTGAGTCCCTGTGAGAATACAGTCAAGAAAGTTTCCTGGTTGCAAGAACATAAAAGTTTGCCTTATAAACAGTTTGTAACTCCAAAGCAGCAAGAGATTTATGTCTCTCTAAAGAGGGCCTTTTAAAAGCCAGCCTTTATCTCTGTCAAAAATGTGCTGAGTCCATTCGCCACAGAAAGCAAGCCAAGAAATGGCCACTTGAGGCCTTCTGCTGAGGCCTAAGATGGACAGAGCCCTGAGGCTAAGCAGAAGAGGGCAGAAGCACATCAACACAGGCCCAAAGGCCCATTGTGTAGAGGTTGGTTTTTGTTGCTGCTTTTGCCTTGGATTTTTTTTCATGCATCAAGTTGAATAGAATGAGTATTTGTAAGCACAACTTTCTGATATTAGTATCACTTACTATAGTTGTAAAACGAAGGAAGAGAACAAGAGGCTATCATAATCTGTGTGGTTTATGGACAGCCCATCTCTACATCTCCAGGAATCCACCCCAACCTGCAAACCACTTAGCTACAAACCAGTATTCTTCCATTTTCAAAGTGCTCCAGATACAGACATGAGAGCATCTCTGACTTCTTCTCATGCCTCATCATCAAGTTCATCCCTACGTTTGCACCCTGGATCACTGCCCTAGAGGTGAAACCTCTTATTCCTCAAAGCATGTGTGTTGGGGGGATTTTATGCACTCACACAACTTAAGAGACTCTCAATGGAGAAAATGTCTCTGTGAAATTGGCCTTTAGGCCAGTCTATGGTGTATTGGGAGGGTCCAGGCCATTGTGGGCTGTGCTGCCCCTAGGCAGGTAAGAAAGCAGGCTGATCAAACCCTGAGGAGTGGGCCAGTAAGCAGCATTCTTCTATGGCCTCTGCTTCAGTATCTGCTTTCAGGTTTCCAGGTTGTGTTTCTACCCTGACTCTCCTCACTGATAGAGGGGACGTGGAAATTGCAGGCTTAAATAGGCCTTTTCCTTCCCAAGTTACTTTTGGACATCGTGTTTTCTCACAGCAGTAGAAACTCTAGCTCAGACACATGACTGTCTATAACCTGTTTGTATATTACTAGGAAATTATTTCTACCTGGGTTCTATGTAGAATTGAACCCATGCAAGCCAAACCACTCAGCAAAAAGAACAATGCTACAGTGAGCTCAGGAGGACCCAAAGGCCTCTAATGTATGTATATATAGGAAACTCGGACTGGCTAAGCCCCATGCTTAGAGTGTTTCCATTGAAGGAACCTGTTACTCAGGTCTAACATTTCATACTTTTAGAAGTAATTAGAATTTCTACTTCTAGTCAGTAGATTTGTTTGTTTGTTTAGTCAGTAGTTTTGTCATATGTAGAATATCAACTGATCAGGCTAGCGCAGAGTGGAACTTAAGGAGCATAAAGGAGCATCAAGAACAAAGAGAAACACTACATCACTGACCTTTTAAGGCCTTATCTATGTTTTAACAAAAAAGTTGAGGAAGAAGGAGAGAAAACATTACATTATGGTGGAATTTTTCTCTCTCTTAACCTCTCTAAGCTTATTTCCTCGTCTGTAAAGTCAGCATATTTACAATCAACTTAAATGATGGACAGGAAACCTAGATGAAACAATGTAGCTACTGAGCTTTGAGTTTTACTACTCATCAGACTCTTCAGAAACGTAATTGTTTTGCCATAGCCCTACTGAGTTGGCAATTTCTTAATGAGTCCCTTAATAACCAGAAGTAAAATAAGTTAAAGCAATAATCACCTAAGTTTCAGGAGACCAATTAATGGAAGCAAAGCAGAGGCAAAGCATTTAAGGTTTCCAGAGGGTATATTATCAGTCTAAGGAAACAAAATGTGGGGTAAAAGTCCGCAATTGCCATAGGCTCTATATACTCTTTCTTTAAGGCCACAAAACCAAACAGAACAGCCTTTGCTGAAGGACACGTGCTGCTCTGAGCTCTGCAGATTAGAATATTGAGTAAAGAGTGCAGCTCTGACATAAGTACTGGGCTCCTCCAGAGCATACGGGACGGGGCAGCTCTTTACTGTATTGTGCTGCCCTGTCACTATAAGGCATCAAGGGAGCCACAGCTCCCTCCCATTGTCCCTGAAAGCAGGAGTATCTGTCACCTTTTAGGGCACAGTGCCAAATGAGAACTCAAGATGTCTTGATATAAAACTGTAAAGAAGTCTGTGGTAGCAACAGCAGAGAATCCATCCCTTCCTGGACCTGCTGAGACAATGGCACAGGGCTCCGGGACATTGCCCAGGTTCCATAACCAGTAAGCTTGCTTTTGAGGGAGAATCCCCACTGTCACCCCACACACTGACAAGGGATACCCTGCCACGTATCCTTTAAGGGCATAGTGGTTCACGAAAACTGAGGACCAGAAGTAAGCAGAATTCCAAATTCATTGCCAAGAAAAGGCAAATGCAGCACTCATTTATGTTTTCTGGTTCTACTTTGGCGTTTAGTTTTTAAACACAAACCTTGCTAAGACACAATAAACTAGAAATTTGTTAATATGTTAGGATATTTTGCCCTTATACTGTCTGCGGTCTTTTCTACCAGATCTTTCAAGCCTGGTGTTTTCAAGATTCTTCCTCATCCTAGCTTATGTCAGTATTTCACTTTCTGTCTGTTCAAACTCACTACTGAATACATATACCACATTCTATTTACCCATAAGTTACCAGTTAGACATTTGAGTTGTTCTCAAATTGAGCAATACCGTTCATACATTCTTCTGCAATGGCTTCCCTTGTGTGTGGACATGTTTTCTGCTCTTCTGGGGATGTACCTGGGCGTGGCATTGCTCAGTCATATGGAAACTTGTTTAATGACAGGGAGACTGGCAAGGTCTTTTCCAAAATGACATCACCATATTATAGTTCCAACAACAATAGATACAGTCTACAGACAACCTACCTGACTCTCGATTCTAGCTACCCTGCTGAAGCTGGAGTGGCCCTGCCCCTGGTTTTGATTGGCATTACCCTCAAAGCTGAGGTGGTAAGCTTTATTGACCATTTGTGTGTCTTGTGTGGAAAATATCTATTCAAATCCTTAGATTCTTTTAAAAAATGAGATACCTGCCCTTTTATTATTGGTTTATGTGTTATTTATACATACTCCTTTATCTCATATTCACAAACTTTTCTGGTTCTCAGCTGTCATTTCGTATTATTGATGGCATTCTTAAAATTATTTGAATATACATTCATGTGTGTGTATGTATTACTAGAAATTGAACTTAGGGCCTCGTGAATGCTAGACAAACAATCTACCATTAAACCACAACCTCATCCTAGTTTTTATTGTTTTAAAAATTGAGAGGGGTCTTAAAACACTGACCAAGCTAACATGGAGCCCCCACTGTTACCTAGGTATTCTCAAACTTTAGATCCTCTGTTTTAGCCTTTAAATTAGTTGAACTTACAGGCCCAGCTTTTGATCTAATCTAATAGTCTCTACCTGCCAATTGGATTTCTTGGCCATTTATTTGACGTTTCTTATGAGGTCATACATTTTGTCTCTGCCAATGCACTATTTGCATTCATAGGCTCCATCCTTTGTTCTGTTATTTCTCTGTTCATTTATTTTGTATAGTGCCTATTCTCTGCTTTCTAACCTAACACTGCAATTCTTTATCAATAAATTCTAATTCTCACTACATGGTGAGCTTTCATGAGTGATTAACTTATCAGTACTCTAGCCAATTTATTACTAATAAATACACAAGGATTTAAAAGAGACAGCACCTACACAATTATATCCCATCTTCCCCTTTGTGCATGGCTGCCATTATGTATGTATGTATGTGTGTGTGTGTGTGTGTGTGTGTGTATACACACACACACACACACACACACACACACACACATAATCCAAGTTCATCACAGTGTAAACCATATATTTTACAAACTTTACCTTACCAAATGTAATCCGTATTAAAGAAAAAGAGAAACCAAGGATGAATTTACCGTCCTATCTGCCATTTTTTTTTATTCTGTCCATTTCTTTCTATAATCTTGTGTTGCCATCTGGAATCATTTTTTAATCCCAATATGGTTTTACTGCCAGCCGTTTCCAGTGCAGTATTATTGTCAAATATGTGACAAGACCCAATGCTACAATTATACCATACTGCGTTATATAATCATTTTTATTTAGAGTTAACCACTTTATTCTGAAATATATGTCCAAATAGTATTTCAACCACTTTAAATAGACAACTCAGTGACACATGGTCACCACATTGGGCAGCTACCACTACGATGCAGCTTCTGACTTTGCCATCAGCCCAAACTGTCACTCCATGGCCCGTAAGCTATCCTCCCACAGTACCTAACAACTCTTAGTCTACATTTTTACTCTAAAAATCTACTTATTCCAGATGCCTCAAATGAATGGAATTTTATAAATGTGTTTCCATGTATAATAATTGATATATGTTATAATATGTATGCATACATCATTCTATTTATGAGTTTAAAAACTACTTTATAGTTTAAAAACTATATATATATATATTCTACAAACTGTGAGGAATACACACACACACACACACACACAGGCAAACACATATTTCTATATTATCTACTACTGTATTTTATTGCATTTATCAATTGATAGACACATGAGTTGTTTCTGCCTTCAATCTAGTGTGCATAAGGCTACTATGAGCAGTGGTAAAGAAATATTATTTTGGGACCTTATTTTAAATTCGTTTTGATCTGTACATTGGGATTACTGAACTGTGAAACAATTCTAGTTTGTCTGCAATTGCTTTTTAAATGAATGACAAGAGGTGCACATGCATTTATATTCTATTCAATTGCTACATATTACCCTCAGTGGTGCTCTGTGTTTATTCATGGTGTTTTTAATTTATGTCTGAGGTTTTTATTTGGCTTCTGTCTCAAACCATTTTTCTTACTATTTCTTGGAAGGCAAGGCCATGGACTCTCAAACTTCTTGTTTCTGTTCACCTAGAAATATCTTAATCTCATTTTCCTATTTTAAGAATAGTTTTGCTGGATATAAAATCGACAGTAGTTTACTTTCAATGCTTTGAGCATGCCATCTGACCCTACTGTTTCTACCAAAAAGTGATTCTAAATTGAGAAAGGGGTTGCAGAATGACTGTTTTCATACTTTCAAAGTTACTTCCCAAGGTAATGAAAGTTTGTTCTTTCTTTCTTTGAGATAGATCCTGAAGGAAGCTGCACAGTATTGTGTCATTAAAGTGACTTAGTTGCTCATAGGTAGCAGTACTTTTCAATCTTTGGGGTTTGTTATAAACCTAAGAGAATTCTTTCTCACTAGCTAGGCACTTCTATAGTTTTCTCTGGTAAACTAGAATTCTATTATTTGTTTCCTTTTAATTGCTTATTGCCCAGCTCTCCATTCCATAAGATAGTGCTAGTCTTGAGGGTGCCCATAGTATTTCAAAAGTATAAGGTTCATTTGGGAGCAATTTAAGAACTATCTCTTCTGGTGGACTTCTCCACATGCCTCTCCCAGAGTGTACCTTCCAAGCAAGAATCAATCAGGGACAAGAGTGATGGGGCTTCATTATTCTTGCCTTGTTTCATCTGGGATAATGCTTTCACACCAGGGAGAGGAGCTCGACAGAGAAAAGCATCTCTGACTTCTTGGCTGCTCTTACCAGGAGATGGCCCTGTGCAATTCAAGGGTAAGGCACATAAAATGCACAGGCAGCTTGTCTGCTGAATAAGATATTGGGAGCGGAAGGGAGAGGGATCCCCATACTTTTGGCTACATCTGGCCAAAGCAGCATGTCTACTAACTGAAGCTGGGGTGGGAGAAAGGGAGGGGAGTCGGTGTTCAGCTACCACACAATCTTATTGTTCGTTTTGAGTTTTAGTCGATATTCCTAAGCAATGTGTCCTTTCTTTTCTATGCCCCCCCCATGCAATACCCAGATAGATGGGCTAAGTAGCAGGGTTTTATATCAGAAGCATCACTAGTCACACTTGTTTCACTAAAGAGGTCACAGAGTTCTCCCCACTGTCATGTTAGAAAATGATCTTTCCATGTGATGCGCCATGCTATATCAGAACATTGCATGCCTGGGGAGCAGATGGAATGCATTCTGGGTACTTTCATGGTATCTCTGGGATACATTTCAGAATCAAGCAACCCTTCTGTAGTATGTGAGAAGTTTAATTTTCAAACCCCTATAATCTTTCCCAAACATGTGCCTTACGGAAAGGATAGCTGTTGCCGGGGTACATACCTGAAGATGATTTAAAAGTACTAAAAGCAGCTAAACTCTCTAATTACCAACTCCCTGCTGAATCATCCCTCATGGAAATAAATGTTTTCTTGGTCTTGCAAGGTTCAGAGCTTTCCCTATGACTATTCAGAAGGGCCTTACTCTATATTGCTTAAAAGCATACAATAGCTTAAATAAAACAGAAATATCCTCCAACACTCCCCCTAAAGGGTCAGCAATTATTAATGAAATGCAAGCCTCCCCACTTGCCAGCCAGAGATTAAAAGACATTTGCTCTGGAACAATCTTGCTCTCTCAAATAAAAGAGACTAAGAAGGAAATTAAATTCCCAAAGAAATAAATTTTGACTGAAGTGAGAAATCACACGAAGAAGCTAATTTAAGGCAGATGAAATTAATTTGGGTGACATTTATTCTATTTAGCAAAAAATAGTGACAAAACATATAGTCGCTCTGTGCACCAGAGATAAGAGGCTAGTAATTTAAGGCTGGGCATAGCTGCCGTCTACAGCGATTTAATCCTTCTGCTACGCGTCCCTTGTGACCTATCATTAAAGGTTTAAAGTAAAACTGACAATTATTATTAGCTAGTAATTGGATTTTGGAGATTCGGTATAAAGTTAGGATAATTTAAATGACTGTTGACATTGGTAAGATTATGTAAACGCTCCGAATCAGCTGAATTCATCAATTTATTTAGTCTTATAAAATGGAGTACACATACCCAGCACCAGAAAGCCAGCCCCGAGAGGTGGTGGCTTTCTCGGAATCACCCTCAGGGAGCCAGAAAAGCTTGGACGAGGATTTCCTGAAGGAAAACACCCATACCAGCCCGGCAAATGTCTGTCAAGGAGAGGAGCTTCCAGTGCCCCACTCAGAACCCTCCACACAGAACCAAGCGAGGCACACCTCGAAAATCACAGCATTCCAGGAGGGAAATAAAATTGTCACGGACCACTGTTTCACAATAGAGATTTTTAATCACAAAGACTAAGATTCAGAAACTAAAGATGGCATCAAAACACATGACCCTCATCGTAGATCTCTAGCAGTGTCCTCTAGCTGGAATAAATTGAATGAGACTTTACTCCATAAATACTGAAATAAACCCAGCCCACCCTTTTGTCCAACCATCAGCACCAAGAAAAATTGGATTATTTAGAGGAATGCTTTACAAAATTAGTTCTGCTTAGAAAGCAGTGGCATTAAAAGCAGGAGCAACATGGTGTCTTCTCCAGCTGTGGCAGATCCTTCTGTTAATTGCTCCCTCACCTTTAAATGCCTTCTTAAAGGGAAGGTTTGGCTTCACTGTGACATAATTGTTTCTTCTGTCTTACTGCACTCAGAGGATGGTATTTCAAACTTCCTCTCAACTCAGTGTTCTAGGCCATTATATTCTCACTACATTGTATAAAAAAAGAAACAAACACAAAAAACGAAGAAATATAATCCATGATTTCTGTAACTTAAAAATGTTTTAACCCTTAAAATATTCACACTTTTTAATATAGTAATCACACATCTAAAAATCATTTATCAAGGCTTAATTAAGGATCTGTGCTTAGATTTAGAGGTTTTAGTTTATTTGTTTTTAGTTGAGGTTTTTAAGAGTCATGAGCTGTTAGTGGTGCTCAGAGGATGGCTCGAAGGACTAAGTCCTTGCTGTACAAGAGGAAGGCCCTGAGTTCAGATCCTAGGTGCCCATGCAAGGGCAGTGGCAGTAGCACACAAGTGGTGCCAGCATTTCTGTGCCAAAATGGAAGACAGAGACAGGAGAATCCTTAGATGCTCAGAGGCATAGCTAGACTTTGCATAGAGTAAACAAGAGATCCTGTCTTAAACAAGGTGGAAGGCATGCACTGACTCCTGAGGTTGACACACTAACACACACACACACACACACACACACACACACTGTAAGAGAGACAGAGGCAGAGAGACAGAGGCCAGGGGTGGTATTTTGGTACATTCTTATGATAGAGTAAATTGTGCAACAATTAGACTCCATCTTCCAGAAGAGTGAAGTTTCTCTCTATGTGTGTGTGTGTGTGTATACACATGTGTATGTATGTATATATATATATATATATATATATATATATATATATATATATATATATATATATATATAT
>NW_026590062.1:27444702-27515217 GCF_907164565.1 Psammomys obesus
TATATATATATATATATATATATATATATATATATATATATATATATTTGGTCAATTGCTAAGTAATAAACAGCAAGGCAAGATGGCAAGATAGAATGGTTTTAGGAGCTGAAAGGGTTTGTACGTTGTGCTCTGATCTGGGATCGTGGTGAGTGGTTTGCTTTTCTCCCTCCCCATCAGACAGCTGTTAGCTTCTGTCTCCACAGCAACAAACGGAGGCTGCCAGGGATGCTCCTCTGGCTTCCCCATCTCCACAGCACCAGCCCCATTGAGTTGATGTGCTACAAGCCATGAGTACATCTTGCTCTTGGAGGTCTACTCCTAACTCTCTTGCTGAGCTTCCAGATATTAACTAGACTTTCCTCCTCTACTGCTGTGCCTCTCTGGACAGGACAAAGCTTTGTGTAGAGATCATCTCTGTTATTTCAATGTGCCCTTTCTTTCTGCTCAGCTTTGTCATGGGCCAACCAATGTCCCCTAAAGTCATTTGTTGTTGAGGTTCTGATTTTTTAAAAGTATTTTTATGGTTCTAATTCAATGTTCTTTTTTTTATTTAAATTCATAATTAGCATACATAATATTGTGCTTCATTGTAGCATTTTCAAAAAACAAAATGTTTTTTGCTCATTCTCTGCCTGCCCTGCTTTCTCTCCTGACCCACTAATGCCACTATCCTGTAAAGTTTGGGTTACTTGGAGATAGTGTCTATAAGACACTATTTAAGGTCAAATAAAGTCATTGGAGTGGACCCTAATCTCATTAGGGGTATCCTAATAAGAAAGGGGGACAAACACAGATATTCCACAAGAGAAGACCATAAGTACAAGAGGAAGACCAGCCCGGCAGAGAGGTTTAAACAGAATTCCCCCTCATATCCTCTCAGAGGAGTCAATCCTCTGAATACCTTAGAGTTCTAGGCTCCACAACTACGAGAAATTAAATGTCCTGGCTAAGCTACCTAGTCTATGGCACTAACACATCTGACTAACTCCTGTATTGAACTTTTTTTTTTTTTCTGTCAAGAGAACTTACATGGTAGTGCTGAGATGTGTTCATTGGAGACAGATTCTCAAAGATGGGTTTGAGGGTTGTTTTGGATGTGCCTCTGTTATGGTCGCTTTCATGAAGAACAAATCCACTGTTGAGGCTGACTGTGTTTGCCTCAGAGTGACAAGGAGCTGTTACTCAAGGCTTCAGTGACAGTGAAGCAGGAGGTGGCGCCCAAGTGTACTTGCACAAAGAGAAACCCTGTGAGGGCTTAAATTTTCAGTTTAAGTCACAAGAGAAGAACAGGGCCTGGATGGCAGCCTATTCTGAATTTAATTCATGGAGCTCATGTTCACAAAACTTCAGATTTCATTGCTAATCCCAAAGCCTTAGCATCATAGGAGACTATTTCAGTGTTTGTGAACATGAGATCTCTGAAGCACAATGACATATACATTGTTTATCAATTGTCCCCAGGAAAAGAAATTATACTGGGTTTAAATTGCCAACTGCAAAGTGGGGCATGGTGAGCCAGAAGAAACCTTAACATAACACCCATCTCTAAATGCTGTTTGAGCTCTGGGGCTCCTAGATCAAGGTTACCAAAATGCCATAGGCTTGATTTCTGTTCCTGTACAGCTCACTGGGGGATGTAAATACCAAACAATAAATCTCTATACCAGATAAAATATTTCAATTACTTAATGCCATAATGAAAATATACATGCCACTCACCAAGTCCACTGATAGGGGAGGTTCTCCTCTTCTTTCTGATCTTAGTCTATCAGTTCTCATCAAAAGTGGCTGCATTGTCCTCTACTGTGGCCTGATAAGGCTGCTCCCCCCTCAGGGGGAAGTGATCAACGAGCAGGCCAATCAGATTATGTCAGAGGCAGTCCCTCTTCCCATTACTATGTAACCCACTTGGACACTGAACTGCCATGGGCTACACCTGTGCAGGGGTTCCAGGTCATCTCCACGAATAGTCCTTGGTTGGAGTATGAGTCTCTGGGAAGTTCCCTGTGTTCAAATTATCTTGTTCTGTTGCTCTCCTTGTGGAGTTCCCACCCCCTCCAGCTCTTACTATTTCCCACTTCTTACATAGAATTCCATTCACTCTACCCATCAGTTGGCCATCAGGCTCAGCATCTGCTTTGACAGTCTATACTGCAGAAGCTTTCAGAGGCCCTCTGTAGCAGATTCCGAGGTTGTTTCCTATTTTCTTTTTCTTCTGATGTCCATCCTCTTTGCCTTTCAGGATGGGGATTGAACATTTTAGTTAGGGTCCTCTCTTTTGCTTAGTTTGTTTAGATGTACAGATTTTAGTGGGTTTATTCTATGTTGTAAGTTTATATGAGTGAGTATATACCCTGTGTGTCTTTTTGCTTCTGGGACAACTCACTCAGGATGATCCTTTCCAGGTCCCACCATTTATCTGCAAATTTCATGATTTCCTTATTTTTCATTGCTGAGTAATACTTCATTGTATAGATGTACCACAGTTTCTGCATCCATTCTTCAGTTGAGGGGCATCTGGGTTGTTTCCAGCTTCTGGCTATTACAAATAAGGCTGCTACAAACATGGTTGAGCAAATGTCCTTTTTGTGTACTTGCGCCTCTTTTGGGTATATAAGATCAGAAAGAAGAGGAGAACCTCCCCTATCAGTGGACTTGGGGAGTGGCATGCATGCAGAAAGGGGAGGGAGGGTGGGATCGGGAGGGGAGGTGGGAGGGGCTTATGGGGGGATACAAAATGAATAAAGTGTAATTAATAAAAAATTAAAAAAAAAAAGAAAATATACTAGAATGGGCTGATAGGTCACCAAGTATTTTGTCTACAAAAATAAAGGCTGATGCTAATCTTGGCCACTCTCTTCTCTTTGCCACTTATGCCATTCCTGTGTCAGTGTTCACTTGTCCATCAAAGACTTATTAAATATGGAGGAGGGCTGTCCCACATCTGAGGTCAAAGTGCAAATTATATGCCCCCTTTCTCTGGTACATGCCTCCCAAGAGATGATCACCTACACAAGTATTAAGTATGAACACATGAAGAATCACAGCCACTATTTCATATGATGACAGTGAAGTGATGAGGAGAAATAAATACAATAGAAACATAGAGATTATGCAAAGTTGTATTTTGTCTCATTTGAGATCAATGTTGCTTTCAATGGGGCTACTCACAGGAAGGGTACGGGGGGGGGGTTGAGACTAGGTCATTCCCCTGTCTCTGCTCTCCTTTTTGCTCAAAGGACTTCCCAATTATATGGAGGTGCAGAGGAAAAGATAACCCATTTATGAAGGCAAACAAGCAGGCCTTAGCTAAAGCCTCTAATGGTTGTGTCTGTCTTAGAATTCAAGCAAGGCCCCCAGACCTCTCATCTGGAAAATCATTTCCACCATGGATTGCTTCGTCTAAGTCCTCTGCTGCGGGTGTGTTGGCTGAGTACCAATCCATGCCAAAGCCTCAGCACGCGCCCACCATGTGCTGTGGGCTGTGTGGGCTGCTTTGTGTGTGCAGCGCCTACACTTACAGTTTCTTTGCCCTCTAGCATGGTATTGTTCTTTCTCCCTGGAACATCTTTCCTTGCCATACTCATCTACAACCCCTATTTGTCCTTCAAGACACAGAACAGACATCATTTCTCCCAGGAAGTTCTTACTACCTTTCCTTTCTACTCCTCCCCAACCTAGTATGTCTTCAGCTATGACTCACGCATGTCTCCATCAGAACTTTTCCAGACAAATGGACTCACTGCATGTGTCATGCCAAATCCTCCTAGGATGGACTCATCAAGAGTAGGAGATGCTCATATTTGTCTTATATCTACCTTCCACCACCACCCCCAACACATACTCTTAGAAGAATGCAGGTACATTGTGCTTGCCAAATAAATGTTCACTGAGGACTATTTATTAGGATGCCCAAACTGTATTTTGCAAAGCTCCTGCAAAGGGGAAAAGGTATTATCACAGTTTGTTTGAAGAGATAGAAGATGGTGTTGTTCTTTTGTGTGTACTTCTCCCATGCAAGGAAAGCCACCTTCCTAAAAAATTTATCAAAATAGAACAAAAGAGTGGGGTGGATCTGTAGCTGTCTATACTCCCAGTGCAGTTCTGTTCTACTGAGTCACCCCCTCCCAGAACCAGCAATTCCCTTTTCTGGGTCTCTGACATTTGTTCGCTCATCTGCTCAGGTACAGTAAGGTTCCCATTGAAAACAGTGTTGCTTTGCCCTGGAAGAAATAAATTATGATGTGAGCCTGTCATCACACAGAGCTTGAGTGCCCATCTCCCTGCAGATGGAGGGAAGTCTCCTCTGGTCTGTTGGGCTGGGGCCCCAGAAGATCCTGGTGGTAACTAAAGCATCCCATAAACTTCAGTGTCAGGAAAAGGCCCCTTCATGTTCTTAGCTCATCTTTTGATTTATTGTCATCTCTCTTTCCCATGTTTCCAACAAAATCTTTGGGCCCTGCTCACAGCTCATCTTACTGTTGTTGGCTGTTCTCCCTGGGGACTGCATCTGGCTCACAGTGACAGCACTAAAGTTGTGGCTTATGGTTTGCTGACTCCCACAGCTCTCGGGCTCTTCTAGGGCTTCCTCTGGGAAGAGGCAAGTGCTGGTCAGTGAAGGGCAGTTTGGAGGGAGGAGGCCTGATGGCCATCCTAACCTGTAGCCAGCTTAACCAAGGGCCTAGTGAACTAATAACAAATCAATCCTAAGAGATCCTTTCTAGGGTCCTGAACTAATAACTTGCCAGCTTTATGCATTCCCGCGCTGTTTGCTGTCTCAGCTGGGTGGAAGGAATGAGGCACTTGTGAGGTTATTGAGCACAGCATCTGCACAGGCAAACAGTGGGAAGTGATTTAGCAGCCACACAGGTGTTTTCTTTAATTACGCACTATAGGGAGTGCTTGCTGAGCTCCACGCCCCCACTGTTCCCGTGTGCTTTCCTGGTCATCCATGGCAGGATGCACTGAGTAACTAGAGAGGGTTGGGATCTGGCTGAAGCACTTCCTAGTAGACAAGGGACTTGAATTCTTTCAGCTGGGCCTACTTAAAAAAGGCAAGTGCAGGCAGAGGAATGCCACTGTGCTTAGGCGCAGACCGTGCAGGGATGTCAGAACTGTGTGTCTGGGGAAGAATTTCAATTCTCACCCCTTGTATTGTTCACAGCTAGGACAGTTAGCTGTCTTGCTAAAGCAACCTGAAGTGATAGGTATATGACGACGGTGCTAAAGAGGATCAGGGCGAGGAAGACGAGTGTGGAGCTTCTGGCCAGTAGACCTTCAGGCATTTTGAATAGACCTTTAGAATGAAGCTTACTTTAGAATGAAGCATTACTTCATTCTTATTGTACCCTTTGTGTGTTCGTGGAGTATGTGTGGGGGTGGGGGGGTGTGTACACTTGGGTATAAAATAACAAGTCAGGTCTTTTGTTGCCAGGCTAGTTCCAAGAGACTCTCAGATCCGTATTTTCAAACATCCCTGTGTACATGGACCACCTCAGTTCTTGCAAAACAAAATGCAGATTCTGATGGAGCAGAGCTCTGGTGTCCAGGTAAGGATGAGAATCACTCTTTGAGTATAGAGGAAAGCTAACAACAGACAGTGTTCATCAGAAGGCAGAACTTCTCCTAAGTGTTGTACAAGTTTTTGGCTCTTGGTTCACTGTACTCTGTTCTCTTTACATCAGGAGCTTTATTTCACAATATTTTGATACTCTCAAAACACACTTGTGGTTCTACAATTAAGACACATTACAAATGGATAAGAATATTTTCCAACCATCATTAAATATGATGCTAGGCTTCCATGTTTATTATGAAGGATCCTTGAGGCAGCATCTTGTAAGCAAGTTGTTATGGAAATCTGGGTACTCACATCCTGCTACCTATAAGGCTGTGTGAAACCAGGATCCATCTTTCAGGAGAATTTATCAGCTGTAGAGTCTAATCAGTGCTGCCTCCATCTGAATCAGGGAGCCTCTAAAGATCCCATTGGATAAGACTTTGTGAGAAAGACTTAAACATGTCTCTGTCACACACTGTGACAACAGGATGTTGTAGAAGCATGTTCTCCTGAAACTTTCCTTTTCCATACAATCCAAGAATACACTCATCTCTTTCCAGGAAAATGTATGTTTGAAAGAGTGTAATAGTGAACATGTTCAGAATAGTTTTAAACACAAACATTCAACCTTCTGACATCTGTGAGGAAAATGTACTCGTCCCCTTTTTATTAAGGAATACATGGGAACATAAAGGAATTAAGGAAGGCCTCCAAGATCATAATAATAAAAACGCAGAGCAGGATGGGAACATGGGTTTTATTTTTCTAAGTGAAGGACTCTGGGCAAGTTGAGTTCTTTCAGAGTAAGCATTAAATCTGATTCCTCTTCTATGAATGGGAAGAGGAGGTCATTGTGCAGAGTATTTCTGGGCCAATAAATACAAGGAGAAGCTTTCTTTGGGGATTTTAAAGAACGGGGAGACTAAAAGTACTCGGTGATTTCTAATTCTCCCTATACACAATACCTTGTGTTTCCTTGGCTAATGTAATTCCTATGATACTGTGCACCTGCCCTCTGCTTGGCCTTCTACAAGATACTAGGAAAGCTCAAGGTTGTTCTTATCAGCAATTCTCTTACTACTCATAAAGGAAGAAATCAAAGTCAGAGGAAATAAGCATAGGGATTCCTGACAGGTGATAATCTATTTCTACCATGGGTGTTAGTTTGGTAGGAACTGGAAAAACATTCATCTTAATCATGGTGGCTCACCAAAGTCACCAGAAGGATTTAAAACAAAGCGGAAACAACCAACCATCCTAACATAACTGTCTTTGTCAGTGCTCTAATACTGCAAAGAGACACCATGACCACAGCAACTCTTATAAAGGAAAGCAGTTAATTAGGGCTGGCTTATGGTTCAGTTTTAGCCCATTGTCATCATGGCAGGATGCATGTGGCGCCTAGACAGACATAGTTCTGGAGTGGTGGCTGAGCGTTCTACATCTGGACCCACAGGCAGCAGGAAGAGAGTAAGTCACTGGGCCTGGCTTGAACATTAGAAAACCCAAAGCCTCCCCCCCCACCCCTCAGTGACACATTTCCTCCAACAAAGCCACACCTACCTCAAATAAGGCCACTCCTCCGAATCCCTGTCAAGTAGCACCACGCTCTAATGACTAAGCATTCAAATGTATGAACCTATGAAGGCCATTCCTATTCCACCGCAGTAGCTGATGGAGAATGGTCCTTTTCCCTGTGGTTCTGGATTAGCAGTTAACTGTCACAAATGCAATATTTTGAGTTATACTCAATCAGAGAATTTAGATGTGGAGACCAGTTTTACCATCTCCAAAGAGTGACGGTGATTCTCATACATGCCGATGTTCTGAAAATACTGACAAAGGGTGCAACTTTACCACCAGGGGTATAGTTTTTTGCCTGTTAATTGGATTGTGCAATAAAATTGGACACCCACAAATGGAGAAGAAAAGAAAGACTAACTAGCCTTTAAGGTAGCTGTCACAGACCAATAACTAAACAGGAGGCAAGTAGTGGGAGATTTTAACTTTGGACTAAGATTCTATCCTGTAAGTGTATCAGATGTTGTAGGTTCTTTCTGTCACCCAAAGTATAAGTTTTTTATCTCCTTATAGGCTCACTGCAAAATCTTAGTTACTTCCTCATTGCTTTGATAAAACTACTATGACAAAAGCAAGATTAATAAAAAAAAAAAAAAGGGGGGGCATATTTGGGTTTATAGTTCCAGAGAGGGTCCATCAGAGCGAGGAAGACATAGCAGCAGACAAGGTCTGATGGCAGGAGCAGCAGGCTGGCTGGTCACATTGTATCCACAATCAGGAAGCAGAGAACAATCAACTGGGAAATGAAATTAGAGTATAGAGCCTTAAGGCCTGCCCTCAGTGACTCACTTACGCCACTGAGACACCACTCCCTGTAAGATTTTACAACCTTCCCAAACAATGTCACCATCAGGTAACTAAGTGTATAAACACTTGAGCCTACAGGGACATTTTACAGTCAACACACCAAGTTCAGTGACAACATATTACCGGTGACAACATATTACCTATGCTTTCTGACTGCTTAGAGGGTAGAAACTGTCAGTGACATCTTTGGAGAACAGGCCTGTGTGAACAAAGCCCAGGAAAACAATAGGAGAGAGAAAGGGAAACCGGGGTGAAAGCAAGATGCACCTGAGCTGTAAGCGCGTACCTCAAATGCTCAACCAACAGGAGCCCTCTTCATTCACCATCCCCACTCTCACTCAGCCACACACACTGCAGCGGTACCAAAGCACGTGGAGCGTTTATTAACCAGCATGAAATCCATTTAACGCTTCTCTGGATGCACTAATTAGCTTTTGTATTTGGGGGCACAGCAATGCAGAACAGAAGGGCAAAATCCAGGGTTTATTAACAGTCTGTGCAACTATTCAGATTTCTCCATGAGGTCCTGAGCCCCACCTCCAGAGTCAGTCCCAAGTGATGGAGAAAGTTACTTTTAGAGAGGAGAGGGGTGGAGAAATTTCAAAACCTGGAATCAAAAATAATAAACACTGGTTAACAGGCTATGTATCCTAACAGGCTAGGACTTCACCCTCATCTACAAAGTTCCCATTTCCATTAATAAACATCTCCAAGAACATTACAATTCCTTTGGAAAATCAAAAGTGCTTGGCAAGGAGGTTTTGATTCCCAGCCAGCCCTTATTTGGTGCTGTGTATAGAGGATCTGTTAAGCTTCATGCAATTAGCAGGCCAAGATGAGTGCTGAGCAGGGATATTTTTTAGTTCATTGAATCATACCAAATCTGAGACTATTTACCAAAAGGAATAAGAAATGTGTGTCTGGCTAGGCTCTTAGTAGGGGCCAGAGAAAACCTTCACATTTCACTGACTCACTGCTATTTTGTCTTGACACTGGAATTCACCACCAGAAGAGTGGCAGACTGCAAAGACTCAGGCTGTTTTTATAGCCTGGGGAAATGGCTTCAGAGCTGTGCTAAGCCAAAGAAGCCACAGAACTAAGACTTCAGAGGCCAAGTGCAGCTGTGCGCCTCACCAGAGCCATTCCACAGTGTGATAATTATAAGGCCTTTACACATGGTATAGAGTTGATTAAGTCCTATTACATCTAAGAGAAACAATTCAAACATTCCCTGTTGACTGTCAATAAATACAAGTCCTTATGTTGGTTCTGTTATATGTCTATTACAGTAAGATGACCAAATCAATTGACTAGCAGAATTTGAATAAAGTATCAGCATACTTGTCTTCAAATAATCTATCAATAAACTATTTTTATTCATCTAAATGTTTACACATAACTAAAAAGACAGCATTTCCTCAAAGATTAGTTGTTATTAAGAATGAAAGTAATATTACACATCCAATGTATACTGAGGCTATATTTATTTTATTAAAGATTTATTGCAATGTCAAGGTGGAATATAAAATCCAACAACCCAGCCTTGTGAGGAGAGGGGTGACTGCAAATGTATACAGAACAGTGAAGCCAACTTTTTTTTTTTTTTTAAATTAAACAGCCAGTGTTTGGGAAGCAGTATGGTTGTGAAAAAACAAGCTTTGGTCGAAGTTTAATGGTCTAGGAAATTATGCATTTCTATCAGGCTTGTTAGGGAAGATCCAGGCTGAGAGAGAACCCACTTATTTTCCTCAGGTAACATGCCATCTACTCAGTCTATAATGCTTCCCCAAGACAGGAAGTCTATAATATTTATCGTCATCAAAGCTAATACAAACATTTACTGTTGCGTCATGCCATGTGTAGTCGTTGATTCTATAGCAAATACTGAGCCATTGCTGCTAGGGGAATACAAGGTTAGGTATTGGCTGATCAAGACATCCCCTTGGGAAGATGGCTCAGTTTGAAAAGCACTTGCTTCTTAAACATAGGTCCTGAGTTTTGATCCCCAATATTAAAGTCACATATAGTGGTGTGTACCTGAAACACCAGCTTTGGGGAGGAAGGACCACGAGCTTATTGGATCCCCAGCCTGGCCAAACAGTTGAACTCCAGTCTCAAAGACAGCCATGGAGAGTACTGTTGTCAGCCTCTGACCTCTACATGCCACAGAGGTGCATGCATACCTACAGGTACATGTAGGTTTGCCTACACCGCACTTATACATGTCCCCTTCCACACAAAAGATATAGCCCCTTTTTAAATGTGAAACTTACTGTATATACAATCTTGATTTGTTATTATCAAACTTATGGTCAACAGCACAGTCACTTTTATGTGATCACCATTCATCCTAACAGTATGTTACTCTCAAGCACACAGCCTGGAGATACTTCATCATCATCAGCTTGGAGATACTACATTGCACTTTGGTACTATGGGAAGATGTTAAGGGGCAAAGTTACCAACCCAAATCACAACACTCTAAGTACTACACTGGGTATGGAGAGCCTTGGGAAGGGCTCTGATTGACAACCTGAGAGCTGAGGCAAGGAGCAGATCCTTATCTTGTTTAACCTTGGATGGGAACAAACACATTGGGAAAGTCAAGTACTCTAAACATGTCTGGGAATGACACAAAATGTACCCCAGCAGCACTGACAGTGGGGTGACAAATGGTGGTGAGTGGGCAGAATCACAATCCAACACCCAGGAATGATTGGGATTACTGTATGTGACCAGAACTGAGGCTGGCACAGAGAAGACAGAGAAAAGCACAGAACCTGGAAAAGTTAAAAACCCTAAACTCTCTCTCTTGATGGGAAATAGGCACCCAATTTTATTGGTTTACAATAAGGACAGCGTGATGGGATGCTAATGACAGGGCCTTGATGATTCTTAGTAACAACAAAATGTCATATTGACAATCTCCAGACCAAGGAAGAAAAAGAAAATAGTCATCATGGCTAAGGTCACAATTAAAACAACAGTAACAAAGACACTCTACTTCATCTCCTCAGCTTAGCCATTGTCTTCCTCTATAAACTGAAGACAGGGATGGAAGCAACAAAAATCAGCCAGGTTCTGCTCAGGAGGGTGAATATTTCAAAACCCTAAGAAATAGGAGTGGCAAAAGGAAGTGGCAGGATAAACAACAAACAAATAAGAACTTTCTTTGAGTGCCAGGAAAAATAAATAAAAAAAGGTCTCTGGACCACAGTTGTTTGGCCAAAACAGGCTGGGTCAGATTCTTAGTTGTAGGACCTTAGCCCTGTATCTCAGCCTCCTGTTGGAAATGCCTACCATCCTTTCTGTATGAGCAAAACTTTCATAGGAGCCTTCCCCTTGCCTTCCATGCACACAGACAAAATGAACGCTTCCTTTCAGTTGCTACCTTACGTACAGCATGCTACCTCAGCTCAAAGCAAGCTGTTCCTCTGAAAGCTCTCAAGATGTGCTTAGCGAACAGCCTGAACAATGTGTGTCCTCCTGGGCACACTGCTGTGCTGTAGTATGGCTCAGTCCTCTGTTACTGCTTTCTGGTGACTGGGAAAGCTCCAGCTCAGGAGTTTAACCTCCTATTTCCTGTGAGAACTTAGAAGATAGTAGATGGTTTCTTTGGTTTCCTTGGTAAGTCTTTAGAGGAAGACAATGTCTGGACAGGCTCAGTTACAAAATATAACTGATGAGATAAAGAAAAATAGTCATAAGATTACTTCAACCCTTTCATCTCTGGAAGACAGACTAATGCCCCAGCCACAATGTGGGTGTTGAATTCAGCTACTGTCCCCGATTTTAGGTGGTGTCAGGAATAAAGTAAAAACTAGGTGACAATTTATGGGCAGGATGTTATGCATAGTATCTGACAGATACTCATGGCAGTCTTCCAACCCTTTGGCTAAGACCCTAAAGAAGAATATTTGGGGCTCATTCTCGACCATTCCCATAAGTTAGGGTTAGGGTATAAGTCAGTGGTAGCACATTGTCATAGTGGATGTGTGGTTATAGGATTGTTATCCATTACCCAAAACAAAACAAAAACTAACTAACTAACTAACTAACTAACTAACTAACTAACTAACTAACTAACTAACTAAATAAATAAATAAATAAATAAATAACAATAACAACAGTAATGAAAGCAAAACATAAAAACAAACATAAATATGGGGTTCTTTTAGCGGACTCCTTGGGCCTATATTGGATAAAGCGGCTCCCTGCCATTTTTTTTCATCACCTTTCCCATGCAACCCAAATAACAGAACTCATCTATTTGGTGCTTTCTTTCCACTCTTCATGGGCTTCTGATTCTTCCACATTCTAGGTAGGAGGATCTGAGAAAATGTGCCTGCCCTTCTCTGTGACATACTCAAGCCACACACCATCTTGTTCTCCTCTACTACTACCTGGTAAGTAGTAGTTGTTGGATGCACAGCAAAACCAGTAAGGTTTGCAGCATAAATTAGGTTGGAGATTGGGGCAGGGTAAATGCGCCTTCTTGAAAATGGGCTTTCTCTGAATCTAGCACATTCCATCCTGTTAGCTAAGCTGTTTAAGGGAAAGGAGCCAGGTGAACCTATCAGTGTTTGTGTTACGATGTATTCCTGAATTTTCTGAAAGTTTTGTCCTGCCCTATTGATCTTTATGTAGACTCCTACCTGAAGACCTAGCAGAAAAGGTGACTAGCAGAGTGTAGGATTCACCTGTGACAGTCTTGGGAACAAATAGCACTATACAGCTAGAATTTTGTGTCAATCCATTATCTTTAGTATACCTTGTTTCTCACATGCCCCAGGGACTTGGGAATTGGGTGAAAAGTTGGAATACTACCCTTAAACACCGCCTTTCACTGCATTTCAGCAATGTTAGGGGTTCCAGAAGTTCTTTGGAAAGGTGGGAAATAGTTTTTCATTCCAGGAGACATTTCTTCTATAAACAAAACCTCTCTCTTCCAGACTTCATCTCAGACTGACTCCAATGGCAGGCAGGACAATGAGACCTTTCACGGCTTCTCAACTTTGGCACACCAAGATGAGGAAGTCACAATCTAAATGAAAACTTCCATACTCTTCGTGATTCCTCTCCCAACATACAAGGGAAAAAAGACAGGAGAAATACAACTAGGCTCTTAGATGTTAGCATCTCTACTCTGGATCCTCAATCAAGAAGAAACATAAAAAGTCCATTCATATTTGTCCTTCTGTCAGCAACTCCAGCCTTTGTTCTGCTTCTGTGAAACATCGTAATTTGGTATTCAGCAAAGCCAGATGAGTACAAATAGTCGTGGCAGTTTCCAGAAAAGTCTACTTTGTCATTGGGCACAATAGGAAAATCTACACAGCTGGCTTGGAGAAAGGAAGTGGAAAACACAAAAGGAAAGAGGCCAAAGCCAAGGAGAAGGGAACAGCATGCCTCCAGTTCAGTGAACGCAGACCAAAATCACCTTCAGGTTTCATTTTCAGTCCTGCATGTTTAAAGGAAAGCCATGCTTTCCTTTAAAAAAAGGAAACTTGAAAACTTTAAAAACAGTTGCTCATTATTTCTACAATTTCTGTTTGCTTGTTTTAGGATAGCCAAGTTGGGGCAAAGACTAGTGTAGCCTCATGCTGACACTGATGCTTTGACAATGGAAGCTGATGGAAGGGTGACTTATTTAACTCAATTCTGGTCTTCTACACACCACTCAAGGTTAGAGTTCTTAAAAATAGATTTATTTACTTTTATTTTATGTGTGTGAGTGTTTTATTTATGTGCATGTGAGTGTTTGTGTGTACTATGTGTATTCCTGATGCCAATGGATGCCAAAATAGGGCATCGTTCCCCCTGGTATTGGAGCTATGGATGAATGTGAGTCACTGTGTGTTTATCTTAACTGCTGAGCCATCTCTCCATACTAACATTGGAGTTTTCAATACAACATCCAAAAACATATATTGTTTATTTTTGTGCTTCATACCATGCTTGAATTATTCTAAGAACTGTTTATTCACACTAAATCAAAGAATTCAAAATGCTGTTCTTTTAGATGTAGCTTCATGTTAAATGCCATGAGTCGTCAAGGAGTGTGGAAGTGTATTGCACACACTGAACTGAATGGTACACTATAGTTCTCGGTTGAAATTTGGCTACTAATTGTCTATTTAAGAAGTTCTGGAATTTTCTGAACTTTTATTAAGTCATCTTAGAAATGAATTCTGAGGATTAAATGTACATTTCATGAGTAGGTGTGAAGGAATATATGTATGTTGAGTTATTCCAGTGAGTGTATATAGGTGTGTAGGGAACAGAGGTCAATGTCAGCCATCTTAATCACCTTCCACCTTGCCATTTGAGACAGGGTGTCTCATTGAACCTGGATCTCAATGATTTGGCTAGGCCAGCTGGCCAGTGAGCCCAAGGAATCCACCATTTGCCTCTCCAGTCTACTTACTGGCTATACCTAGGCTGTCTCAGGTTCTACAATGAAGACACCATGTTGGCCATTATTCTGACAAGAATAACCGAGTTTCTAACAAGATTTAGTTCAAGTTCATAACTGACTTGGGTGGAATTATAACCTTGCACCCTCCTACTCGGTTTTTACATGGATGCTGGAGACCTGAACTCAGTCCTCAGTCTTACATAGCAAGCACTTCGGTGGCTGACCCAACTTGTCACCCCTAAATGGGAATTATTATATAAATGTGGACTATAAGCACACTCACCCATAGGTCATGCATGCTACTTTCTTTTTATAAGACACTAGATTTTTGTACTTGGCTCAAACAATGCACTGAATGAAAGAGTTGTGAACACTGGGATCCCCACCCATCATTAGGTTATGATTTATTGAAGGAATTTATGGGATCTGTGTACCCAACAGCTGAGCTACAGTCAAAGTCTGTGCTATCACCTACTTAAAACATAAATTTTTAAATGTCTACAGGAAAGAAAAAAATTACAAATGCATCAATTTATGTTTTAAACCCACTAGGGAACACACTGCTGCAGTTACTGGTTTATGCCGCCTGCATGATTGATTCATAAACAATGTAAGACTAGATAATCCCTAACATGGCAAACAAATGTGCCCTGATGGCATTCTAATCATACCTCCAAGCAGATGCTGATCATATCCACCTCCAAGTAAAACAGATGGTCCCCTCCTGAAAATCTTGGAATATACATTAAAAGAAGACCATGTACGTTGTAGAACATAGAACAGAGGGAGAAGACTCTATTTGAATCCACACAAGTCAGTTATGAACTTGACTAAATCTTGTTAGAAACTCGGTAATTCTTGTCAGAATGGCCAAAATGGTATCTTCATTGTAGAACCTGAGACAGCCTAGGCATAGCCAGTAAGTAGACTGAGCCTAATTTTTAAAAGTTGGCAACTCACTCATAGTTCTTGAAAAGCATTCTAGGTCTTTGAGTGGTGGGAAATTCTGGTCATTGTTGATAGTGACAAACTTAACTGTGCAGAAATAGTTATTGATTCCAGAGGTCTCTGTGTGCAAATGGAGTATCAAAGCTCTTTCATTGACTCAGCGTATTCAATCAAAGCCACCCACAAGTCAGGGACAATAGAAGGCATAGGAGAATCAAAGATCCAGAAGGGCAGTGCCAGATATAGCTTCCTGTGTAATAGAGAAGTTTCAGGACGTAGTGAAAATAGTCACAGATGAAGACTTTGGGATCCTTGCCATAGCATCTGAAATGTTGGGGTTATTTGATAAATGTGTGTTTGCCTATGGAATCAATTAAGTAAATGAACTCTCAGTGTTCACTAACCAAATTATGTAATTTACCTTATGTAACACTGTTTTCACAAGACCTTCCCATGAAATTTGAAATAAATCCAAAATCTGTATTTAATCTTAATTGCTTTTCTTTCCTGAGATGATCCTACTTTCTACTTGCCCATTGCCATTTCCCATCATCATGCAAATGGCTTTCTTTCAGATCTTTGTCCCAGCTCCCATGCCTCTTAAGATCTCTCTGTTCTGGTCTTTGCCATTCCTTTGTCATACTAACTTTCACATTACCTTTGGGAAAGTCCCAACTTTCTAGTATAGACTTTTAAATATTTGGGATCAACAAGACTTGGTAAGCACAGCTCTTCTGCTTAAATGAGAATTTTGTTGTCTACAGTTAATCTTCCCAGGAGCCCTCTGTAATCAGAGGATCTGACCTAGACCACGAGGCTTCCCACTACTTGTAGGCTACATCCAAACACAATGCTCACCCTTATGTACAAGCCACGAAGCTGAATATGATTAGTAAACATGGTCAAATTAGCTGATCTGGTCAGAATTCACCTCCCACTTCCTGGCCACTTTGATGCTAAGTGTTCTATGAATTTCAGGGTTAGAATCCCAGTATCTATTTCAATCTCTTTAGCTTTCCTCTGCAAAAAGAATTCATCTACATTTCACTGCCTGAATTAAATAATAAAAAATAGAGGAAGTTATCAGAGACAAGTTATTTTTCTGATGTAATGTTACAAAAGCAGAACCGTGGAGAAGCAGCTACTAGAGAACACAACCCTTATGCACAACATCGCCCCCAGGAGAACCAAAGGTCCCTTGGCTTTCTAGCTTGTTTCATATGCTCGAGTTTTAGTAAAAGTATAACAAAACTCAGTCCCAAAAATTCAAGGAGGAATGCTTCTTAGAGACCCTAATTTGATTCATACTACTCCAAATTCCAAGACTCTTATCATGTAAGAGTGGGTCAGAAGCAATGAGTCCTCCCAGGAGCATGCCTGTTCAC
Organism: Psammomys obesus; assembly: GCF_907164565.1. Classification (NCBI taxonomy): domain Eukaryota; kingdom Metazoa; phylum Chordata; class Mammalia; order Rodentia; family Muridae; genus Psammomys; species Psammomys obesus. Next base: position 27,461,405 of record NW_026590062.1, read on the forward strand.
AGTGCCCAAGTTAGTGCTCTTGAAAGACCCAAGATGAACAGACAGAGATTACAGATGTACACAGCTGCTTTAGATTCTACAGAACATAGCATCATAACATCCAGGAAAGGGACTCTTTATGTTGAGTAAAATAAGGAGCTGAACTCAGGTAAGCTAGAACAAAGTTTCAGAATCATCTGTTAGTGGTCCTCACAAACATATAAAACATAGTAACTTCAAACCTGGAGTGGAATGAAAAATGCAAACAGAAGCAACACATATATACCAGAGAGAGAACAAAATAGGAATGGTTCACAGTATTTAAGTGAGAAGAAAAATAATAAATAAACATGAAAGATAATTTAAACTAAATTGGGGGGAAAGTATTACCATGACAGTAATTGGGGCAACATAAATTTTATATTTTATAAAATTTTAAATCATTGGTAATTTTATAAAACAGAAAACCAATAGAATGACACAAATCCCTCTTAAGTTGATTATCAGTAGAGAAACTTCAAGAGAAACAAATACAATCAAACTTAACATTTTCTCTTTTCTTTTTTTGTTTTTTGTTTGCTTGTTTTGTTTTTAAGAGAGGGTCTCTATGCATCTCTCAATGTCCTGGAACTTGCTATATAGATCAGGCTAGCCTTAAAATAACAGAGATTCACCTGCCTCTTCCTCCTGAGTACTGGGATTATAGGTGTGAGCTACCATGCCTACATACAATAAAACTTTAAATAAAACATCAGTGAAGTTTCATTCTGTTTTAAATCTTGATGATACATTTAAAGCCACGAAAGAAGCTTTACTTCTCAATAAGCAACTTATGGTCGGACATGGCTCTTCTTTGGGATATTTGATGTCAGAAGACAATAACGTATTATGTAGGGAGCAGTGATTGGAGACATGGACTCAGGAGATGTACAACCAGGTTGTTCAGGCTTAAAACGGTAATTAGGGAAATATTCTGTTGGGCTTGAAACCAGGGGGGTAACTGTCCTTCTTCTGGACCTAAAGCAGCACAGGAAATACATCACCTGACAAAAGAAAATGAATACAAAAGAACCCTAGTTGGAAAATGGATAAGAACTTTGACACCAGTTGACTTTTTAGACTACATGGATAGATTTTTGTAAAATGGTCAGAAAATTTAATTTAAAGGTTGCAAATATGTTTGTGCCATAAAAGAATTTTACCACAAAAAAAGTTGATGAGTGGACAGGGAAAGGGTAGTAATGACCAAAAGGTCCACAGTTTTAATTAGTTGAGAGGAACAAGTTTTAACAATATATTGCACAGAATAGTATAATAAACAATGCTTTGTGTATGTGAAGATTCGCTTAACAAATTTTTTAAATGTTTTCACCACAAATATAATAAAGAATTGAACAGATAGCTTTTTTAGCTAGCCCCATTCCATTGTTCTACATGGCAAATATCATGTCAAAACATCAAATTATATTCCGTACAGATATCAATACTCTGCCAATTATAAGTAAAAGTTAAGATATTTAAATTAATATCATAATATCATAATTCAAAAAGAAGAAATCAAAACTAATAAAAAAAAGTAGTAAAAAGTTGCAAGAAACCCAGTAAAGTCGACTTCGTCATAATGGAGCTCAATAGAATTTGGCTCTTAGTGTGCATTTAATAAGAAAAGTGACAATTATTAGTAGATTTGATGACAGGCTTTAAATTTCATGAGTTCCTGCAAAAGATCAAATAGATCAAACCTGGAGTATAAAGAAAAGGCAAAGAGGCAGCACCCATAGCGGTGACATTAATTTCACTCCTAGCAGAAGATAGAAATGCGTGAATTTCCCCAATAGTGTGTGTGTGTAAGGGTTTATCTAGTAAATCCACAATTTTCTTGTTGAAGTTAATTTAAAGGTAAGGTGTAATGTTTATTATTAGCCCTATAATTATTACAGTGGTATTATCTAATCCGTTTTCACAGTCAATACAATACACGGACACCTGAAAGATTTTAGAATAGCCTTATCTCACCTGGGGCACGGCAGATATTACCTCCTAAGCTGTCTGGGCAGTGCTCATCTGCTCAGTAACCAGATCTTGGGAGCCATTAATTAACCTTAGAATACATAGCGCCAGAGCAATTGTCACCAACATTTTCAGGATATTAAATGGTAACTTACCAATGGAAATAGTGGTATTTGAGAGTCTGTTTTAAAAGGTCGTAATAGCATCGGGGGCTGGAAGGGCAGTTCAGTGGCACAGTATGTACTGCTGCCGTAGAGGGTGAGCTCAGTTCCCAGCACCCGAGTCACGTGGCTCACAGGAGCCTGTAGCGCCAGTTCCAGGTGACCTAACGCCTCTCTGGCCTCTGTGGACACCTGCACTCATGGACATACCCCCACAAGACATGTACATATACATATATTCATAATTAAAATAAAAAACTCGTAAGCTCTAACTGGGGTAGGCAACTTTTTAAAAAGTAATGATCACCGAGACAAACAAATTAGAAACAATAACCTGGGAAAAGAAGATGTTCGTGGGAGACAAAAGGAATCGTGTGCAGTGAGGAGAGTCCAGGTGTGCTGGTGGTTTTATGTCAACTTGACACAGGTTGCAGTCACATGAGAGGAGGGAGCCCCATTAACAAAATGACTCACGAGCTCCAGTTGTAGGCAGGCCTGCAGGGCACTTTCTAACTACTGATTGATGTGGGATGGCTTAGACTATTTTGAGTTGTAACAGCACTGGGGTGGTGGTCCTGGGGACTACAAGAAAGCAGGCTGAGCAAGCTGTGGGAAGCAAGCCAGTGAGAGCAGCTCTTCCTGGCCACTGCATCGGCTCTTACCTCCAGGTTCCCGCCCTGGTTGAGTTCCTGCCCTGCTTTCCTTCAGTAGTGATGTGGAAAGTGTAAGCCAAATAAACCCTTTCCTTCCTGACTTGCTTTTTTTGTTCATTGTAACAGTAGAAACTCTAAGACACCAGAAAAGTTACTTCTGTCACATATGATGTAATCATTTATAAAGCAGAAACTACAAGAATGAATTGAGAAACATCATATAATTTCAGTCTTTGAAAGAGTAAACAGAAAATGAAACCTTTGAATCTCATGTCAATAAATATACATGACCTATGTCTTTCAAGAAGAAAATGTGTAAAAGGCATGTAAAGATTTGTTGATTCATTTGGATATATATTTGATAAAAATCTTTAGAGGAAAAACAATGGTATTCTCAGAGCTAAGTAAAATTAAATCAGAACATCCAACATTTAATTAAAAAAATTAAAATATTCTGTACACTTTCGTAACAATTGGATCAAAGAGTAATTGAAAGTCAGTGGTAGTTTACATTGAAAATAAGAGTATTCACATCAAAGCTTATAGATACAAACAGAGCGGTAATAATTACAGAAGCAATGAAGGAAGAGCCCACAAGGCTGTAAACACATGAGACAGCTGAAACCAACTCATTAAGCAAGCAACCTTAGGAGTCATAAAACAAGAAAAAGCACAGTAGAAATATGGAGTAAAAATAAAATTTATGACAAACAGAAAATCTGATAGTTGGTTCTCTGAGCAACCCAGAAATGGAAAAAAAAAAACTAGATTTTTATTAAGAATAAAATAAAATGTAGTAACTAAGATGTTAAGAATTAACAAGAGCAGTTACAGAAAAATTCAAAGCACAAATAGCATTTCATCCAAGTAGTAGAGTTAGAAAAATAATACTACTGGCTGGAGACTGGAGTTGCCACTGGAATGTAAGCTGCAAATTCCATATTTGGATAGTAATATTTAACTAAGTATCAAGTGCCTTAAATATTCATACTCTCTTGCTTCCTAATTATATGTTAATTTATGCTGAGAGATATTTTAAAATTTGGATGATTTATGTTTTTATAGTGCCTCCATATGGTAGGGCATTAAGGAGCTGTTAAAAAAATTGCTTTTGAAGATTATTTAATGGCGTGGTAAATCCACCCTATAATGTCTGGTATAAAATAGAAGGTTATAAAACTAAACACATAGCATGAACCCTATTTAGTCAATTGTAAATTGACAAGACAATAGCACACTGAGATATTCAGTATAATTTTGCAGTTACTTTTCTGTATTAAATAGTTTCTATATGCTTTTTTAATAGTTTCCAAGTCTACGGTAGTTAACATGTATTTTTCTTTTTAAGTAATTTTAAAAATATTGTTTGAGATTAAAATATAATCACAGCATTCTCCCTTCTGTGTCCTACCTCCAAACCTTCCAACACACTCCACATTGGTCTCTTTCAAATTCATGACCTCTTTTTTCATTAATTGTTGCTATACAAACATAACACACATACACAGAGAAAGAGAGAGAACTAAATATATAAATACCTCATCAGTCCTTATAGTGCTACTTATATGTATACACACACACACATATATGCATACACATGTACATACATATACACACACAAATACACATATGTTTTCAGTAATAACTATTTGATGTGCTACTCCTTGGGGAAGACTATTTTTTCTCCCACTCTCAGCATTCCTTTAGTGTTTATAGATCTTTGTTTAGGGTTTAGGCCTTATGAGCTTTCTCCTGTCCTCATTAGCATGTCTATTGTTGTTCTTGTTTGGCTCATATGTAGGTAGTCATGTTGGTGAAACTTTATGGATGTGGTTTCTGACATTCCACAGTCTCACATCAAATTCCCAGAACCTCTGCTCTTGTTATCTTTCTGCCCCTTTCTGCACAGTGATCCCTGATCCTAGGGTGTTATAGATGTGCTGTATTTGTATTGGTTGGGACTAGGCTTCACAGCTCTGCATTTTGATTGGTTGTGGTTTTCTGTAATGGTCTCTGTCCATTGCAAAGTGAAGCTTCCTTGATGAGGAGTAAGGACTATACTTACTGTAATTAAATTTTAGAATGTGTTAGGAACACAATCAAGATAAACTCTTAGTTGTATATTATGGAGGCACAGGAAGTAATTGTCTAGCTCAAGGCCAGCCTGGACTACAGAATAAGGAAAAAGTGGTGGAAGAGGAGGGGGAGGAATAGACAAACAAAGCACTCAATAGACTGTCACAGTTAAAGAGAAACTTGGTGAACTAGAAGATAATAAAAAGGAAGTAATTCTGAGCGTAGCGTTGGGGCATAGTATGATTAAAAGAAAAATGAGAGAGAGGCAAATTAAGAGCTATGGGAGGCTCTGATTTCTTTTCAGCAAGATTTCCAGAAACAGATAAAGAATACTAGAAAAGTAAAGAGAAAGTAAGGGGTAATTTTTGGAATTACTCGTTTAAACTTGACTCGTTAAAGCCTTTATGAGAAATACTAAGAATGGTTGAAATGCAGCTAGGAAGGCTGTAAAGTGGGCAGATTCTGCAGCACACAGAGATCTGAGCGAAGCAGTATGTGCAGGGCTCTGTCCACATTACAAACTTCCCCATTCAACCGGTACTTATCAAGTCTACACTGCTCTAAACGCAAATGTTGGAGGAGGAGCTCCAAATTAGGACGAGCAGTAGCTCAGGGGAAGTGTGCTTATCTACCACATCCAGGGTCCTGGGTTCAACCTCTGGTGCCACCGAAATGAAAACAAGAGTCAAATTTTTACTTTTGTAGTTTTTATCCTAATAAGGATAGAACGTGTTACAACAAGGGGCCTAATGAAGGTGCAGAGGGTGGTTTGGGAAATGTGAAATTAAAAGAAGCATTTCTGGTCAGGAGCCCTTTCAGAGGGACCAAGGGTGGAATCAGGACATGCAGATGTCAGGAGATGTGCAAAGGCCACGAGGCGGCATCTTGAGACTCTAAATAAGGAAGAAATGACTGGTAAGTCAGGATCAGAAAGACAGCACACTTACATCTTTACTGAATGTTCTCTCTAGTTCCTATTAGGCATTTGCTTTTTGTTTTCTTAGTAACATTCTACTATTGACATCTGCTTTAATTTCATGAGCCTCAGACATTATGGTTTTGGTGTAGATGAACCACAAAAATTCTTGAAATAACCCACAAACTTTCTATATATCAACGTCTATCATTTTCTTTTTTGTGATTGTAATATTTTTATTTTCTTTGAGATGGGAGCTTTGAAGAATTTTATTTTTTATTAATTACAGTTTATTCACTTCGAATCCCCCCTGTACCTCCCTCCTTCCTCCCCTCCCAATCCACCCTCCCTCTTCCCCACCTATGTCCCTCTCAAACTGAAAAGCTTCTGTAAAGCAAAGGACCCTGTCGTTAGAACATTTATCATTTTCAAGAGCGTTCTTGACAAAATTTTAAAAGGATGTCAAAAGGTACTGACATGAGGTATTGTAGGCCATGAAAATGATTGGGGGATTTTTACTATGGGAGGGATAGGAAGTCTCTGGAAATTTTAAGTAGAGTGACATGATTTGGGTTCTACATTTGAAGGTTCATACTGGTGAGTTAGCAGGTGTCTCCTGGATGGCAGTATCAGAAGCCACAGACAAGCAGTGGCTGTGACTATCACTGTGGAATGGCTCCACCAGTCAGGCAGACCCAGCTAAACAGGCCAACAAACTGAACATTTGTGAGAGAAAAATGACATAGAAATGGCTCTATAATTTGTGTTCTAAGTGACAGAGAAAATGTTTAATTGCCATTTTATGAGGTGAGAAAAACTGTAAAAGAAGCCTATTTCAGGAACTGGGAGAAATCAAGTAACATACATATTTTTAAGTGAAGAACATATGCCTGGCAAAGTTTTCTATGTGCTAAAGATGGGTGGACCCACCAAGATTACGCAAATAATCCCCACTACATAGACCGCACATGTGGCATATGTAATTAGCCCACATGCCAATCAAAGCAAGATGAGAAAGATGTTACCAGGCAACAGAGAAGCAAGGACCTAACGATTTAAGGAAGGACACTTCAGTGAAGACTGCAAGATCTTTAAATGGCTAATGTCAGGGTGTACACCAGACTGTTTGGGATACAGGTGAAACAGCCCTTACTGGAAAATATGTAGACATGGGCAAGTTCCTTTTAAAATATGAAAATAAAAGCAATAATAAATAATAATATTTATCTTGTTTTATTTATATTTAAGATTCTGAGTGAGTCAGATAATCTACAGATGGGTCAAAGAACTGAGTAAAACCATAGAAAGCATGGAAATAAATCAATATAGGATCTTTTTTTTTGGAAAAGTAATGAATTTATAAATTTCTAACATGACTGTATAATAGGTCATCAAGGATGACAAAGTATATGAAAACCATAAGTAGCTGAGGGTCTCTGTTTAGGCAAAAGAGCAAGCCAATACACATAGAAGTGCAGGGAAGCATGGAAAGGAAACAATCTGTAACATTAGCTTCATCAGAAAATGCTGAAGCAGCTTTGGCAAACAAGTTGGAAATAAATTACACTTCTTGGAGAAGATGATCTGTACAACCTTAAAAAATAAGGTGACAGGCTTTCAACGTCTGTGCCACAGGATGGAAGCACGGAGACCTATTAAGCAGCTGTTTACAGCAGCATCGGCTGTAAATGACCACTGCATCCTAATAGGACAATGCTGTCCAACAATGAAAATTAATGAAGTCTCTGGATAATTCTCAAAGACATAGCACTGTCCAAACTCTAACTAGTTGCCAGAAGATACTGACAGCCGTGCGAGGTGAAACAGCAGAGCAAGGTTTGCCTGCATGTATGGGTAAAGCCCTGGCCTCCATTTTCAGTATTACAAAATCACAACCGAGCGAATGAAAACTGACAACATCCCTTAGTCAACATTAATTGTATAGTATCACACCATACCATAGCACAGCTGGTATGTTTTTACATTCTTATTTTATTTTATTTAATTGTGAAGGTAGAGACCCACATGGCACAGTATGCAGATGAAATAAAAAACTCATTCATATTATCCTCTGGAACCTGGAGGACAACTTGTATTTGCTTTGAAGCATGGGCATAGTGGGGCTGGATTACAGAAAGGAATGCTACGAATTTATTTCTCTCTAAATATTAAAGAAAGGTTTGATAAAAGTCGTATGAAGTCAGTATGATAAAGTGTGTTTGCACAGTCAGAGTTGAAACATGACTACCATTTACTAAATTTTCCTCTGTCTTTTATTTTTAAGCTATGAACAGCAAACAAACATAGCCTTTTATTGCTCCCTCTGTTCCAAGCTGTCACTGGTGTGTCCCTGGGAATGGAGCAGGTCTTAAATCTGATGCTTGGCAGGAATGAAATATGACACTCAAGGAGGGACTGGATTCAAACCTGTCCTTCTGAGTCGTCTCATGGATCTGCATGTGGAACTTCCTTCCTGAAGAACAAATCCTTTCTACATTTTCCGGGCTTTCCCAATGGTCAGCGGGAATGACAGAAGACAAGGGCACAGCCACAACTGGCTCCAACAATGGAGAAATTTACTGCTACACATGTATCCTAATTTGGGGGAAGAGAAAAACAGCATCTATGATGATGGGCATCTGCATGTAGGAAGTGAACAGTGAGCCCTGAGGGGGAGACAAAGGCTCGAAGATTGGTCCTAATTCAGAGTCAGATCCAGTTCTTGCCAAGATCAATAAGCAAAGAGGGTCTATGCTATTAAGTTCCAGCGGGGTCCTTGGTAAATGCAGATGACACAGCAAGGCAATAGTACAATTGCTTTCTAGGGGAGAATCTCTCAACCTCAGTTATAATACTAGCCCTCTATTTTATATTGCTCACAAAATCCAGTGGAAAAATGTCGTAGATCACATATAAGTTATGAAGAAGACAGATCTTCCTGTGATAGACTGTCGAGTACAACATGCAAGGTAATTTTGGGAAAAAGCCAAAGACCCATTACAACAAGCACAGCACCATGCTTTGTTTTCTTTAGGTCACAGAATATACATACAGAGAAATATATGTAGAATATATTCGTATTCCTGTATATGTGTAAACATACTCATTTATTATATATCTATATATCTACATGAATTGCAAACATTTTATTTAATCATCCTCCTTTTTTTAACGTTTTTTTTATTAATTACACTTTATTCATTTTGTATCCCCCCATAAGCCCCTCCCTCCTCCCCTCCAGATCCCACACTCCCTCCCCTTTCTGCATGCATGCCCCTCCCCAAGTCCACTGATAGGGGAGGTTCTCCTCTCCTTTCTGATCTTAGTCTATCAGTTCTTATCAGAAGTGGCTGCATTCTCATCTTCTATGGCCTGGTAAGGCTGCTCCCCTCTCAGGGGGAGGTGATCAAAGAGCAGGCCAATCAGGATTATGTCAGAGGCAGTCCCTCTTCCCATTACTATGTAACCCACTTGGACACTGAACTGCCATGGGCTACATCTGTGAAGGGGTTCTAGGTTATCTCCATGAATAGTCCTTGTTTGGAGTATGAGTCTCTGGGAAGTTCCCTGTGTCCAAATTTTCTTGTTCTGTTGCTCTCCTTGCGGAGTTCCTGTCCTCTCCAGCTCTTACTATTTCCCACTTCTTACATAAAATTCCATTCACTCTGCCTGACAGTTGGCCATCAGGCTCAGCATCTGCTTTGATAGTCTGCAGGGCAGAGGCATTCAGAAGCCCTCTGTGGTAGGTTCCTAGGTTGTTTCCTGCTTTCTTCTTCTGGCTTTCAGAGGCCCTCTGTAGCAGGTTCCTAGGTTGTTTCCTGTTTTCTTCTTCTTCTGATGTCCATCCTCTTTGCCTTCCAGGTGGGGATTGAACATTTTAGTTGTCCTCTCTATTGCTTAGTTTCTTTAGATGCACAGATTTTAGTGGGTTTGTCCTATGTTGTATGTCTATATGAGTGAGTATATACCGTGTGTGTCTTTTTGCTTCTGGGACAACTCACTCAGGATGATCCTTTCCAGGTCCCACCATTTACCTGCAAATTTCATGATTTCCTTATTTTTCATTGCTGAGTAATATTCCATTGTATAGATGTACCACAATTTCTGCATCCATTCTTCAGTTGAGGGGCATCTGGACTGTTTCCAGCTTCTGGCTATTACAAATAAAGCTGCTACAAACATGGTTGAGCAAATGTCCTTTTTGTGTACTTGAGCCTCTTTTGGATATATGCCTAGGAGTGGTACGGCTGGATCTTGAGGAAGTGCTATTCCTAGTTGTCTGAGAAAGCACCAGATTGATTTCCAGAGTGGTTGTACAAGTTTACATTCCCACCGCAGTGGAGAAGGGTTCCCCTTTCTCCACAACCTTTCCAGCATGTCTTGTCACTTGAGTTTTTGATCTTGGACATTCTTATGGGTGTAAGGTGAAATCTCAGGGTTATTTTGATTTGCATTTCCCTAATGGCTAATGACATTGAGCATTTCTTTAAGTGCTTCTCTGCCATTCGATATTCCTCTGTTGAGAATTCTCTCTTTAGCTCTGTTCCCCATTTTTTAAGTGGATTACTTGGTTTGCTGCTTTTCAGCTTGTTTAGTTCTTTATATATACTGGATATGAGTCCTCTGTCAGATAAAGGGTTGGTGATGATTCTTTCCCAATCTGTAGGCCGTCGCTTTGTTTTGTCCTTTGCTTTACAGAAGCTTTTCAGTTTCATGAGGTCCCATTTATCCATTGTTGCTCTTAGAGCCTGTGCTGTTGGTGTTCTGTTCAGGAAGTTTTCTCCTGTACCAATGAGTTCTAGGGTATTCCCCACTTTTTTTTTCTAGCCGATTTAATGTGTCTGGTTTTATGTTGAGGTCTTTGATCCACTTGGACTTCAGTTTTGTGCAGGGTGATAAGTATGGATCTATTCGCATTTTTCTACATGTAGACATCTAGTTGGACCAGCACCATTTTTTGAAGATGCTATCTTTTCTCCATTGGATGGTTTTGGCATCTTTGTCAAAATTCAGGTGTCCATAAGTGTGTGGGTTTATTTCTGGGTCCTCTGTTTGGTTCCATTGATCCACCATTCTGTTTCTATGCCAGTACCATGCAGTTTTTAAAACTGTTGCTCTATAGTACAACTTAAGATCAGGGATGGAGATACCTCCAGAAGCTCTTTTATTGTAGAGGATTGTTTTAGCAATTCTGGGTTTCTTGTTATTCCATATGAAGTTGAGAATTTTTCTTTCCAGGTCTGTAAAGAATTGTGTTGGTAATTTGATGGGAATTGCATTGAATCTGTAGATCGCTTTTGGTAAGATGGCCATTTTTACTATGTTAATCCTGCCAATCCATGAGCATGGGAGATCTTCCCATCTTCTGATATCTTCTTCTAATTCTTTCTTCAGAGACTTGAAATTTTTTTCATACAAGTCTTTGACTTCCTTGGTTAGGGTTACTCCGAGATACCTTATGTCATTTGTGGCTATCCTGAAGGATGCTGTTTCCCTAATTTCTTTCTCAGCCCTTTTGTGTTTTGTATACAAGAGGACTACTGATTTTTTTGAGTTAATTTTGTATCCGGCCACTTTGCTGAAGGTGTTCATCAGCTGTAGGAGTTCCCTGGTAGAGTTTTTGGGGTCACTCACGTATACTACCATATCATCTGCAAATAGTGATAATTTGACTTCTTCCTTTCCAATTTGTATCCCCTTGATCTCCTTCGACTATCTTATTGCTCTAGCAAGGACTTCCAGCACTATGTTGAAGAGATATGGAGAGAGTGGGCAGCCTTGTCTTGTTCCTGATTTCATTGGGATTGCTTTAAGTTTCTCTCCATTCAGTTTGATGTTGGCTATAGGCTTGCTGGATATTGCCTTTACTATGTTTAGATATGTGCCTTGTATCCCTGATATCTCCAATACTTTAAAAATGAATGGATGTTGGATTTTGTCAAATGCTTTTTCAGCATTTAGGGAGATTATCATGTGGTTTTTTTTTTTTTCTTTCAATTTGTTAATATGGTGGATCACATTGATGGATTTCCGTATATTGAACCACCCCTGCATACCTGGGATGAAGCCTACTTGGTCATGGTGGATGATATCTTTGATGTGTTCTTGTATTCGGTTTGCAATTATTTTGTTGAGTATTTTTGCATCAGTGTTCATAAGGGAGATTGGCCTGAAGTTCTCTTTTTTTGTTGGGTCTTTGTGAGGTTTAGGTACCAAGGTGACTGTGGCTTCATAGAATGAGTTTGGTAATGTTCCTTCTGTTTCTATTTTGTGGAATAGTTTGAAGAGAACTAGAGTTAGCTCTTTTTTTAATGTCTAGTAGAATTCTGCACTGAAACCATAAGGTCCTGGGCTTTTTTTGGATGGGAGATTTTCAATGACTGCTTCTATTTCCTTGGGGGATATAGGACTATTTAATTGATTTACCTGGTCCTGATTCAGCTTTGGTAAGTGGAATTGATCAAGAAAATTGTCCATTTCATTTAGATTTTCAAATTTCGTTGCGTATAGACTTTTGAAGTAAGTCCTAATTATTGTTTGGATTTCCTCAGTGTCTGTAGTTATGTCCCCCTTTTCATTTCTGATTTTGTTGATTTGGATGGTGTCTCTCTGCCTTTTAGTTAGCTTGGCTAAGGGTTTGTCGATCTTGTTGATTTTCCCAAAGAACCAGCTCTTGGTTTCATTGATTCTTTGAATTGTTTTATTTGTTTCTAGTTGATTGATATCAGCCCTGAGTTTGATTATTTCCAGCTGTCTACTCCTTTTTGGTGTGTCTGCTTCTTTTTTTCTAGGGTTTTTAAGTGGGCCATTAAGTTGCTTGAATGAGCTGTCTCGAATTTCTTCTTGAAGGCACTTAGTGCTATGAACTTTCCTCTTAGCACTGCTTTCATTGTGTCCCACAAATTTGGGCATGTTGTATCTTCATTTTCATTGAGTTCTAGGAAGACTTTAATTTCTTTCTTTATTTCTTCCCTGACCCAGCTGTCTTTTAGTAGCAAGTTGTTCAATTTCCATGTATGTGTAGGCTTTTTGCTATTTCTGTTGTTATTGAGGTCCAGCTTTATTGCATGGTGATCAGACAGGATACAAGGGATTATTTCAATCTTCTTGTATCTGTTAAGGCTTGCTTTGTGACCAACTATGTGGTCTATTTTGGAGAAGGTTTCATGAGGTGCTGAGAAGAAGGTAAATTCTTTTGTGTTTGGGTGTAAGGTTCTGTAAATGTCTGTTAGGTCCATTTGATTCATGACCTCTGTTAGAGATATTGTTTGTTTAATTTCTGTTTAGTTGACCTGTCCTTTGGTGAGAGTGGGGTGTTGAAGTCTCCCACTATTAGTGTGTGGGGATCTATGTGTGGTTTAAGTTTTATCAATGTTTCTTTCACAAATGTGGGTGCCCTTGTATTTGGGGCATAGATGTTCAGGACTGTGATGTCTTCTTGGTGGAATTTTCCCTTGATGAGTATGAAGTGTCCTTCCCCATATCTTTTGATTAATTTTGGTTGAAAGTCTATTTTATCAGATATTAGAATGGCTACTCCTGCTTGCTTCTTGCATCCATTTGTTTGGAAAGCCTTCTTCCATCCCTTTACCCTCAGGTAATGTCTATCTTTGTGACTTAGGCGTGTTTCTTGTATACAACAGATTGCTGGGTTTTGTTTACCCATCCATTCTGTTAGTCTGTGTCTTTTTATTGGAGAATTAAGTCCATTGATGTTGCAAGAGATTAATGACCAGTGGCTGTTAGATCCTTTGAATTTGATGTTGGCTGTGGTCATATGGTTCTGTGCTTGGTTGCTTTTTGTTTTACTGAAGTGAGGTTATTTATTTCCTGTGTTTTGTTGAATGTAGCTAGTTTTCTTAGGTTGTATTTTCCCTTCTAGTGTCTTCTGCAATGCGGATTTGTTTGTAGGTATTGTTGAAATTTGTTTTTGTCATTGAATATCTTGTTTTCTCCGTCTATGAGGACTGAGAGTTTTGCTGGGTATAGTAGCCTGGGCTGACATCTGTGTTCTCTTAGGGTCTGCATGATATCCGTTTAGGCCCTTCTGGCTTTCATAGTCTCTGTTGAAAAGTCAGGTGTGATTCTAATGGGTTTGTCATTATATGTTACTTGGCCTTTTTCTCTTGCAGCTTTTAGTATTTTTTCTTTGTTCTGTACACTTACGGTTTTGATTATTATGTGGTGGGAGGATTTTCTTTTCTGGTCTAATTTATTGGGTGTTCTGTATGCCTCTTGTATTCTTATTGGCCTCTCCTTTAAGTTGGGAAAATTTTCTTCAATGATTTTGTTGAAAATATTTTCTGGGCCTTGGTGCAGGGAATCTTCTTTTTCCTCTATTCCTATTATTCTTAGGTTTTGTCTTTTTATGTTGTTTTGAATTTCTTGGACGGTCTGTGTCAGGAATTTTTTAGATTTAACATTTTCTTTGACAGATACATCGATTTCTTCCATTGTATCTTCCACACCTGAGATTCTTTCTTCCATTTCTTGTAGCCTATTGGTTATGCTAACCTCTGTAGTTCCTGCTTTCTTCCCTAAGTTCTTTCTCTCCACAATTTCTTCCATTTGTGTTTTTTTTTTTTAATTTTTCCAATTCTATCTTCAGGTCTTGAGCCATTTTGTTGGTTTCCTTCACCTGTCTGACTGTATTTTCATGTTTTTCCACCAATTCCTTCAGCTGTTTGTTTGAACAATCCTCTGTTTCTTTTATTTCATTCAGTGATTTAAGCATTTCCTCTCTAAAGGCCACAAACTGTTTGGCTGCAGCTTCCTCTATTTCTTTTCATATTTTATTTGTTTCCTCTGTTATCTTCTTCATGAGCATAAATGTTAGGTCATCTTCTTGAATTTCAGTTATGCTGGGGTGTCTAGGGCTATTTGCCCCTGGATAACTGGGTTCTGGAGATGCCATATTGTTCTGGCTTTTGTTGGTTGAACTTTTATGCTGTCCTCTACCCATTGGGCTATCTTAGGTGTTTGAAGTTAGTTTCTGGTTGTTCCTGGACTCCTGTGGTGGAGAGAATCCCTTTGGCAGGAAGATGGTTTTTCCTGAAGGAAGCCTTCTCAGCTTTTTGGGTGTAGTCACTGGATGGCCGGTGTTTTTCAGGAGTTGCTACAGCTCACCTCAGGCATAGAGACCTGGGTGGTAACTGTGGTCCTGATTAGTCGAGAGGGCTCTCCTCTCACCGGGAGAAGTCCTGGAGACAGCTGCCCTCCTTCTGGGTTTCTTGCTATAAAGTTAGTGATCAGCTGCTGTAACCTGTGTGTCCTGTGGTTTGGTCAGTTTTGTTAGGGATAACTGGTTGCCCCTTGGAGCAGTATCTGGGGGTTGATCTCAGGGTTCCCGGTCTTTTGTAGGTCTGAGGTTGGGGCTCTGTGCCCCAGAACCCAAGAGGTAATCTGTGGCGGGTGAGTACTGCTCTCCTGGTAACAGCAGGCTATCTGGGGCACAGCAGTTCCCTGGGTTGGGCCAGTCTGTGGGACCTTTTCCGGGGATCTACTGGATTGCCTAAGTAAGTCCCCTTTGCTTCGTTCCTTGTTCCTTGTGAGGGTTTCTCCAGACAGTGACTTTAAGACTCTGGTGTCTTGGGGCACACAGTTCTGTCTGTAAGGAGTAGTTGGTACAAAGCAGGCCTCTGGGCTGGCGGAGCGTGCGCCCACCTGCTAGTCTGTGGGAGCTGGGTTCCTAATAACTCTGTGCTCCCTGCTTGGGCCCGGATCTGTGATGGCTGGGCGTACTCACCTGTTTGCGATCTGCGGTCTGCGAGATTTTCCCCAGGCAAAGCCTAGGTGATCCAAGCAGCCCGGTTTCTTCCTTCCCTGTGGGGCCCTCTCCAGACAGGGGTTCCCAGTCTCTGTTGCACTGGGGCGCGCAGCTCGTCTGTACCGGTGAGCTGGGAAAGCAACCGCTCTCTGCGCGGCGGGAGCTCAGTTGTGATGGCGGTGGGATCCTAAGGTCTGTGAGACCTTCCAGGGAAAGACTGAGTGACTCGCAACTTTCCTTCCCCGTGGGGTTTTCTTGCGACTGGGTCTCCCAGTCTCTGGCACCCTTGTGCCCACTGATCAGTCTGGGAAAGTGATCGGGACATGCAGGCGTGCGGCTCTGGCCTGAGACCCAGTGCCTGGGTTACCTGGGATCTCTTCTGGGTTCTGGCTGGGCAGCCCGGGAGTGGACCCGACCAATTCCCACACTGTGGGAGCCTCCCCTCACCTGGGAAACACGATTGCTGTAGTTTTAGGGCCCAGAGTTCAGTCTCCTGGTTGCTGCACGGAGAGTGCTGTCCTGCTTCTCAGACACAGTGCTCTCCTGGCGCCGCCATCTTGGCTCCGTCTACCATCCTCCTTTTTGCTATAGACTTTTCATACAGGATGGCCTTTGGTTCATATAATCTATCATCTTGAATCATAATTCATGAGTCTCTGACAGACTCCTGCATTTTCCCTGACACATTTTTGGACAAGTTGTGATTTGAGACAACCAAAGCTCTAATTTGGATAGGTGTGCACTCCTACCACTGGAATACAGATCCTTAGGGGAAAAGTAGCACGGGGAATCGAGGAAATATCGAATCTAGCAGAGCCGTAGGCATTGCCCCTCATTTCTCTGAAATGAATGAGACTTGAGTCTAGTATCAAACTCTCTTGCCCCCGGAGAACGGTCCCTTCGCCACTTCCATGCAGACTAGGACTCAGGTCTACTTCTTTTTTCCAGCTCCCTCCACTCTGTTAGTACCCCCCATCAGCTACTCCACTTTCTTTCTGCTCTGTTAAGCCAAACTTCACACTCAGTGCTAGGCTAGGTGAGGCATTGAAAGAGAAATAAAAGTGACTGTGCTTGAAAACAGTAGGCACACTCTCTAACAGGCCCACACCAGACAACAGCCAGCTCTGCCAGGAAGAAGATTCATGCTCAGTTCTCTCTTGTGAAAAGAGCAGCAGAGCCAAAGCAGCAGCGCATAGGAAGGGCACACAGTCTGCATGGAACATAGCTGGACACACTTTGGTAACATGGAATTTAAGCCAATAATAGTGACGTATTATGCACTGTGTAGTCATGTCAGCCAACAAGGTCAGAGGAGCACATTCTCTCAGTTGTCCATTTGGACTTTTCTTTGATCCAAGTAGAAGACTTCATTGTCCCAACATCAACTGGAGCTTCTCAAACCCTCTACTCATTGCAGACAGTGGATTTCACAATTAGCAGTTTATTTCCCCACACTATAAGATCCTTACTAACATACTAAAAGATGTTTAATAAAACAAAAGCCAAGAGATAAGAACAAGGAAAAAATCGAAAGGGATACTATGAAGCTTGTTTGTCTTAGTTTTCAAGTTCTCGTGGGGGCATACAAACACTTGCAATAGATTTGAAATATTATGGAATTCAATGAGTGCAGCCTTAACAGCCTTAACAAGTGTCACCGTCAAGCCCATTGCAAGTTAAAGTGGGGAGGCAACATACAGTGACGGGTGTATGAAGACTTCATCTGCCATTCCAGCAGAAGTGCAGCTGTGTTTGAAGCATAAACGTGGATAAAGCACTTTAGGTTCTACACTGCACTACGCTGCCAGCTAGCAAAGTGATACTGAAGACGGTTTCCTACGTTAGCTCGCTTTAATTTTTCTCAATAGAACTCTAGGTTTTACAAATACGGTCCATGTATATTTGCCCTCTCAGGATCCCAGAAAGCAAGCCAGCATCTAGTCTCAAAGTGTTAAACAAAAATGTAGAACATTCTAGGCAAATATTAAATGCTCCTTCAGGTTACCTCTGAGCATTACTCAAAATGGGATGCAGGGAGAGAAGTATGTGGTAGACAGGAAGTGGCAGGATAGGCATTGTCCAGGTTATTCTAAGCATTACTCAAAAATGGGATGTAGAAATGCGGCAGTTGATGATTGGTTAGTAGAAGAACCAGCATTACCCAGTTTGAGACATTTTTGAAAACAGAATTTATAAGAGAATGCAAAACACAAAGAGCCATCAGTCAATAGTATGTTGTTAGGCTTAATGCTTGGAATTGTATCTGCCTATTTTGGGTGACCATGACTTTCACAGTTCTGGGGAGAATCGGATGACATGATGCTAGGGAAGCAGGAAATGGCATGATGCTAAAGCAGGAACACTGGGCTAAGCATAGCAGTCAAGTCCTTTGTCCGACTCTGCATCTAACTAGTCATGCCTTTCACCTGCTCCTTCACCTGTTAATCAGAATGTGAGATTAGTTCACCATCACATCTCTGAGTACTCCAAAACAAGACTACACCAGAGACTTAAGTGGGATAGATCTTGAGTGTTTGCCCATCCAAGCAAAGAAAGAAAAACTATTCAAATGGAGGGGCATTTGTATCTTAAGAGGTGTCATGTTGTTAACTTTAGAAATTAAAAAGGGCCAGAGGATAGCAACAACAAAATAATACCCTGTGTGCATTCTTCACAGGATGTTTGCCTCAGAGGAACAGGAACATAGACAAATCTGTCTAAGACTCTCTGAAAGGAGAAATAACTGATTGTAAAAATAAAATAGAGGATAGGTTGTATTTCAGTCTACCGTTTTCTTTTAAGGGTAATAACCTGAGCCTCTCAGAGGGGAAGTGTGAGAAAAGCTGTGAGACAGCTGCTATTAAAGCCACATGGCCCACATTCAGAGGCTCGTAGCCTTAGACCCCAGGATCTGGTCAATTCTTTTTAGTTATTCCATTATATTAAGCAACTGTGCTTTGATATAGACAATTTTCTTGAAGGACACTCGCAGACAGTGCTAACAAACACAATTTTACTCTGCATGCCAAACTAGACATTTCATCAAGACCATAAAGCCTTACTCTTATCTTCAGAAATGACATAGGCAGAAGGGTTTTCATCAAAGAAACTGAATTCAAAGCAAATAACTAGCCAAATCAGTGTTTGTTTAATAACACTGCCCACTGAAATTTAAGAATAACTTTCTCCAATGTTGCTGGATATTCCATGTGGAGACAGACTTGGGGTGGTCTGTGGGAGCTGGTTACTATGATCATGAAATTATTGCCTTAGCAAGCATGGTACCAACTCAGCCATGGGTTTGCAGCTCAGTGTCTAAGATTGGGAGCTACAATAGTCAGGTTTAATTGAGCCACAAAACAGAAATGGAAATCCTAACCCACTATAAACAAGAACTAACTATGGCATGTATGTAAAGTTTAAGGAATGCATACATAAGAAAAGGCATGAAAAACTATCGCATCCTTTTGAAGACGGATAGAGATGTCCATGATAGGAAGGAGACTGATAAATAGTTGACAAATGAAAACAGATACTCTAGGTTTTGTTTGGGCCTGGAGTGTTCAATATATTTAGTATGCATTTAGCTTTCTGTGTTCAGGATTTGGTAAATTGTTCTAGCACATCAACGAGTGAGCTATTTTTGGTGGTCACATTTCATGGTAACACAACTACGATACTAAGAAAGCGAATGATTCTCCTGAGGTCTCAAATAGAGTAAGAAAAAAGAGATAAGATTAAAACAAAATAAAATGAACTAGGCAGCTATTACTCATTATTCAACATTGTCTCCAGAAGTCGGCGTGTGTTTCCTTCTGTAAATAATGAAGAAGCCCCTGATGGAAGGAGGGAACACAGAGGAGAATTTAACAGTGAGATGAGATATGAGAAGAAAAAATTCCCAGGCTGCTTTATTATGAGCTCAACCAATTATAAGCAGCACGTTCTGACACTAGTGTAAATAATAGAGTCTGTCAGGAGTCAGCTGATGGAGATTTTCTGTTCAATATATTGTCATAGACACATGATGAAGGGGAGGCGTTGGATGGCATATGCAGTACACAGAAATAAATATGTGAATAATCTCACAGCCTTTGAGACTTCCAAATGCTAACTATGACAGATATGAACTGCAGTGCATTGCCGTGCTAGGACCACAGGACTAATGATGATAGGTTGAGCAGTCTGATATCCATCTTCCTAGTGTACAGCTGCGTCTGATGGCTATGCTTGAAGGGACATCATTTGACCTGGCCTCTTTCCAGTGCTGGAATAATGACAAGCATTTAACTGGGTCAGATGGAATGGCAGAGCTAAAAGGGATCCGAGAACATCCGCCACTACACTCCCACTGCAGAAAGGAGAAGGAGCAGACTAAGTGAAGTTAATTGCCTTGTCCAAGACTGGCGGTGGTGAAGTCAATGAACGACAGTTCTACTGAACTCAGCAAAACTACAAGAGAGCCGACTATTTCATGTGCAGGCAAGAGAGAGGTAGCAGAAAACTAGAGGTGATGTGAAGGGAGAGATAATACCCTCAATATTTTAGTCACCTTGGACCATGACTATAGATTGTTCGTTTATTCAGCAACTGCAGTGAAATGCATTGTCATTCAGTCAGTTTGTCAACAACGTTAGGATGAATTACATCTTGCCTTAAACGGCAGATCTTACACTGAGGAGGAGTTTTGCCCAGCTTCAACTCTTCCCGAAAGCCTTCCTCAACAAGGCCACTCCTGTTAGTGTGCAAGGGAAATGCCTTTTTGTCACTGCCTGGGACAGCCTCGGGGCCACTGGGCAGAGTGTGCTCTGCTCTAAGTGCTGTTACATTCTTACCTTAGCTGGCTGTACAGCATCAGTCATAATGCTTGAGGAATGGAGATTCAGGGAATGCTCCGTATTGAATGCATCAGCTTCACTCCTGAGTTAGGAATCAGAAGTCCTAGGCTGTGAAGGTACTATTTCTAAAAGGGTTCTTTTGCACTCTACAGTTTGAAAATCTCTGCTTCCAGGAGCCTTCCCTTAGTCTATGACTCATGCAGAAGACATTTTTAGCTGTTATTATTTTTTGGAAGTGGGGTGGAGTAAGGCATCTGAAAGAGGCTCCATCTATATACCCTTAAAATAAACCTTGGGGAATCATTTCCCCACACCCATATGCAGACATCTCTCAGCTGCACTGTGATGAGGCCACCACACTTTGAGGTCTGCATTCAGCAGGGAAGGTCAAGGGAGGCAGCTGATGCTCAAGGTTTAAGCTTGATGTTGTTAAGGGGGCCCAGTGCTTTAGTCTGCATATACTGCAATGTGGCTAGGGAGTGCTCAGACTTCTTCCTATGCTTCACGGAAATTATCTTTCCTTTGCATTGACTGAAAACACATTTTCCAACTGGTCCCTGTCTCAGCCAAGGACAGAAAAAAAGCATTTTTTTAAGGCATTTAAGAATGAGAGTCACACAGAAAACACAAGCAATGTACTCCAAACCCAACCACAGCCCAGTCAATAAATACATAAGCAACTCCATTTTATAAAAACAAGGGCAATAGTATCAAAAAAGCTAAATGTCAATGATCTTTCCTTGGGATTTCCTATCTCCCAAAATGTAATGCCAAATTAAAAACTTTCAGTAATTTCTTTAAATCCCAAAATCCACCTGTGGGCTTTTTCATCACAAAGAATGTAAGAACAAGAGCTAGAGTTGTATATCTCTCTGAGCCAGACACAAATATAATTTGGATCAAACAATTAATTAAGTATCCCCAAATGAATTTGACTCAGGTTTATATTTTCAAAATGAAATACCGGGTTCAGTCTCTGGGTGTTCCTTTTGATGAGCTTTGTTCCTGTTCAATCCTTTTGTTCAACTTCTACAGTACTGTCTCTGAAACTACATGTGTTTACACTGTCTTAATATGTATCCATTCATTGATAGAAAATTGACAAACTTTAAAAGATAGTCTCCATGTTTGAATCACTTGCAATCCACCAGAATGAACATTAATATGTACATTTGAATTCAAATTTCTGAGACACCATGAGCAATGGCTTTCTTAACTCCACAGTAATAAAGAATCAAGAAACAGATATTTCTTCAACTTCTTCCCATTACAGTTTATGTCCACATTTATATGTGGCTGGGATGATCTCTAAACTGACATCATGTGAGAGGCCCCTGGGATTCACAAATATTATTTCCATAACACTCAGAAAAAATGGGGGAGTGGGCAGGGACACAGGCAATAAATTGGAGCTAATCTCTTTCTGCCACAACCTGAAATGATACTTGGGCCAGGTTATCTCCCCATCTTCCCTACTATAATAAGAGTTTGTCGATCTCTCCCAGATGCCCAAACCTGAGTACTAGTATCCCCCAAATGCTTGGAATAGAAATTTCTTAAGAGGATTCAGGGATCTGAAAGAGAGAGAAATAAAAACTAATTCTATCATGCCATAAGCATAAGTTTAAAGGGAAAGTAGAGCCTGGTATTGAGACCTGCAATAAATAAAACAAATAATGGATTCTTTAGGGTCATAAAGTTCAGCCAACCATAAAACATACAAAGGGCCTCCTACAAGGGACAGCCAGGCCTTCTGGAGCCTCTATTCTGTATGCTTCATCTCTGAAAGCCCCAAACATGGCTCTTCCACAATGCACGTCTAAACCAAGGACTTCTTCCATTTGTCTGAAGCCATGAGTGTCTGAATTGATCTTAGGCTAGCCATACTGTCATGTTGCTGGATTTTGACAGTAACTCCTGACAAATACAACCTCAAGAAGAGTGCTGAGTTTGCCTTAGTAGAAGATCTGCCTCTGACAACCAAAGGGACTATTGTCAAACCCTTAATTGAAAATATTCCTCAGTGCCTTCTTCAAAAATCCTGGCAAATCCTACCCTGCTGTCCTGCCATCACTCTGAGGACCAAGTCAAATGAGTAGCTAAATGCTCCTGAGTAAAGAACTGGTCCAGAATGTGAATGGCTGTTACCATTTCTCATATGGTGGCAGAAGTGAGACTCCACTCAATGTCTTGCCAGTTAGAATTTAGGTGGAAGGGACCATGGAGATCAGTCGTTAAGTAAGTCCTTACATACAAGCATGAGGACATGAGTTCAATTCCCAATACCTACAAAAAACACAGATTTGGAAACTGAACTCTTATAACTCCAGTTCTGGATGAGGAAGAGACAGTAGAATCCCTGGGGCTCCTTGGCTAGCTAGCTTAGCCTGATGGGAAATCCCTGGAGTTAGTGGAATATCCTGCCTCAAAATACACAGTAGGAGCTGAAAGGATGAATCAGAGATTAAGTGTTCCTATTACTCTTGCAAAGGAGTGGAGTTTGAATCCTAGTTTTCATGTTGGGTAGCTCAGTAGCTCACAATCACCTGTAGTTCCAGCTCCAGGGGAACCAATGTCCTCTTCTACCCTCATAGGCATCTGTACTCACACACACGCACACAATTAAAGATAAAAGTCTTTTAAAAATACAAGATAAATGCTTGTTGGAGCCCATTAATGGTTGTAGGCTTAGGTTTTTCGCAAAACTTACTTTATTTGGGGTTCTTAAACACCTTTACCTCCCTTCTGACCCCACAACCTAGGAAGGAGATTAGTAAGGAAAAGGACTGGCTGTCGACTTCTATTACCTACTTCCTGCTGATTAGGGTCATGGGTCTTTAAAAGGAGATTCTCAATCTCAGTCAGGATACCAGTCCAAAGACCAACACCAAGCAGCAACACGAAGTCAGCGGAAGACTTAATACTCAGATGGATTGACCAGAGACGTTCTCTGGAAAGTTTCTCTGAAGTCAATATTGAAGCACAAAGACCAGCACAGTGTTGTAGATCCTAAAAGCAATGTCTCCCTGTGCGTAGGCCTCTATACATCTCCTTTCCTCACAGTCTTTCCATGATGCTCTCAACCAGCCAAAGTCACACCCCTTGACTGAAAGAGCTCAAACCAAGATATCATGTGCCTTCTCATAAGCCAACCTCCAGCAAAACATCACGTGCCCAGCTTGCAGCAAAACATCAGATGACAAAACTAAGTTTTCAAGGAAACCAGAAACTTCCATATTTAATGGTTACTTGAAATACTTCCAAGCTTGACCTCTGTCCTTCATATATACAATCATAAATGTGCATTAAACACACATGAATATGTGAACTCACATATACACATGGAAAATAATTCAGTAAGAAAAGGTTAGCTGACACAACCACTCTGTTCTTCTGAGCACTTACACTAGAAGATTCTCCTGCTTTCTCAGCCCTCACATTCTGTGAGTCCCTGCATCCGATATGTCTTAAATATTGACTTTCTTCCATATTTCAACCATGTTCAGTGCTTTCCTCACTAAATACACCTGAGTTCCTGGATCATGACCTCAGGCCCCTTGCTACAAAGCTCCATGCCAATAGAATAAATGTTAAGCTCACTAGGAGCCCAGTGAGCCTTTCTGGGATGGGGGTGGGGTAGGATCCGAGACCACAAACAAACAAAACTAAAGTGTTGGGAGTGGTTTTCCTCTTATCTTGGCTCTGGCAATAACTATCTCTTTAACCTTGGAAAAGTCACTTCATTTCTTTGGACATCAATTTCCTCATCTGAGAAGATAATCTCCAATTTTCTTTGTTGTTCTAAAATTCTATAACTTGAGGAAAAACAGCTGCAAAAGGATTCTTCCTTATCTGGTGTGCTGAGCTGTCAGGGCAGAGGAATGAGCAGAGCTGAGCCTGGATCAACCCAACCTCTAAAACACAAAATTCATTCTGGGTCTTTCACTTCCACTGACTGGGCTGTTTTATTTTTATGGATGGGTTCATACTGCAAGTTTATGGTGATGAGTCCATTACCATGACCAACATGTGGCTAGGTCAACACTATCCTCATCGTGCCAGGCTGGAATGAAAATCCTATTTGTAAGGAGAAAAAAACATGTTCTCAAACCACTGAGAGCCAGTAGAAGGAATGACAAGGTTCTGGCAGGTGGAGAAGGGCATAGGGAGGAGAGTAAGGGCAGGAGTGGAGTGGAGTGGGAGAAGGAAGGGGAGCAGGACAGGGACAGTGGGAGGAAGAGAGACAGGCACAGACCCCACCTATACAGCCCACAGGCTATCCTAAGAAATTCTGTCTCTCTGACAAATTGAAAGCTAGACCAGATTTATGGGTTTTCTAAACTCAATCAGAATGGAGCCTGCTCTGACCTACAAAAGGTCACTAGACCTTATTGAATGTTTGTCAGCATCCCATGGCCAAAGATAAAGTGAGTGAGTATCTAAGACAGCTTTAGAAATGCCCCTGCTTATCCCTGGAAACCCTGTCTGTCTTGGCACACAGCAGAGCAGGAAATATCCCCTCTCTGAACACAGATGCTTTCTTCACAGGAACCTGAAATACTTTCGAAAGACCTGTCCCTGTCACTGGGCTTCTTGTCAAGATGCCGTGAGGACATGTAGTGCCTGTACCACTCACTACAGGAAGGCGCAGTGGGCAAAGCAGGAGAGAGAGCAGCAATGTACAGATGGCTCTGTACTGTCCTTCCTATGCTATGTCCCATGTGGTGTGGGCTTCACACCCATAACTTGACTTCTTCACTTCCCACCTTTCAGCCCAACAGCCATGCACCCCTTCCTAAATGAGCCTGCTTTCCACTTAAACACACATTTTATTCTGTCTCTGTGTATGCGTCACCAGTGTCATCAGACACTACAGGAAATGGGAAGTAGCCTCAGCTATACCAGTTACAGCACTGCCTTCTGCTCACTGGCTCCAATAGGTCTACCAGGGACCCTGTCTGACACTACACTAACCTGGAGCTGGGCTTTCTGATCATGGTGTTCTCTGCCAAGCACACAATGAGGGGAGTTGAACTACAGTGTACCACATCCTCTGACTGCAAAGGTGACACACAGGTTCACAGTGAAAGTTGATAAATAATTCATATCCCCACAGATGAAAAATTTTCGTCCTCCTGGCCTAAGTTGTCTCCATACTCAACACTCCTCTTAAGTAACTGTCTTAGATTTATCAGCTGCTCTGTCTTTATTACCACCAGAAACATTACTGTTTGGAGGACCTGTGAGAGAAGTCTTCACTCCTGCAGCACTTCGGAGTGTGGCTTCTCACAAACAGAAAGCGCGTGACATATAACCTGCAGTTGGCGGAGCCTCTTTTGGGTATATGTCCACGAATGGTTTGGCTGGATCTTGAGGTAGCACAATTCCCAGTTTTCTGAGAAACCACCAGATTGATTTCCAAAGTGGCTGTACAAGTTTACAGTCCCACCAGCAACGGAGGAGGGTTCCACTCTCTTCACATACTCACCAGCTGTGTTGTTACTTGAGTTTTTGATCTAGGCCATTCTTATTGGTGTAAGATGGCATCTCAGAGTCATTTTGATTTGCATTTCCCTGATGATTAAGGATACTGAGCATTTCTTTAAGTGATTCTTCACTATTCAATATTCCCCTGTTGAGAATTCTCTGTTTAGATCTGTATCCCATTTTTAATTGGATTATTTGGTTTCTTGATGTCCAATTTCTTGAGTTCTTTATATGTTCTGGGTATTAGCTCTCTGTAGGATGTAGGGTTGGTGAAGATCCTTCCTGGTAGGTAGGCTGTTGTTTTGTTCATACTAGCTTTATTTGTAATAGCCAGAATCTGGAAACAACCTAGATGTCCCTCAACCAAAGAATGGATACAGAAATTGTGACACATTTATACAACTCAGCAATTAAAACCAGGAAATCATGAAATTTGCAGGCAAATGGATGGAAGTAGAAAAGATCATTTTGAGTGAAGTATCCCAGAAGCAGAAAGATGCACATGGTATATACTTACTTATAAGCAGATATTAGCCTTATAATATAGGATATCCACACTAAAATCTACAGACCTAAAGAAGCTAAACAACAAAGAGGACACTTAAATCTCACTCAGTATAGCAAACAGGATAGAGACCAGAAGCAGTGAAAGAGAGGGAACAGGATGGGAGCCTACTATAGAGGGTCCACTGAAAGGCTCCACCCAACTGGGGATTGAAGCAAATGCTGAGACTCACAGCCAAACTTTGGGCAGAGTGTAGGGAGTACTTTGGAAGAAGGGAGGAGGACGGAAGGACACGAAGGGGACAGGAGCTCCACAAGGAGACCAATAAAGCTAAAATATATGAGCCCAGGGGGTCCTGGAGAGACTGATGCGCCAATCAAGAACCATGCCTGGAGAGGACCTAGACCCCCTGCTCAGATGTACCGATTGGCAGGTCAGTCTCCATGTTGATTCTCGAGTAAGGAGAGCAGAGGCTGCCTCTGCCATGAACTCAGTAGCCAACTCTTTGATCACTTCACTCTAGAGATGCAACCTTGCCAGGCGACAGAGGAAGAGGATCCAGGCAGTCCTGATGAGTCTTGATAAGCTAGTGGAAAATGTCAGGGGAGAAGAATGGCCCCTTTCAGTGGACTATGGGGTAGTGGGAGAAGATGGAGGGAGGGGGCAACAATCAGGATATAAAATGAATAAATTATAAAAATACAATAATAATAATAACAATAATAACATGTAATTGATGACAGATAGGAACTCTAAAATTTTATTCTCTTCTTAATTGTAGAGTAATCAAAACCCACAATAGTAAAGTATATATCATATCACCAGATGAACTGCTCTTGAATCTGATCATGGGTGACCTTTCCTGCCTCCTTTCCTTTCTCAACTCTGAAAAGGACTTCACAATGTTCCCTGTGCACCAGGTCCTCTTCTACTGCCACAGAGGATCCTGTGGTGTCTTCTAGGCCCCATGAGACACTTTTCTCAGTCAAACACAGGGATATGTAACTCTGCTGATGCCTTTCTGAAGGGCCCAGAGATGCCATGCCCTCTCTCTACAGGCTTGCTGTTCTCATTTCCAAAGTGTGGAGCTCAAAACTCCTCCACAAGCAAATGATTAATGACAACAGCAAATGATTATGTGATGTACAATGGTTTTAAAGATGCTTATTTCTTTGCTTATTATAGATGCATATATCTATCTAGTCTCTGTGTGTTTGTACATACATGTGTGTATGCTTGAGTATATATTATAGTAAATAAAAAAATGTGTTGTGTTGGGCTATATAATGTTTATTATAATTATAAACATAATTATAAGATTATCACAGTGGTATTACTTAACCCACTATCACAACTAATAAGACACAGACACCTGTTAGATTTATAATTGCCTTATTTACCTTGAACCAGGCAGATATTTTATTTATACTGGCTCACTAATCTCACTATTCCTCTTCCAGCCCCCATCTAATGCTATCCACCTTAATCCTCCTCATGTGGTCTACCTTCCATATATAACCCCACAGTACTTGCTTATATTCCCCATCTGGGCCTTTTCACACCATTAGGAGTCCTCATACCATGAGGAGTCTTTTCTCCTCACCCACATGGTTCCTTCTCCACCTAACCCATCATGGTATCTTCCTTCCTCCTCTCTTCCTATCCATCTGTGTCCCATGATTATCTTGAACCTCTCCAAGCCCAGGAACCTTAGCCATGCCTATCCCATTCTGCCCTGCCCCAGTATAGGCTGTTTAATCAACCAATCAAATATGTCTTAGGCAGGTTTACAAACCAAAGATGGGTGTAACCAGATCTTAAGGGCCAGTAACATGCATCAGACCAACCTCCAACAAGCAAATGTTTGCATACAATGTATATGCGCAGGTGACTATGGAGGCCTGAAGGCGGCACTGGATGCCCTGGAACTGTAGTTATAATCAGTTAGGGCCCGCCAGATGTTGGTGCTGGGAACAAACCCATATCCTTTACAAGACCTTCAAGTGTTCTTAACCACTGAGCCATCTCTAGCCCTCACACATGGCTTTTAATTCACCTGTAAAATTAAACTGATTAGCAGAACATAGTCCAGTCCATGACATAGAATGATGTAAAGAACACAGTCCAGTGAGTGTTTCATGTAAACCCTAACAGCAGTAAGGGTCTGCCTTATCTATCTTCATAGAACTAATACCAGGCACAATGTCTGATGGTTAACTATAATAAAAACATGGTTAACTCCCAAATGAGTGAAGAGATGATAGATAGATAGATAGATAGATAGATAGATAGATAGATAGATAGACGAGATAAAGCAAGGAGGTACATACATGCACATATATGCATACATGTATCTGTGCCACTTATCAGATTATCACCCACTTATAATTTTCCCCTTGATGATACAGATCTCATGATATTCATCACTGTATCCTGAGCATCTATCCAGAATCGGACTAATAGTATATTCATGGTGAAATGAGGAAGGATGATGGGTGGGTGGGTGGATTGATGGATGGATGGATGGATGGACGGACAGATGAATAGAATAAATGGTGATCTGTAATATGTGAAATATTGTTTATTCCCTTAATGCCCATAATTTCTCATGATTCAGAAGCAACCATGAGCCTGATTTTTCCAGCTTTGAAAGATATTAAGGAGAAAGTCCAGTTAGCAAAGGTGAGAAAAGACTAAAAACGAAGAAGAAAGAGGAGGGGAAGAAGGGTAGGAAGAAGAAAGACAACAGGATAGGGGAATGCGAGATAGAGAGCAATTAAAACTGACAAGACTCAAGAAAAGGTGAAGCTCATATCAGCAGGAAGGAAGATGCCTGTAAATCAAAAAGCTGATGCTTGAGGAATAAGATATTAAAGTTCTAGATGGTAAAAAATTACAAGGATCTGAGGGGGCAAGAGTCACCAAGAAAGTGAATTATGTAACACAAATAATTATATTTCTATATTCTGTAACTAATCCTTTAGGGTTTTAATTTTTATGATTGTTAAACAGACTTAAAAAGTTCTCAACAGAGGTGATGTGTGGCAGGATAATAATTAGCTTAAGCCTCAACCATGCTCTCAGATGTGGTAGAGGTGAAGGATTGAATTTTTGCCTTGACATGCAAACATACTCCTATATCCTAAGCTTCGTTCAAGTCATCGTAGTTACATCTGTATCAGAGCTCAGGGCACAGAGTTTGGGCTAGCTCATTCTAAGCGGGTGAGAATTTGATTCAGAGAAATGAGAGCAATTGCTCAGAGGTGCAGATTATGAACAGGCTAAGAAAGTCAGAGGACAGGCACGAAAGAAAAATGTGAGCTAAGAACATGATCCAGGGCTCAGTCAATGCTTAGGAAAGGGTATTTCTGTTTCTCTGGTGCTGTTCCTGAAGGCAGCGTTGATTGAAAAATAACCAGAGCCTTTAGTGTTTCACAGAATCAACAGGCTGGCAGCCACAGTCACCAAAGTGACAGGTATCAATACTCATCTCGCACGCTTGTCTGCAACTGGACCTAGGACACCTGTCTACACCTGCCTGTCCAGGAAACCCAGGCCAGAGCCTCCCCCATGAAACCACTAACCATACTTGTTAGCTGTTGCCTTGCCTGCAATGTGGCCTGTGCCCACTTCTGGTTTGAATTATTCTGTTCCTTCCAGCCTGTGTGCTGAAAGCTGATACCTTTGTACTTGGGGGTGCTGTGTTTGCCACCTGACAATGATTTGACATGACAGGGTGACAGAAAACAGACATAGGGGATGGACTAAAAGAACAAGGGGCCCCAGCTGCTGCACTGGCACCTCCAGGCAGGAATGTCCATCAGCACAGAACCTGTGAGCCAGCATTCAGGCTACTTTGCTACAATGGTGCAGTAATTCTTGTCAGCCACAAGTGACTGATGGATAACACTCTTTCTTTGCTGGCCATGGACCTTTACAAAACAACAGTGGGTTCTTCATATGCCCTTCTGAGTTCCACACGGCTCAACTTCTGGTCCCTGACCCCCCCCACACCACACTTGTTCCTAGGGTCCAGCATTCATGATTTTGTTACTTCTTCCTGGGTCTTGGTAACCACACTCAGACTATTAGAGAGATAGTGGCCACAGTGCTGCCATGATGGCCACCATATATTAGTGCTATAATCTCTAAATAGATTACCTCAGACATGAGGGATAGGGAAAAAGACAGGAGTCCTACCCCATGGAAGCTCCTAGTAGGTAAGTAGGATAAAGAGTAAAGGTTCCAGAGGACAATTTCAAGCCGAGGGTCAAGGTGAAGAGCAGTGTTCTTTACTGATTTCCTATAAGTTGAAACATCCCTTGAGGGAGGTTGGAGACCCTTAAGACTTAGGAAGTAAACTGTCAACATTTAGGAATTTCAGAAAGTTTTCAGGCTCACAAGAGTCTTCCACCAAACTCCAGGAGCAGGAAACAATTGCTGAGAAACCCTTCAGTGGAGCTATCTGTCTCCTGAGGCATGCTTGGATCTCCTCAGCCAGTCTTGGGAGGACTTTGCCTTGAGTCAACCACGATCCTGTAAGTATCAGGAAACTCACTGGTGCTGTTTTTTGTGTGAGTCCTCACCCAGGCTTAGGTGGGCTTTGTCTTTGAGTCAGCTGTGCTCCTGTAAGTACCAGTGAACACACTGGCTCATCAAGTGAACCCTGGGTAAAAGGGTTTCTTTAGTCTGTGCCATCTCTAGAATTAACAAACACCTTTTAACACCTAAATGGGAAAAGTTACTGAACAGGAAGTGATCAGCCATACTGTGCTTTGTCCTGAAATGAACAAGATAAACCATTTTCCAACCTTCTGTTGCTAAATTCTCAATACTTGGTTTGAAGTTAAAGGACAATTTTCATTAAACCTTACAATATGACATAGATAAAAATGGACCCAGAAACTGGGTCCTAGTAGTTGACCTAAAACTTGTCGGGTCATTTACATGTTACTTTCACATCTCCAATATGGATTTCAGCAAAGCACAATGTATGAGGACATTGGAGAACAGACAGGGATTTGTCCTGACAGGGGGACACCTGGCTTTCCTGTATCAATGGCCATAGAACAGGGCGTCTATGAAGATCTTGGGAAAGCACACAATAAAGGAGAATCACAAAATTAAGGCTCCAGGCCCACACCCACTGAAGTCAAGAAAGGACAGCTTTTATTTCTACACACTGCATCCAAAATGTAGAAGAAGGAGATTTGATGACAATCAAACTAGGCTCAACTGTATAAGGCCAAATTAAAGACCATGATTATTGGCCTATGTACTATTTACTTCTCCACAGCATTACCATCGCCATCACCAGACACAAGGCAGGTGTTACCAGCCCTCAAATAGGGATGATGATGATGGTAATCAATAACATTCTTGTAATGCATGCCCATCTGAGGATGCTCCATTTATAAGAGCCCTAGAGAATGGCATCATGTTTAAAAAAATGAGAAGAGTGAGCTACATACAAGATATTGAGGACCTTTCTCAAATCCTAGAATTGGTAAGTTGGAGGTTTGGATCCACACATAGTCTATGGTTTTCATGTGCCAGGCAGCCAGGCACAAGAACTGAGCTGTGGTGGTGCTCAAGGACAACATTAGTCCCTCCAACTGCTTGACAAAGGCATTAGGCCACCATGAGATCAGCCGCTACATATCCAGACCACTTTGCAACCATTCCCCTCCTGTACCACTTCCTGTTAAACTGATACATTCATTTCCTAAGACCTCTGCCAATGATGACATTTGCTCTCATCTTAAATATTCAGAAAGCATTTAATATAAATAAAAGGTAATGGGCTAATCTCCTTTTCTGGTGAAAAAAAGAAAACTCAAAACAAAGCCTTGATTAAAGGAGGTCACCCTCCCTTTGTGAAGATTCAAGGTCAGTACATGAGTAGGAATTCTGAACTCGTGAAATCATGTGTTCCTGTTTCCCAGATTTATTATGTGGTATATTACTTTTTTACAGAAAAACTCTCCAGACACTACTCAATGGCAGAGCCTTCAGAAAGCATTAGTCTTGTACAGGTAGGGACGTAAGGGGCTGTGGGACAATTGGGAGTGTCCCCAGTTACTTAGTGAACCCATCTAAACTACACCAGCATCCTGTCTCATCATGAGTTAATATTTCTTCTGAACCTCCAACCACCTTCGAGTTAATTATTTGTGTTTATTTGTATTTTGTCTTTGGTAGAATAAAGAAAATGAAAGGAAAACAATATACTTACCCCCTAAGGCTTTCACCATGGCTGTCTAGGCGGAAATGGGAGAACTGGAGTCTTTAGAGACACAACTCTGAGTTCCACACCTCACTTCTCTCTCACTGCCCTGAACAATCACTCAGAGCCCATAATGAGAGGATGCTACGGCTGATTTTACGACATGAATCACACAGCAAATACTATGACTGGGAAGTGATACCATCAGCTCCTTTTCCTCCAGGCTGTTAGATCTTAGTTACTTATGAATGGAGATTTAAAGACTTCAGAAGCCCCCATTGCTGACAAAAGATGCTTCTGCTGTTGGTTTTCTTTCCCCTTGGAATGATTCTCCAGCTCCCTGGAAAGAGATTCCTTTGTGTTCTCAGCATCTGTAGGAAGTGTGTTCACAGGGAATAGCAATTAATAATGTGAGGCTAATAGAGATCTTTCCTCTGCTACCTTTCCAGCACACTGCCAACACTCCTTCGGTAGCCTAATGCAAGAAGAGAAACACACAGCAATGGGGGAGGAACTATACCTTGTTTCCGACATATTTCTCAAGCTGTTTAAATATGAAACAAAATCCTACCAGGCTACAAGCTTCCAGCTGTTATGATTTCATAAGATAAATTTACAACTAGAGAAACAGCATGTTTGCTTTTATAAAGTATGGAAATATAAATGCTCCAAGTGTTAAAACTGTCCAAACAAATTAATTCAAGGAAAAATAGTTGCCTTGGATTCAGTTCTCTAACACTGCCTTCTTTTAACGGAGCTGATGAACACATTGCTCCAAATACCATGAGTGGAGAGAAAACAAGCTTCCATCTCAGAGGCAGGCAGGAGTCTCCTCTACACTGGTGAACCCAAGGATCCTAAAGGAGGGGCCTGAGGAAGATCCCTACCCATTCTCTCACTGCTGGTCCAAGTCATTAAAGCCACAGCTTAGCCTCTTTCTTTTCCTTTCTTTCTTCCCTTTCTTTCTTCTTTGTTTTGTTTCTTTTCTTTCTTTCTTTCTTTCTTTCTTTCTTTCTTTCTTTCTTTCTTTCTTTCTTTCTTTCCTTCCTTCCTTCCTTCTTCCTTCCTTCCTCTCTTTCTTTCTTTCTCTCTTTCTTTCTTTCTTTCTTTCTTTCTTTCTTTCTTTCTTTCTTTCTTTCTTTCTTTCTTTCTTTCTCTTTCTTTCTTTGAAACAGAAAAAAGGCACCATTTGAAATAGCCGAGACTAGAAATCCAATGATGTGCTCCCATTTTGGGTGTTAGCTAAAATGAAAAAAGAGTTTCTTTCCTCAGTGACTTTGAGAAGAAGCGAGTGGTGATTAACAGCAATATATTTTTTAATGAAACGCAACCTGTCATCCCTGTCATCCTCTGGCCATCCTCGCTTGTACGTGCCTCCCTGACAAGAGGAATAATAATGGTCATACATCACTGCTCTCCACGTGCAATCATCTAAATCTTCCCTCGCCGCAGCCTCTGAGACTCAATTACTTTATTGACATGCAATCTTCATAAGGGGAGAAATATTGTGCGTGTAAGGTCACTTGGTTATGAAGACATATTATCATATTATCTGCATGAGGCTTACAGGGCTAAGACCTGACAGAGCTAATTATAATGGTACATGATAGAAAGCTCAGTACACATTATTCGCGTGGCTGCACTAAAGGTGAGGTAAGTCCATGACATCATGTTTTTTTGTTTTGTTTTTGTTTGAGAAAATAATGTAACTTTTACTTCAAGTCCCTAACAGTTTTACTTTGGTATTTTTATAGACGATGAAAGGAACACTTAACATGCTTTCTGGTCTCAAAGAAGAGAGATGACATGCCACAATGTGTGACTGTGTGTGCATTTGCCTGTGCCTGTGATCGACCCCAGTATAACACCAAGGTTTCAATTCACTTGCCAGCAGCTGAAATGAGGGACTCAAGTGAGAAACATAAAGGGAATCAAATGAGTTAATTTGATAAGAGAGCAAAAATCCCCTCCACCAGAAACCAACCCCATCCTTAGACCTCCCTGTTCTTTCTCTTGGTCGCTCAGATACGTCCTTAACTTGCTAGGTGCTATCAGCTGTGGTTTCTTTCTTCAGATCCACCAGATTATTTGAGATTTCTTCATCCAGGAGATTGGTGGGTTGCTAAAGCACCCAATAGTCTATCATTCTCCTTTTTCTGTATCTTCAGCCCATTCACTTTCTTCATTTACTCAGATGGCTTTTCCTGTCTGAGAGGCTAGAAAGAAGTTTTCTAAGGGCAATTTGGCAAGGAAGGAGAACCAAGGCAAATGAATGTGGGCCAAGTTGCTGGGAAAAGGGTTGGATGTATCTCTGATGAGTCACTAGGAACTCAAAATCAAGTTGAGTCCACAGATGGGCTGGAGCCAGCACTAACACTTAAGCCCTAGACATACTTTAGGGGAGTTATGAGCTTTCGGATCTGAGGAAAGGAGCCATTGCAAACATCACTATAGTCTAGGACAGGCTGGCTCCTAGGTTCTCACTGCTACTCTCCATCTTGAGAACTAATTTAATAAAGGACAGACCTGAGGCCTTCTAAGCTCCAGAAATGGCCTTAGTCATGCATCAGCAGCGCTTTGGCCCAGTTACAAGAGGAACAGAGTAGAACAAGAAATTAAGGCTGTCTAAACTCCTTCCTTCATGTACTCTCTTAACCCAAACATCTGAATCACTTAGACTAAAGGTCCATTAATAATGCCAATGTTAGTTTAAAAAGAAAAACCAAAGAGGGAACCAAGGACTTTTTATTTTCATCCGAATTAGAAATAATATTGTACATAATACAGTGTTAACGTTAACTAAACCTGATGCTAATGCAGGAGACCCAGTGAGGAATCCACTGCCTTGCACCTCCACCTCCCACATCTCAACTGCCTCTTCAAATGAGGAGGCTAATAGAGATGCTGAGATAAAACTGACAGTCAACAGAAAGAGGAGACTGGGATTCAATAAACCACTGACTCCTAATTCAAACACTCATCACACTTGCTGTCCCTCCTCAATTAGGACACTTAGTCTCTATGCTGATGTCAGAGAAAGTACAGAGAGACAGGAAGGCATGGTGAGAATATTTTGGTACTACTACTAAAATATCTGGATTGGAAATCTGACCACATTATTAATTTATGTCATGATTTTGAGCAAATTATGAGCCTTACTTGCTCTTCTGGTAAAGAGTAGGCATTGGATACTTGAAGAGATTAGTGTAAGAACTGTATTATAGAGAAGGAAAGTTGTCCAGCTAGGGAAATAGCTCAGTAGAAAAAGTGCTTGCCCAATACGTGCAATGTTGACCTGACTTTGATGTCAAAACCCATGTTAAAAAAAAATTACCAGGCATGTTGGTGTGAACTTATAATCTTATCTGGGGATGCAGAGAAAGATGGATGGATCCCTAGGGCTTACAAGCCAGCTATCAGCAGGCCCCAGTGTGTAGGACAGCTTGAGATCTTATGTTAAAACAACACACGCTGTTTAGCTCTTCTGTGTCATGGAGTGTGGTGTGCACGTATGTGTGTGTGCACACACACACACAGCCTCCTTGGGGGGTGAAAGGGTACATGTTTTACAAACAAAGTATGATTGGTGAGGGTCAGCCAGTTACTTTCTATTTGGGACTGATACTCAGGTTGGTAACACAGGTGAACAGACTGAGAAGGTAAATTCCCACAGCAACCTATGGTATCACCAATAATCCTGTAGGCCATCAGAATCAGACTAAATAATACAAGTGGTCATTAGCTATCCTATAACAAAAGTCAGTTTTGGTCCTCCAGAGCCATTGACACTGTCTCAGAAAATGAAAACTAAAATCGTCTTCGGATACCTATGCCGTAGGGGAGACAGTCATTTGAGTCTACACTAGAAGCTGGGTCCCTAATAGAGTCCCTTTGTTACATTCTCCTGCCAACCCAGGAGTCAGGCAACACCAGGTTTAGCAGTCTTGAACTCCTGTGACTCTACCACTGGTTGCCTGTAATACTTCCTCAGTACGTGTGTAATGTTGAAGAAAGCCAGACACTGGAGCAAAGAGAGAGACCTTCCTAGACAATCTAGGATGAAAGAGTTATACCGAAATCAAGACAAGAGTTCAATCTGCTACCAAACAGATAGAGTTACTATGTTTCAAAGTATCTTCTTCTTTTTTAGGAAGAACTTAATTTTCACTAGTTTTTTAAATAATTTTTATTTTTTATATTAATTACAGGTTATTTACTTTGTATCCCAGCTGTAGCCCCCTCCCTCATTCCCTCTCAATCCCACCCTCTCTCCCTCATCTCCTCCCTGCCCCTAAGTCCACTGATAGAGGAGGTCCTCCTCCCCTTCCATCTCACCCTAGCTTATCGGGTCTCATCAGGACTGGCTGCAATGTCCTCCTCTGTGGCCTAGCAAGGCTGATCTTCCCTCGGGAGCGGGGAGGTCAAAGAGCCTGCCACTGAGTTCATGTCAGAGACAGTCCCTGTTCCCCTTACTAGGAAAACCCACTTGGACACTGAGCTACCATGGACTATTTTCACTGGTTTTTAAGTAATTGTTTTTTGTCAGTCCCCCTGTAAGAGCCTGAAAATGTGCTGTTAAGCAGCAATCATGTGCACTATGTACAACGACTGCCATGTTTTTATTGTTTTGTTTTGTTCTGTCAAACAAGAAGTCATGGCTAAGAGAAAGTCATTTTAACCTTCCCAAGTTGAGCAGTTTGTAAGTGGCTTGACTTTGTGAAATCGTCCATTTTCATAAAGGATTTTGTTCTTACTGAAAAAAAGAAAAGAAAAAAAAGAAAAAAAAAAGAAAGAAAGAAAATTTACCACCTTGACCTCTTAACCATGGGTATATAGGCAGTTATTACTTTCTTGAAAGATTTCAGTAAGTCCGTCTCGGGGCTTAACTGGTTAAATTCTTTACAGCAAAGGATCAGGAAGGCAAGGCCTTTCTCCTAGGAGGAGGCAGCTCACTACCAATGCCCTGCATACTGCCAAGCTTCAGAACGAAAAGGCATTTTGAAGACAGTGAATGCTCGGGTGGGGCAGGGTTGATGCCCTACTGTATTACTGAAAACCAAGTCAAGCTTCTACTCCTTTTACTCCAAAATAGTGATTACTGCCAAAGACTGTTTGCCTTCAGAATGACTCTGTTAACACAATGCATTTATCCCTCAGGAAGAGCTTCACTTTAAGAATTAATACTTCCTTATCAAGATTTCCTTGACAATTACCCTCAAGACATGAAATAGGGGCTGGAATTGAAAGAAGCTTAGCTTTCATATGTCTAATGATAAGACACCCTGAAGAGAGACAGAGGTAAAGCTGAATTTCTCTTTTTGTCATCTTATTTATTTAGCTGGATCATTTGGACTCAAAGTCCAGATCTGCAAAATGTGAATGCCATTGTTTGATGTCACTGAGAGTGAAGGAGAGCAGCTGACTATGGGCTATGCACTCACTGAGACAAATTAGGAACTCTTGGCAGAATATGCACAGGAACTGTGATTTGCAGGCCTCGGAGATCTAAGGCAGTGAGGGTGTGGGATACTAAGGTACCAAAGAAAACAGAAGAGATTTGAGTCTATCACTCTGGGGCTATTCTCCCCTAAGGCAACCCGCACAATCATATGTGGTGAGCAAGCTGAGGAGTTCAGGCCAACCTCACACCATTTGTAACTCTTGGGGACAAAATTAGATGAAAGGTTTGTCAAGAAAAAGAGGCTTAGGTAGAGATCCCAGTTTTCATTAGGAAACTCAAAGAATTATATTAATGGAGAGGCAACTAGGAATAAGTTGACCTCACAAAGTGTTTAAGTTTTTCAAGGGTTCCATACTGAGCTGTCCTAAAGTAACCACTCCTAACTTACCTATGTCCTAGAAAGAAAATAAAAATACTCTCTTAGGAAAGCAACCTTATTCAGAACCTCAAACTTTCACTACAATTTTTATCAACATCACTTTAAAAATATCATATAGTTAGCCAAAGAGAACAAATGCCTACCAATTCATCAAGCAAGCAAGCACCCAAACAATTAAACAGCAGGAAAGCAAGCAATTAATCAGAGATACAAAGACCCCAGACATTGCAGCTGTTAGCCATGAGCTAGGTTATACTAAACATGTATATTTTAAGGATTTTAGAAGACTTAATCTATAAACCAAAATAAAACAAAATTCACAGCTGAAATATATAATAACTTAAACTGAAGATCCAAGTGGCATATTTAACACAGTATTAGACACAGCTGAAGAGAGGATTAGGAAAAGAGAGGCTAAATCACAGGGAATGTTTATTAAGAATTGATAAAATGTGTAGTACCAAGAATGAACTCTACAGACACTGCAGGAAAATAATGTCAGTGTAGATTTTTTGGCTGTAACAAATATACCACCTTTTTCTATAGGTAGAAAGCTCTATATTTATGGAGGTAAGGGATATATATAATACATAACCTCTGACATAATATATATTATATCAAATATTACTATATATTATAATATTATATATAATATATACAATTATATATCATAATATATATATTATAAATACTCCTCTTCAATTTACTTATGAAGTCAAAATATCATTACCCACCCCTAACAAAGTCAATTAAAAGAATCACCTCACCACATCAATATAGGCAGAGAAGGGCATGTTTGCATAAGTAGATGCACAGAATATTTGCTATTTGAAACAAAACCAGCAACTTCTTCCTAGGTGATACATGGAAACATTAAACACTTGACAGCAATCTTTACAATTGAATAGCAAAATTAAAAGCTGAGATTGAAAATGAGGCCAAGCCATCTTTAAAATTCTTCACATTTAGCATTGTACTGGAAGCTCTAGGCAAAAATGTAAAGCAAGAAAGGACACAGAAAGATGTAAAGATGATAAAAGAAATAATGATCTATATAAAATGAGATTATGTAAATTGAAAATAAAAACTAAGAATGAATAAACAGATGTGCAATGGCTTCTGGTTGCAAGATCAGTGTATGAAAGTTATTTTAACCTCTACATATTAACACCAAAATTAATGACAATAGAATAAAAAAAAATCACAGTAATCAACTAAGAAAAATGTGAGTAAGCGTTAATACTTAGAGAAAGAGATAGAATAATGTATAAAACTTTGAAACAAACTGATGTGAATAAGTGGAATGCTACCCATAATTATCGGCTCAACAATATCATATTTCCACATGCCAATTCACTATAAATTGGCTTAAACATTCAAATAATCACTATAAAAATTCCACCATTTTCATTGTTATTGTATTATTACAATAAATAGATAAAATTATTCCAAAATCTGTAGGGCAATAAAGTAAAGTGTCAAGATAATCTCATTTTGCCTGAGCAAGTATTAGGCCTTATAAAGCTGAAGTCACTGAAGACTACAGCCGTGACCCAGAAGAGATGAGTATGAAATGAAATAGAATTGATTCCAGAAGTAACATGTACTTAGATAGATGATAGACTGATAAGGGAAGAATAAAATGTCTTTTCTGACATTCTCATAGGAAAGTTATTCTTGACCTTTTAGTGTGTAACAAACATGAAAATAAATGTCAAGGAAATTGTAGTTATGCAAATATAAAATATAGGTCCTCATGATACTTAAGTAAACAAGGTTGCTAAAACAAGACTTCAAGAGAAAGAACACATTTGATGTCAACATTATCAAATGCTGCATCATGTTGAGCAAGAGCAACAATGAAATACTGCATCTTACATCTATATGCTTCCTTTTATCTAAAATTGATAAGCAAGCGAAACTTAGCTATAACGTTAAGAGTCTAAATGCTGGCTGCCTTTGAGAAGGAAGCTGTAGTAGAAGTAAGGATGTAATGTGACAGGATTTGAGAGGAAATACTATAAGTACTTGATTTTTATATCTTTATATTGGTAGCTTATGAAAATTCATAAAGTCAGACAAAATAATTTGAGTCTTTCCTGTAGAAATGCCATAATTCACTGAAAAAGCTTATTTTAAAAGAAACAGACAAGTATCCGCTGAATATAAAATATATATGGGGTGCTAAGAATGTGTCTACTTTCACTGGAAGGAACAGATGCTCCTATAAGATACAGAAAACAAATACAGGGACAATTTCACCACTTTATCCATGCTGATTAGAAAGAAGGAGCTAGAGCTGAACTCATTTAAAATATATAAAATGAAACACAGACATACACATATCAAGCATGTGTGACTCAGGCAGCAATTACATTAGACAGAGTTATCAAGTTGTAACCAGGAAGATCAAATTTTGGTGAATTCCCTAGTTTTCCAGCTAACAAACACACAGAGTCAAGGAAGTAGAAAACTCACAGTAGTGTGGTCAGCTCACCTGCCAGTGTAACATGACCCACAAGCAGCCCTGGACTTCCTCCCTACATATGGATTTGTGTATTATATCATTAGGCTGAAAGAATTGCAGGAAAAGGTAACACACACATATGTTCACACAAATGTACATACACACCCTCCCCACTTCTTTGATCATTCCTAAACTACAAAACCAGTGGACTCTATATCTGAGATAGCAAAAAGAGGAGAAATAGATATGTAACCTCCGTGACAGATCACTGTTATTATTTGTTCTGGACCTCAAGGAGCGTTGATCTACATGGACCTAGTAAGTAGACCCCTTGAAGTCGAGATGATGTGTATATGTGCGAGAAGCTTGTGTTTGTCTGTTTGTTGTTTGGAAGATAGGCAGCAAAGTAGTAAATATAGAGTCCAAGAGCTTTTGTGACCTCCACTGATCATGACCAACACTTAACCATTTCCTGATTACAAATCATTTTGTAATCAGTAAATGGAATCATATATATATATCTATATATATATGTATAAATCATTTTGTAATCAGTATATGTAATCATATATATATATATATATATATCTTTTTAGTTCATCACTATCCTGTGAAAAAGGCAACTGGTTAGGCAAAATCCTCTTCTAAAGATTAGAAAAAACGTGTTTAAAGAAGCTGCATGATATGTTCTACTTGAAGCCACATTTGAAGCAGGAGAGCTGAGGTCTGGATCAAGTGCATTTCTCTAAAGGCTCTGCCCTGCAGACTATCAAAGCAGATGCTGAGACTTAAGGCCAACTGTTGGGCAATGTGCATGGAATCTTATGTAAGAAGTGGGAAATAGTAAGATCTGAAGAGGACAGGAACTCCACAAGGAGAGCAACAGAACCAGAAATTTGAACACAAGGGTCTTCCCAGAGACTCATACTCCAACCAAGTACCAGGCATAGAGATAACCTAGAACCTCTGCTCAGTTGTAGCCCATGGTAGTTTAGTGTCCAAGTGGGTTCCATAGTAATGGGAAGAGGGACTGCCTCTGACATAATCTGATTGGCCTGTTCTTTGATCACCTCCCCCTGAGGGGGAGCAGCCTTACCAGGCCACAGAAGATGACAATGCAGCCACTACTGATGAGATCTGATAGACTAAGTTCAGAAGGAAGGAGAGGAGGACCTCCCCTATCAGTGGACTTGGGGAGGGGCATGC
This sequence comes from Psammomys obesus, assembly GCF_907164565.1. Lineage (NCBI taxonomy): Eukaryota > Metazoa > Chordata > Mammalia > Rodentia > Muridae > Psammomys > Psammomys obesus. The sequence goes on from NW_026590062.1 coordinate 27,503,535, forward strand.
GTGAAGAAGGGGGTGGGAGGGTGGGAGGGTGGGATCGGGAGGGGAGGAGGGAGGGGTGTATGGGGGGATACAAAGTGAATAAAGTGTAATTAATAAAAATAATAATAATAATAATAAAAGAAATCTCTGAACAATATGTGGTACATATCCATGTAACCCCACTAGGAAGAAAAAATAATGTTATCATAAGGTGTGGAATTTCACTCAAGAGCAAGGAAAGTGTGAGCACCTTAAACCCCAAACCTTCCCCTTCTCCAGTATGCATCTGACTTCTGTAATAGTTCAATGCTAGGTTTCCTGGTCTTGCCACCAAGGATGGTTAAGATTCCTGAGGCTCAGTGTTTATCTGACCTGGTAAAAAGCATCTGTGCCACCATGTTTGTATCTGATAGGCAAATATGGCCTGATACCATGATGTGAGAGAGAAGACAGGCCTCACAGAGCCCTCACAGAACTTGAGTCACAAAGTATCTGTGAGTTGACAGGATTCCTCAAGGAGCTGCCATGAGCGAACAAGACACAGAGTCAGCCTTCATGAAGCCCGTGTCAGCGCATCTCCTTGCACACAGGGACATGTGGTATGCTGAGCTGTGATTTGCAATAAAGGACAGGCAGGCTGACAAAGTATGGAAACCATATGGCAGGGGTGGGGTCCAAAGCTACAGCAGGAATGCACACACATATGGTGAAAATGATGTGCATGGGATAGTACCCCTAATTGTTCTCAGTAAAGTTTATACACAACACACAAGCATATCCCAACCAAAGATTAGAGAATGTGAATATGGAAATCACTGAGTCAAATGTCTCTATGAAAGGAATGGAATCTTGAGATGCATATGACAAAACATAATCCAGGTATAGAAACACAGCAATGAGCTAGAATTCAAGATTTTTTCATTCTAATCTTCCATTCACCTCTAGTTGCATTTTTAAATATGGCAGCACCTGCATTTATTCCCCTTTCTGCAAGTGGATTCAAAGGTTTTCTAGACAGGAGACTCCTGTGGTGTTGAGCTGCATGGGTACAAAAGCCGTCAGTCTCTGGGCTGCTTTTATACCCACCCTCTGTCCCAAGACTCAAACAGAGACTTAGGCAATCCTTCAAAGGAGATCAGTTACCTTGGGAAAATCCAAAGGTCCCCAGACCAAGTTCTTGAAAACACTCACAATTGATCCCTCCAGCAAAGAAGCAAGGTTACTACAAAGGCCAAGACACATGGAGACACTTGTACTTTCCCTATGACAGGCCCCCAGGAGAGAAAAGGAATGGGTTTGGGCAAAGAGAGCTAGTGGATTGCACATGTCTTGAAGGAATCCTTTAGACTCTCTGCCAAAGAAAGGAAAACTTACGCAGCCTAGCCTCCCTTGCTTCCCAGCCTGCTGCATATCTTCACATTCCTGTCTCGACCTCATTCTCCCAAGGTCTCCAAATAGGAGATTGTTCATTACCATTTCCCACTCGTTGAGTGCACTCTTCCCCAAGCTTCTGACCCAGATATCTTATTTATCCTTGATTCTCAGAGTCCCGTCTTCTATTAGAGCAGATAAGTACAGCATATTTATAAGTCCAAGACTGGGCGGTCAGCTGAGATATGGCTTGACTACTTGTCCCAAAGATGCTCATCGTAGAGAACACAGAAGGCTAAACTTGCATTTTCTGCAGCCCTTGCTTCCTTCAAGTTCCTGTCTTAGGTCCATTCTTAGCAGCTTTCTACAAGACCTCCAGTTACCATCATAATCACCCTTGTCTATATTAGGACTCTCAACTATTCCCCACAAAACATATATATTAGTAATATGGATTCCACTTCCTCCATAGCCATCCTTCCTGAAATTCTGAAGTCTTTGGCATACGAGACTCTAGATCAAGTTTCACGCCTCTCTAACTTCATAGAAAGAGAGTTCTTAACTTCAGCTGATACTCACTCCTTTCTTGTAACAGACATATTTCGTTTCATCTTTCTTCTGGCCTATATTGAACACTTGGCAGAACTGTGGCAGCTATTCAATGGAAGGAAGAAGGCAAGGACATGAGTTCCTCAAAGTGGGTCCCCCTAACTTCATAACTTGTGGTTTGCTGTTTTGCATTTTCTATGTTTTTGTTTTGTTTTGCAGCTCTGTAATTTCTAACAGATCCTCTAAGACTTTCTCTTTAGTTCATAAATATTAATGACACCTTACATGAAGAGGGGCATTGATGGTGCATTATCCTGTTTGTTAAGTGTGTGGATGTAACACCGTGGAGTCAGAGGTGGCATCTTCCTCATGGATGGAGAGGCTGGAGCTCCAACTTGGAACGCATTTCTGAGTTCACATTGTTGGGATATGGCAGAGAGGAGTGTTGGACATGCAAGTAGAATCACTGCTGCAAGTCTGGACTTGGACCACTCAGTCCAGATTGGACTTGAGTCTATTCTGCCTGTTTGGAGCCATGTGGCTGGAGGCTTGGTATCTTTTTATGTTTTTCTTAGTCCTTGTCTGTAAAATTCAGTTAGCAGTGGGCCAACCTTAGGAGAGCCTATGATTAGATTAGGTAATTAATTCATAGTGCTTACAATCTTTATTTCTATAGCAAATGCTCAAAGAATTCATTTTTCAACATGTATTTATTAACTGACACTATGTGTCTGGCTTTGGTTTAGGCACTGTGGACAGAGCAGTAACAGGGACTTGGACTCTTGCCCTTGGGGAGCTCACCATCTTGCAAGAAAGGGTGCTTGATAAATAAACAAATGAGTTTTATATGTTTTTCATCTGAGACTAAAGTGCCAAAGCAGATCAGAAAGAAAAGGTACTTGCATGGATCCCAACATTTCTGAGATCCCTGGAAAAAAGACGGGCTCAAAGGAAGAATCCCAAAGAACTGCTACACTTTAGAGACAGGGAAGTTAAGAAAAAGAGAGCAAGATGGAGCAGTATGGAGAGAACAAGAAAAATGAGGGGACAAGAGTATTCAGGGCAACATCAGGATTCATCCACAATGAGCCAAAAAGGCAAAGGGTCACCAACCATGTGTAATTGGGTGGGGCCATTTACAAAGGGTTATGAGTGTGGCAGGAAAAAAAGGAATCAATAAGGGAAAAAAGAGACAGGCAAGACACTTAAATGTTTCTTTTACAGAAAAATGACAGTGGAGGAAAGGTGGGAGGAAGAAAAATAAGGATGGGGATGGGGAGAGTGACAGGGTAGAAGAAGGGGGAAAGGGAGACAAAGAGATTGAGATTAGAGATGATTATAGCAGAGGAAAGGCATTCTCAGCTGAGGAAATAGAGGCACAGGGCCTCTGCAGAGTTTTAAGTCAACCATTGAAGACTGACACAAGTCAAACTCACTTCTTATTCAGGCTCTCTCTAATCTCTCTCTCTCAAACAGCTATTGCACTGTTTAAGAACACCTTGTTATCTCAACTTATGGCCATGAACCATCTTATCATTAACAAGAGCAAAGTCCTCCTAGGAGAAAATATGAATTCTCTTGATTATCTATGATTCCTAGACACCACAAAATTTTGAGTGTAGAAATTATGCTATGATCTAACTGTCTATGTTCCCAAGCCCTGTGTCAGGTAGCTTGACTGGGTACCTGTACCAACAACTATGAAACAATAGATTCTGAAGCTTTACTTCTGAATTCTATCAGAGGAGCCCACCATCTTTCTGAAGTATGTTGAGGAGGAACATTCAACTTTATCCAACTTGAAACAAAAGAAAAGACAATATGATGGCTAGAGATTTATCCCAGTCCAAATAGAGACAATTTGTGAAAAACAAACAAAAACAAAACAAAACAAAAAACCACAACCAAGGTTCTTTTGGGGGAAAAAATACCTTTTCTGAAATAAGGCAAGATTATCCCTGCCCCTAAATGTTCTCATGGTGGATTTTTAAATTCCCAAAATCTAGTGAGTAAGTCAAACAAAATTTGGAAAATGTTCAAAATTTCAAGAGAATTCAAATGGCAGTTTCTGTCTCATCAAAACCAAAGACAGCCATTGGCAGACAGGGACCAGGAACTTGTAAACATACCAGGAGGTATCCCACTGGTGACTGGGTGGTGGCTCCATCTGCTTTCCATTGCTGTCCCTGTGTCCCTGCTGTGGCTCTTGGGTGGAGCTCTATTTTCCCCTACACTCCCTGCTCCTGCCCCCACCTAACTCCCCTTATATTTGCCATGCCTCATGCCTCCAAGGTGGCCTACCCCAGGAAAGCTTGAAGACTGTAAGCCAAAGACTTGAAGCCTGGGACTGAGTTCCAGAGACCATGAACCCTGACAGAGGTGTCTCCAGGCCCTGCCTCCAACACCCTTGCATTGTTCTCTCTACTTCTTCCTCTTTTTCCTCCAGGAAAATAGCATCAGCAACATGACAATGAATATGCTTTGAGAGCCCATGATGAGGACGTATAATGCTATAAATAAAACTTTGGCCAGGAAAACAGAAACTTTTAACCTGAATCATCTAACGAGAAAAACAACACAGGACTAATCTAAAGTCAAACAAACACATTTAGGGAAACTTGGAGTTGTCGTGAGGTAAGGACATCTCACCCCAGGACTCTATGAAACCTAGAAGGAGTGGAGTGTATGTGTAACCATACTAAATGCCTTAGGGGCTTGTTTTTTCTCTTTGCTTTTTCTTTAACTTTTATTAATTACACTTTATTCACTTTGTATGCCCCCCAAAACCCCGCCCTCCTCCCCTCCTAATCCCACCTTCCCTCTCCTCTCTTCAAGCATGCCCGTTCCCAAGTCCAATGATAGGGGAGGTCTTCCTCTCCTTCCTTCTGATCTTAGTCTATCAGATCTCATCAGTAGTGGCTGCATTGTCATCTTCTGTGGCCTGGTAAGGCTGCTCCCCCCTCAGGGGGAGGTGATCAAAGAGCAGGCCAATAAGATTGTGTCAGAGACAGACCCTCTTCCCATTACTATGGAACCCACTTGGACACTAAACTGCCATGGGCTACATCTATCCAGGGGTTCTAGGTTATCTCCATGCATGGTACTTGATTGGAGTATGAGTCTCTGGAAAGATCCCTATGTTCAAATTTTCTGGTTCTATTGCTCTCCTTGTGGAGTTCCTGTCCTCTCCAGATCTTACTATTTCCCACATCTTACATAAGATTCCATGCACTCTGCTCAACAGTTGGCCATAAGTCTCAGCATCTGCTTTGATAGTCTGCAGGTCAGAGCCTTTCAGAGGCCCTCTGTGGCAGGTTCCTAACTTATTTCTGTTTTCTTTTTCTTCTGGTGTCCATTCTCTTTGCCTTTCGGGATGGGGATTGAGCATTTTAGTCAGTCCTCCCTCTTGATTAGTTTCTGTAGATGTACAGATTGACAACACATACTGGAGAAAGGAAACCCTCCTCCACTGCTGGTGGGAATGTAAACTTATACAACCACTCTGGAAATCAATCTGGCGCTTTCTCAGACAACTAGGAATAGTGCTTCCTCAAGATCCAGCCATACCACTCCTAGGCATATATCCAAAAGAGGATCAAGTACACAATGAGGACATTTGCTCAACCATGTTTGTAGCAGCTTTATTTGTAATAGCCAGAAGCTGGAAACACCCCAATGCCCCTCAGTGGAGGAATGGATACAGAAATTGTGGTACATCTACACAATGGAATATTACTCCACAATGAAAAACAAGGAAATCATGAAATTTGCAGGTAAATGGAAAGGATCATCCTGAGTAAGCTGTCCCAGAAACAGAAAGACACACTCGGTATATACTCACTCATATAGACATATAATATAGGATAAGCCTTAAAGATTTTTAAAAATCACTTGAACTTGAGCTGGGCTGAGGGTGACAGTTGAGCATTCAGCGGGCAAAGCAGCTTTGTGTGACACATAGAGCTGAGTGTAATCTGGTGTGAACCATATGGAGTCTGGTGGTGGCTGTAACATGTTGGCAAATCCTAAAAGCTCTAGAACATGCTGTTGAGATGCCATGGCGGGTGGGCACAGCAACAAATCCAGCAACAAGATCATGACAGGAGCCCTTGCCATGTTATGAAACTAAAATCTATTAGGATTGTTCTTTCTATCTTTTTAGGAAACAAGTACTCAGTATTCAAATACCCAAGACTATGGGGGATATTTATCATCCAAACCACTATAAATGCCTCTTACAAACTACACCTGTGTCTCCTCCCCCATCACACATGCTGCCTTTTCTGACTTGAACACACTCCCTACCTTTTTCCCTGTGTATTAATATGATGTATTCATCATCTTTTAGCTTCAATGCCATTACTTCCAGGAACTCTTCCCTGACTGATTCCTACAACTGAATCCTACATCCTTCCAAGATTCGAAACATGTATGTCCACAACATAACTCGTAACATACTGAATTGCTTATATAAATCATTTTTAGACTCTATCTTATGTGCATCAAAAGCCAGTCAACACATAATAAATATTTATGCTCTAGTTACCATGATATTTTGGGAAACACTAGAGTCAGTTATGAAGTTGGCCATTAGTATTCAAATATACCAGTATACAGTCAATAAAAGTGAAATTCATGGGGATTGTATAATATAAAACAGTTACATTGTTTACTGAAAAAAAGAAAAATAGAATTGTACATATTTGGCATGATCAAAACTGCATGTCAAAAGCCTTAGAAATAAATTTAATATGTTAATAATTTATTGTTTTGGGATAGGAGTCAGAAGGATATTATGATTAATATGCTGAATTTCACAAATGAATATTTTGGAGTAGAAAGTCATTTTTTAAAAAAAAAAACATAATGTTAAAAGTTTCTAACTGTAAACTAATCCACCTGCAGAAAATTATAAAACCACCAAACAGCTCAAATGAACATGATATGATACGATTATAAGTTCTCCACTAGTAAAAGCGTGATGTCTAGGCTGGCAAGATTAATGAATGGTTGAGATTTCTTGCTGTCCAAGCCTGATAACCTGAGCACAATGTTCAGAACCTCTATAAAGGTGAGAGAGAAGAACACATCACAGCACCGGAATGATAATAGAAGGAATATTTTCACTATGCCCTGAGCCATTCCCTAGCCCCAATACACTGAATTTGATCATTGCCCATCCTCTGCTGGGATTATGATATTAACAAATGCTGTCAGTGTTTGTTGAGATAGGTAAGAGTGGGAAAGCCTGCTTTCCTGCTGTGATTCTGAAATTGTGTTTTCCCCTCATCTGTGATATGGCAGAGAATGACTGACTAAGTATATGAGAATTTTAATCTAATTATATCAGATCCATCTCTGATCATTATAAAATTCTGTGTTGAACACATTGTCCTTAATAGGAATGCCTTAAAGAGATCACATTTTAACTCAAAGCAAATGCTCTAATGCAGGTCTACTTGCAAAGGTAGTTAGAGATTTGCCTGACTTCATGTGTTCAGTTCAGACATCAACAATTTAACAACAGACAGACAGGTAGTTGTTGACACTCTCTTGGCCAACTTCCAGCTGTGTGTTCCAGAATATACCTCGTGCTCTGATCTCACTCTCTGTTATATTTCTTTTTACTTGTCTACAAAAATGAGTATGATTTAAAAATCTATTTTACAAGGTTGCTATTGAGTTGAATTAATACTGAGATGAAGGTTAAATATTTCAATTCACCAAATCTCAGGTTAGAAGAGGATGTAGAATTTAATCTTGCAATAGATGAAAATTAATCTAATATTGTCTCATACATCCATTTATTCACTCTTCTACCATGTCCCTTGCAATCAGAGCATGAGGACTTGACTTGTCTGGGAAACCTTAAACTCCTCTGACATTTTTAGTGAATGAGAAAAATTAATCAACAAACAGAGATGGTTAGCTTGTTATATTTTGTAAAAAAACAAACAAATAAACAAAAACAGAACAAAACAAACAAAGAAGCAAAAAATCCAAATAGAAACAGGATAAGAGTCTTACCAAACCTTGACTATATGGCATATAGCTATTGTTCCCTTCCAAGAACAAAGGTTAGGGTTCAAACCACTCTAACACTTTCACAGCTGAAGTGGAGCTGAGATGACCATAACCTCATGTGTCCCCCTCCTAATACATCACTACTCTAGCACCTTGGTCATGGTTAGGCAGTGCTCTCATTTCTAGCTGCATATGAATCTTCTAAGTCATGGGCTGGAAGATTATTCATGGGTGTTTGCTGCATATCAGGCATGTATAAATGTATCATAGAACAGATAGATGGGTCACTGGTGATAAATGAGAAATAACTGAGTCAATGCCACTCAACTGTATGGAGATCTTTACATTTTCTTTAACCGTTGTTTTGTCAAACACTTAATTTTTTCTTTCTTCAGATGAACAAAATTAAAGGCAATCACCAGAAGCTTTTGAGCAGGCTCTATAGACCCAATAGTAATGGTTTTTCTTGTTACTTTAAAATATATGCCAAGAAGGGCTTCCCTTTCACCATGCATATGTCCTTTCAAAAGCTCCCTAACAAGTCTCAGTAAGTTAAAGGACACCTGACACACTTCAGCCTCAACTCACTGGCTGTATGCATCCATAACTAAGTCTACTCTAAGGCCATCCAAAGAAGCATGACCATTATTGCTACTTTCTACTGAATGCAGAGCAAATAATCCATTCAATGACACAATCATAAGGGGCTAAAGTTTTTTTTACTAGGACTTAAGAAGTTCAAGTCTCTTCAAGTGGCTATATAACTCAACCCTACTGCATTGTTAATAAAATCCAAATGAGTCGGGTTTATCAAGCTATCTCAACTTCTTTGTATCAAGTACTTAGAGCAAGAACTCATATAAGAGCCCTAGTAATGGCAGTGTGTGTGCCTATACCTCAAGCACACTGGAAGCAGAGGCAGGTAGATTTCTTTGAGTTTGAAACTATCCTGCCCTGTATAGAGTTCCACGCCAGCCAGAGCTACATAGTGAGACCCTGTATCAAACAAACATCAACAAAAAGCAAAGCAACCGCTCACACACACACAAATAAACCAAACAACAACAAGAAAGATCAAAACCTCCTTTCCACGGCTTACCTTTTCTCCCCCTGTGCTTTATATGAATCATAACAGGTGCTTTTTCTACAAGCCAGTACTGGAAGATATGCTGACTCTCCCATTCATCATGCTGCCCAAAACACTTTTCTGATTTTTAAGTAAAGTGCATGTGCATATGCAAATGAGTTCCCCCAGACTTCCCTATTTTCTGTTTTGTTTTGTTTTGTTTTTTGTTTTTTTTTTTTTTTGTGTGTGTGTGTGTGTGTGTGTGTGTGTGTCTGTTAATATGTCGGGTCTCCTAACTGGTTAACTTTTTAAAAAGTTATGCATAGGGGACTGTGCTTTGGATTATATGAGCAATCAGTGAGATGATCATCTTTGAAAAATTTAACCTAGAAGAGAAAAGGTGCTAAAGTTATCTTTACAAATACTGCCAGTTCTAGAAGGTGGTGGTAGGGTGTCCTTGGTGGTAGGGGGTGGGGTGAAAGAGAGTAGAGAATGGGGGAGGATACAGGAGACACAGGAGAAAGGAAGAAGGCATCTGCCAGGAGGCCTTATAAATATATTTATGTTAGAATGTTTTAATCATTAAAAATTAAGTGAGATAATTCCATGAATGAATGAATTGACATCATGTGATGCTTTTCACTCTTCTTTCTGCCATATTGTGATCCGGTTCTTGCCAGGGATGGCTTTTGACCTCTCCCAACAACACTGAGCTTTGCCAGAGGATCAAGATACCATTTAAGAGACAGTGTCTTCTAGACATGGCAGAGATGCAAAACCCATGAAATCTCAATAATATGGCTGCCTAAACAAGATCTGCATAAGCACTACCCCAGTTACGTATGCTAGTGTATCTATCTTATAAGAAAATTGTTTAAAAGGGCCCATCCCTAGCTTAAGGGCTATAGGCAAACAATAGCTGCTGAGAGAGGGCGAAACGGCTTTCTCCATGGCAAGATCCCTGATAGGCTACACAATACCAGTGGTGAGCCCTAAATACATGTACACAAGCAACACTAAGCTGACTCAGTGAAATAATGAGTTCATAAATTTAAGAGGGGGAGAAGAAGACATGGGAGGAACTGGAGCTGGGAAGAGAGATGGAGGGAGATAATGTAAACACAGACTTCAGGTATGAACATCTCAAAATAACCATCAACTAACAAACAAATAACCCTGACCTCTGACTTCTGATGTCCTGACTGTGGGATGATCACAGAAAGCCACTCTCACACCTACACTGAAGGGAGAGACCCATTGGTAGGAATGTGACCACAGGTCTGGACTAGCAAGAAGGCTACCTTAACTTCTGCTCCACTTCCTCCCCTTATCTGAACTACCAGAATGCCCCCCGAGGCTTTTTCCCTTACTCTCAATGCACAGGGCAGCTCTTGTTCCCGTGCCAAACACCAGCCTAGGCCTAACAATAAGCTATTCTAACAAATGGCTCTCTCTGGAAGAAGTCAAGCTATCAGCAGAAAGAATCACGTTTTTGACATTTTCAGCTGTAGACAGGCTTCCCATACTCCATCCTCAAGCCCCACTGCTCCGATTTTCATATCTATTGTAACAGCATCATTTCCCTCTTGGGACCCTGAATCAATCTCTTTGCATGAGGACTTTGTGGTTACACTGGGCCCACAAAAACTGTCCTTAGTTGTATCCACAACACCACTTTCACAAAAGAGGGACCATGTGGTTATAACAGTGCAGCAAGACAAAGAAAGCCCTTAGAGAAGGAAGCACCCTAAAAGGAAGGATCTCCCTTTCAGATATCCTAGGAAGAACATTCTAGGCAGGAACACAACAAGGGCTTGGGCTCTCAGTAGGCAGCATGCCCATTGTGCTCTAGAAGAGCTAAGGAAACAGGGAGTGAGCCAGGGGCAAGCTGGGATGGATAAGGGCTGAGGCTTCTCAGAGCATCTCCAGCACCATTGTAAGAACGTCACTTTTATTCTAAGTAAAAGCCAGCAATCAAATGAGGCCATTTAGTGTTGGAGATATTCTGAGATCTTTCTATTTTTATTTTATTTTTTAGCTTGCACACATAGAGACGTTTAAAAATGGCTGCTAAATGCCTCTTCTGGGGGAATGTGAACCGCTCATAATAATAATATAAAAAAGTGCCTTGGGCTTTCTTACAACTGGATCCATCAAAGGGTTTTCACTAGCAATTTGGGGAGCTTCCGCCTCTGGGTACCACTGCTGTGATTTCAAAATAGAATTATCTCGTGCTCTGTGATTTCTTGAATCATTAGTTTTCCATTTTCTCTTCCTCTTCTTTTCTTTCAGCTCCATTTTTTTTTTTCAGTTCAGCTCTGGTATGTGCAGGAAGTCTCAAAATAATGGTGGCTCATGGGCAATTGAGTGAGGGACCCAGATGGAGACAAGGGAAAAGGGGTCTTCCCAGAACACAGATATGACCTGGTTGTCATGCATCTGTTTAATCAGAGGCCTGGAGCCTAGCCTAGGGTTGGGCTTTATGAGGACAAGGGGAATATCTGTCATGAGACTGGATGCCCCAGAGAAAGGAAGCTAAGCTCTTAGCACTCAGTGGGGTGCTGTACTTGATTCACTCATCCCTTCCATTTCACTGGGTGTGCCAAGGGGCCTAAAGCAAGGGTAGGTTGAGTTTTTCCTTTCCTTCTTCCTTCCTTCCTTCCTTCCTTCCTTCCTTCCTTCCTTCCTTCCTTC
>NW_026590062.1:27515227-27607372 GCF_907164565.1 Psammomys obesus
TTCCTTCCTTCCTTCCTTCCTTCCTTCCTTCCTTCCTTCCTTCCTTCTTTCCTTTCTCTTTTTCTTCTCTCCTTCTTTCTACCATAAGGAAAATTCTCACCAGAAGCACAACAATTATGAACAAAATAGAACTCTGGTGCCACCCCTTTAATTACTCAGCTGACAGCAAGCTGAAATTCTTCAAAATTATAATTATCAACAATTCGAATTCATTATGCACTGAACGGTACTTATCTTTGAAGATTAATAATTTTAGCATTATCAAGAAAAAAAATAACAAAATTACTTAATTTCCTTCTTAGAAAATCCCCCAGATTTTTAAAGAAAGTGCTTGCAGGCAGGGAACAAGCCAAATACCCCTGGCAAAAAGGGTCTTCATAGACCAGGACTCATGGGGTCTCACAGAATGGGCACTGCAAATGAAGGCAAGAAACTGGGGTCCAGGATTTTCAACTGACATCTTCCAGATCCTCCTTTCTCACCTCTGACTCATAGAATTAGATGCCAGAAATAAAAGATGAACAGGAATGCCCTAAGAATCCCCATTTGTAGTTTTTAGCCCCAGGGTCAAGCTGCATGCCTGTAATTCAAAGTCTGCACTATACTATGGAGTACTTTTTTTTTAATTTAAAAATTTTTTATTAATTATTTATTACATTATTCCCTTTGTATGTCAACTGTGGCTCCCTTCCTAGTCTCCTCCCAATCCTTCCCACCCTCTTCCCCCTCTATGCCCCTCCCCTAGTCCACTGATAGGGAAGGTCCTTCTCCCCTTCTATTTGACCCTAGCCTATCAGGTCTCATCAGGACTGGCTGCATTGTCTTCCTCTGTGGCACCTCGCAGAGGGGGAGGTGATGAGAGAGTGAGCCACTGAGTTCATGTCAGAGACAGTCCCTGCTCCCCTTACTAGGGAGCCCTAGAGAACTTGGAGACAGTATATGAGCTACATCTGAGCAGCGGTTTTAGCTTCTCTCCATGCATGGTCCTTGGTTGGGGTATCAGTCTCTACTGGGCCCCCAGGGCCAAGGTTTTTGGGCTCTATTGGTCTCCTTTTGGAGCTCCTTTCCCCTCCAGGTCATGGAATTTTATAAAAGAAGGGGGAGATAGAAAGACCTAGAGAGGTACTATTTTTACTTTATTAATTTAATTTGATTTATTTATTTGGCTTTAAAGGATGATTTCACTCTGTAGTCCAAGCTGGCTAGAGAGTCCAGTCTGGCTTAGAACTCACAGCTAACCTCCTGCCTTTGCCTCTAAGGTGCTAGGTTTACAAGTGCTAGTCACTACATCTGGCTGGGATATTTTTATTACATGATTTTAATTTATTTTTAGTAAGAAAAAATAAAGAAGATAATCCCAGGCATGAATGGAGCAGACACTCATAAGAGACTGCAACCTGCAGCTAGCTGGAGCACTCAGAACCCTGGAGGGGGCCTGAGAGGAAGTCCAAAGATGTGGGGTGTGAGGTGTCAGTTTGTCACCTTGGAAATGAATCTGGAAGTCCTGTAGATTTGTAGATTTCCTCATAGTCCATTCTAGGCACTGCACATTTCTTATCCTATATGTTATTATTTGTGTCTTTAAAAATATATATGTCTGTACAGAACATAGCCATGTTAGAGGGTATAAAATAGCTAAGCTGACACAGCAAAAGGAATTAAGTTAAAGTAGAAGGCACTCAGTTAGCTCACAGCAATAAAATCTCTCTATCATTTTTAGGAGACAAAATAAAAGCCAGGACCCCAGGACTTGTACAGCTCAGAGACAAGCAAGCTCCCCATCAAGAACAGCCTGGCAGTAAAGGCTCTGTGCATCCTTGCCTTGTAAATTCACCAGTCTCCTCTTCTCTGTGGTTGCTATGGCCAAGCTGCCTCTGGATCTCAAGCCCATTTAGGACCCAAAGATTTGAATCTAGAACATTCTCTTGTCTGGAAACAGCACTGCCATCCCATTTCCTTCTATCAGACATCTGCTCTAATTCACCTTCTCATACTTGGGCCACATTAGCTCACGACCTCACCTCATTCTTTTTATTATCATCTTGCTTGCTTCCTGTTCATTGGTTCACCCTTCCTAAGACGGTTTACTGTGCTAGCCCTGGTTGGGTACAGAACTTACAGTGTCCCATAAAAATAAAATAAAATGTGGGGCTCTTTATTTTAAAAACTAGAGAGAAAAGCCTCTTTCTTTCTGCAGTTGCTCTCTCAGCTCCTCACAACATTTATTTGGTATTTAATGTTGCATTCCAACTATGCACCAATGCTATACAAAGTCCTCACAGGTACCTAGGACTCCTACATTGTTATTTTGTATATGTAGGGCATAAGTACAAGCCCACCCCTTTCAGTGCCTAAAATTCTCTCTAGGGACAGAGGGTAAGGAGTATGAGTTAGAAAGCATTCTGTGGAAGTGAGGAGTCATGGAGGCATGAAAACATTCTTCAAGCTTTCGTCACATACTTTCATGTCCTATGGGACATGCCACAGATCCAAAGATAAAAATGACTCCCAGGATGGTGGACTGCAGAACATTAAACCCAAAGTCAAAGTCCTCTTCTGCACACAGTGCCCATAAATTCATTCTCACCTCATTCCTCAATTCAATTCCCATGGTACAGAAAGCAAGAATGGATGGAAGGATGGATGGATAGATAGATGAATGAATGAATGAATGAATGAACAAGGAAATAAGTTAATAATTCCATATTTCACTTACATCTTGTGGACAAATTGGCTTACTTTTCATAAATGAATGACTTTTTTGAGAGCACATCATTCCTAAGCAATCCTGTTAGGATCCCTGAGGGCTTAGGAGGAGAAATCAGGATCATCAGTTCTCTTCATAAAATCTGCGGCCTTGTAACTGAGCTCAAACAATGCCCTCAAACTGCTCCCTGAAGAGATGAAAAATGAAAAGTGACCCAAGGTACAACATGATGGCAGCTCAGAGATCTATATAGCTACAGGATCATGAAAGGTTTTGTGAAAGTTTTGCTGTTTAAGTGGCTCTTTTACAACAATATGGAGCTGGTCATAAAAAGAAGGCAGGAAATGTTAATAGCATCAGAGAGGGCAAAAGGCAGAAAGCTGGAATTCTGAACAGCTACCGGGTCACGGTGCTCAAAGAAGAAGTTAGAAATCAGCATGGACAAGCATCTCAAGACCAAACACCAAGCATCTTGGGCCTCTGAGTATTTCCCAGGAAAAGACTTGCATTGTCACGAAGCAATAAGGCTGCCCTAGTATGTGTTATCTGCCCCCATGAGTTTAGCAGCTCACATTTAACATTACATATTTACAATGAGTCTGGATTCTGGCTAATGCTGTGTGGAATCCTCTGCTTCAAGCATCTCTAGAGGCTGCTGCACAGGCATACAGTAAGGCCTGAGGTTTCACCTGAGGTACAGCTGAAGGAGCTCCCAAGCCTACGTGACTGTTACAGAGTTCATATAGATATGGACTACTGCACAGCAAGCCATTATTCCTCACTGGAATTAGCCAGAGGTAACCCTCTATTGCTTTTCCTTTGTGCCTCTCCAGCTTGGCATCTCATTTCATTAATCCACCAGAAAGAAAGTTGGCTGGCAACACGGAAGTTACAGGTAGTCTAATTATGTTATTACTAGCTCATTATCTCCCTATAATCTATTAGTGGCAAAAATGGTATAAACCCCCCTCACATGCACACAAGAAGAAAGGATTGTACAAGGGCATGAATTCCCAGAAATCCATCTCATGAGGACTGCGTTACCCTCCTACTAAAGCAGTGCAGTACAGATTGGACCAGGGCAGAGAATAAAAAGGAGAATCAACCAAGAAGAGTCAGTTAAAGAAGGGTATCCAGGAAGAAAACAGTGAAACCCAAAGACAAGGAAGGAACTTGAGAAGAATGGGAATTTTCAAATGTGTGCTCAGTGGTAAAATTAACCAGACTTAGAAACTAGTTTTATGTGAGCAGTAAGTGTGGGGGCTGTGGTGTAAAAGAAAATTCCAAGGGCTTGAACTTGGATAGCTAGAGCAAGAGACATATTTATAAGATGGGGAGTGGAGGAGAGATCTATTGATGCTGTTTTGGTGGAAGAAAAGAACAATAATTTTAAGACCCTAGAATAGCACTCAAGGTGACCACATACTTGGAAATGATGAATGTTAGGAATGGTACAGTATCCAGAATCTGTATACAGATGCATCTTTAAGGAGCATCTCTATACACATGACAGCTAATGACATGTGGTGAATGATAATAAAAAAAACAGAGCTATGCTTAGCTCTTTTTATCAGGGTGGGATGAAGATTTCCTAGTGAGTTCCCTAGTCCTTTGAGGATTCCAGTCTGCCTTCTAGGCTAATGGTATACAGAGGGACACAGAGAAATTCCTTCAGTTATGATGTCTGCCAAGAGACAACCACTTGAGATACTGGTCTCAAAAGGAACTTCCCAGAGGAAATAAAAGATTGAAATGGCTAACTGTAGGCATATATATATATATTATATATATATATATATATATATAATATATATATATATGTGTGTGTGTGTGTGTGTATGTATGTATGTATATATATATGTATGCTTAAATGCATATATGTATATACAGTTAAATACATACATTAAAGTATTATTACTGTTTATAAGTTTATATATAGGTGTATTTATATATTTCTAGAGAGAGAAAAACTTATAAACAGTAATAATACTTCAATTCTACATATATGTTTAAATCATATACATCACAAATTGAACCTTGCACATAAGGAAATTGAGTGTTGGTCTGCATCACACTGATAGCAGCTGTAACTAGAACTTCTTTCCCTAGGCCCTGGCCTTGTGCTTGCTTCTTTTGAGATCTCACACAAGAAATCTAAACCGGATTCGCCTAGCTTTTTATGTGCAAAGTCAAGGATCTGCTTATTTAACAGGAACTTCAATACATACACACACACACACACACACACACACACACACACACACACACACACACACATTCCAAGGCTCTTGGGGGTTAATTAAATTTGGAATACTCACAGGCCCTAAGTTTCCAAGGAAAAGCATGATCTTGGGACACTGGTTGGCTGGGAATGGGACACCCTTTGGGTCCCCAGAGAAATCCTCCTCTGATGAGAAACTCAAGCTTAAGGTCATGGAAACACTGCTTGCCCCTTCCCCCTAATTTCAGTTATCTAATGCAGGACTGAGGAAAATTTCCCGCTAGACCGAAAACCCAAGGCATTCCCCATTGCCAATCTATATCACAATCAATGTTGATTGAATGTCTGAATGTAATTTGAATGAGAAGCATTTCAAAGCACAAAGGTTCTGTTCCCAATAAGTTCAGTCTATATAATCAAATGCATTCTTGCTGGCCCAATCAGCAGAGGCCTGGCAGGGGAAAAAAAAATCCAAGCTTAAATCTTACAATTGCCCCTTTGAGGGTCGTTGACTCGGCAAGTTCTACAGTGGGGTCCTGAAATGAATGCTGCCTCTATGCAAAGCAACAGGAGGTCACATTATAATTAGAATGCAATCAGTGGGATTGGTTATGGCTTGGTTTCCTTCCTGAAATGACAATCTATGCCACATCTGCCATTACATTAATATTTCTGCCTTTCTAGAACAGAGGGAGGGTGTGCAGAGGAGGGAGAAGGCGGCATCTCTCCAGCGTGCAGCTGATAGAGTTGTCTTAACTAGAAGTCTGCGTGAGCTAATCAAGGCCCGAGCAGTTCACCTTTAAAATACCCAAACCATCTGGCAGGCTGTCCCACGATAAATCTCTATGATAAATGCCTCCGTTTTGATGTTACAAAGGAACCGCAGACCTGCTCAGTCTTGGCACAGCTGAGAACATACTGGCAACAGCAGAATAGAATTCAGATGTCCTCAAATAGAGAAGTAAATCATTTTGACCTACAGGGCATAATATATTTAGAGAAAACCTGATTGTAATAAAAAGGTTGGACTTGTCACAGTTTCTGCTGCAGGAATGGCGATATATTTTTTTGCTATATACTCTTCAGTTTAATGAAAACTCCAATGTGTACTGTATAGAAGCCTTCCATCCCTACACCCTTTTTTGTGTGTGCATCTTCAGACATCTTCTGTCCCCTTGTGCATTGCTGTGGTGGCCTCTTGCTGGCTTTCAGGCACCCTGCGGAGGAAGGGCTGCAGCTGAGCATGCCTTCAGAATGATTAATCCACTCGCCTTTCATAGGCCTGTTTTGCTGGGCCCATAGCCACTGCCAAGAAAGGACACTCTGTGACCACCAGCACCAGGAAGAGAAGGCACAGCCTCTCAACTCAAGGTTAGCCTGGACCTGGTGCCGAGAGGGACTTGTAAAATAAATTATGCTGTGTGGTTTTGGAAGGTAGACTTTTATGTCTAGCCAAGCTTCAGAAACAAATTATAGAGTGGTCAGTCGGCCTTGTTTATTTCATGTTTTTCCCCACAACGTTAAGAAACTAATTAAACATGGATGCCAAATGGTAAGCAGTGCTTTTCCCATTTCCTTGCCTGGACATACAGTGCCTCACCCTTGGCTCTGGTAAAGGATCTGAGCCAAGTAAGGGGTAGCTAATGGCAAGACTTCAGCGGTCCTAGAACTCCTGGGAATGCCTGGGATTCTGGGACAAGGCTCGGTGTCTTTTTCCACTCTGGCCTCCTTGGTTGCAACAGCTTGACCAATTCCCTCCACAGCTGCTGGGGTCACTTTCTGGTGACTAATGGGAAAGACAGATTTCCCATCTGTCCCCTGAAAAATGGTTTAATAAAATGAGTCTGCTCACACACCCAAAGGAAGCCAGAAACGAGCATGAGAGGTGACGTGTATCCAATGAGGCAGTTTCTCAATCTCACCCTGTTAGTCTCCAGACAGAGTTGGCAACAAAGACGGGAGGCTGTTTCCCTGGGTAGAAAATGGACAGGAAAGTAGCAGAGGCTGTTTTGAAACTCACAGGAGCCTACAGCGATCAGAGTCTGCAATTACTCAGAGTCTCATTGAAAAAAAAAGTGCAAATAAATTTGAGGTCACTGTGTTCAATAAAACTTTTTAAAAAATATTTACTGACAGTCCACTTGGAGGGAAAAAAGACACAAAAATTTATTGGCTGTTGGCAACTACCATAGAGACGTGTTGCCCCATACCTTCCCATCTGCCCTGGGCAAAACACCACTTATCTAGTTACTTGACTGTCTTACACGGCAGTACTCACGGTGCCCAGAGGAGACACCCACTTTATCTGTGGCTTCTTTAGCTCTTTAATCATTTCCTTGGCTTGTCCCTGAATTCCCTCCAGGTCCCTGACATCTTGCTAGTTCAGAAGTATTAAAAGAGGTTGTGGTGGTGGATGCTCTTTCAGGTTCAGCAGGGACCAAGAGAAACGTGCCAGGTAGGAACATGTGAATCCATATCACAGTGAAAGAATGATGCCATCCCACTCACTGTCTTCCTCTTCCCCCATTCTCTACTCTCCTCCTCTATCAGACGTGTGACTCCTGATGCTCACAGACCTTCTGGCCAGGCCACTTTTCAAATGTCTTCCTGCAGTTAATTATGTGAGAACCAACAGGCCCAGCAGGGAAATAAGAGACATTCCTTCTGCTACCCCCCCCCCAAAGTCTGCCATACTGCACTTGCGGTTTTTTGGCTCTAGTCATCTGGGACAGTTTCTCTTTTCTATTCTGCTCTTTAAAGCAAGACAACTTGATCTTACATATGCTGGAGAAGTGAGCAGGCGGAGTATGCAGTTCTTGCAGGCTATGGGTTTAGCAGGGCTATTATTCTATGCATCCTTAAGTACTACCCAGTCATTCCTCAATCAGAGGCCATCAGAGAACCTGAGTGGGAGGATATGATCATCAAGTCACAGGAGTACCACTCCTCTCTCTAGAAACATCGCGGCCTCCAGCCAACCTCCCCAGTCAGAAATTATCCGGATTTCAAAGTAAAAAAACACAGTCCATGATAGAATTCTAAAACTCCCAACAGACATGTCAATTCCATATTGATAATTTAATTCCCACCTTCTCTTTTTACAAAGGATTTTAGAATTAGGCATTCCCCAAAATAATATTCTTTTCTGGTATCAATCTAGTTAGATGGTTTATAATATATTACCAGTAACTCATTTCTAGTCATTATGTCTTCTCATGCTTGATGTGACTGTTCCTTTTCTATTTTAAAGAATTATTTATTTTTATGTGTAGAGCTGTTTTGCCTGCATTTATATATGTGCCCCATGGGTGTGCTCAATTCTCACAGAGGCCAGAAAAAGTGGCTAGGATCCTCTGGAACTAGAATTATAGATGGTTATGAGCCACCTGGGGTGCTTTGGTGCTAGGAACCAAACCTAGGTCTTTTGCAAGAGCAGTAAGCACTCTAAACCACAGAGCCTTCTCTCCAGCCACACTATCTTTTCTGATTATTAACTGTTGTAAAATATCCATACATCTGATAAACAATCGACTACTTGAGACCAGAGAGATTTTCGACCTTACAAAGACACTTCTCAAAAGAATCTAATGATCTGGCTAGAATCATCTAATGTCAGTATTAAATTAAGGAGAAACAACACTGGAATCCAAGATGAAGGCACACAAGAGGAAAGTGGAGAACAAACAATGCAGCTTCCAGGAAACACAAATGGCTCTAATTCATGTGGTATGAAGACAATGTGCTTTGGGGAATGGACTCCAATGTACTCATCAGTGACTATTGTCAGCATTATGAGGTGACAACATTTGTGACATGTAAGTGAAGCCAATGCTGCCCTCTGAGAGACAGCTTTGTATTTCATTCCCATGTAGATCACCCATGTTGCTTGGTCTGAAGGGCAAGAACTTCATTTGTCTGTTAAATAAACGATGGTGGAAATTCCAACCTAGACAGGGGGACTGTGTGCCCAAGGATAAGCAGCATATGGGAATGCAGCAGTAAGAAGACCATTGTAAGACACAGCCGGGAAGACCCTGGAGCAGCAAACTGAGCACACGTGCTGAGAGCTCAGTGCTGGTGTGGACATGAAATGCAGCTGGATCCGTTCAGGTCAGCCACACTTCATACCAGAGGTGATTTCACTCACCCTCTCCTCCTGGTCTTCTATGGTGCCTTATTCAATCCCTGCCACATGGATCCATTTGCCCTTTCAAAGTAAAATGCCACCTGTAACGGGGAGTTTAGGAATACTATGTGTAGACCTCAAAATTTTTCTGCTTTAATTTCTCTAATGCTTTTGGAAAAAAGCCTGAAAGAAAGCACAAAAGAAAACAAAAATCCTATCTCTTTCATAGCATGATGTGAACTTGAGTTTGTGTGTCATGTGTGGCAAATGCCTCACAGGACATGACAATGGGTGAAATCCCTTGGGGAGATTGAGTTTTATTTCCTATTGGCCAAAGCATGTCTGGACACAGGTTCCCACAGTCAGCTGCAAAGAGGGCAGCAATGGTGCCACTCTTCCTGAAATCAGTCCTAACACTGGAGCGGTGGGGTAACAGTAACCGCACTAGCGGTAGGCGTTCTCCTCCAAGACTTTGGTGACGAGCAGCCCCAGATTAACTTCAGAAGTGCGTTTCTGTCACAGAACCAGCTTTGATAGCAGAAAGCTGACTCTGGCTGGTTATATCAGACGTTTCATCACAGTGACAGGAAACTGACTAACTGATTAATACATGGACAATTAACACTGGTCTTCACGTAACTCTAGAGTTAATAAGCCCAGTTTTTTTGTTTTGTTTTGTTTTGTTTTTGTTGTTGTTGTTTTCTCTCAGAAAGACATCCTTCTTACCACGGTGCCCAGAAGACTCTCCATAAGGCTAATCTTCACCTTTGTGGCACATTATTTTACTACAGCTTGAAAAATATATATATCCTTGTTAAGCAGAAGAATGCCATCCCTCAGAAAAGATAAGAGACATGAAGGGTTCATATTCAATTATGTATTTGTGCACATGTGCTCAAACCGGTAGGCTCACACACATGGCAATCAGAAGACAACTTTCAGGAGATAGTCCCTTCCCCCAAACCTGTTAAGGAAAAGCCTTGCTTGCTGTTTTTGCTGGGCTTACATACTCCAGACTAGCCAGCCCATGTATCTGTCTTGCATCTCATCATGGGAATGCGGGGATTTCAGAAGCTTGACACCACATATCCAGCTTTTTATATATGCCCCATGCATAAAAAATCCAGCTGTGAAGATTGCACAGCAACCACTTATACCTGCTGAGTCATGTCCCTGGCCACATGAAACACTCGTGTACTGACCATGTACTAGTCTGACTTTCTTCAGCTTTCTGAAGGCAAAGAGGCCAGGACATTGATGGGAGTTGCTCATTGGTCTATATAGTTGTCTCTTCTATTTTCCATTTCTATCTCATGGCAGTATTGAAAATTCACTTTCCAAGACACCGATCTTAGTTGAAAGGAAACACTTTCTTGCTGTTATATTTTCACTAGTAACATTCAATGAGTTTTTTCTGAATTAGACTAGCACTGGCAAGTGTGTGTGGTGAGGGAGTAGCCTCCTTGGCCTTTTGTCCCACTAACACTGAGAATAATCAATAAATATGAATTAAGTCCAGTGCAGTGGTATATACTTGGCAATTTTAGGTACAAGGGAGGTTGAGACATCATAAGTTTGAGGCCAGCCCTGGCAACATAGCAAGATTCTGTCTGTTAAATAACTATCAAAGGATAAAAGAGAAAGCCATGGACTACCGATACAAATTTAAAGATCCAGAAATAAATCCACACATTTTTAGTCTATTGACTTTTTACCCAGGTGCCAAGAACACACAATCAAAGAAGAACTGCATCTTCAATGAATGATTTCAGGAAAGGTAATTATACACGTGCAGAGTAATTAAATTAGACCTTTAGATCACACAATATTTAAAAATCAAAATCAAGCTGGATTAAAGACTTAAGCATAAGATCTGAAGCTCTGAAACTTCTAGAAGAAAGCATTGGGGTGGGTTGGAACTCCTTGCTTTGGTCAGGATTACATCACCATAAGAGTACAGATGACAATAGCTAAGGAGGCTCCATCAGACCAGAATTCTGCATGGGAAAGGAAACAGAGAAAACAGCCCATGCAATTTGAGGAAATGCTGCTTCACCACACAAATAATAATGCTTCAGTGTCTTAGATATATAAGAACTCAATAATCCAATCGTAAGAAAACAGTCCAATTAAAAAGGATAAAGTGGACTGGAAGATAGCTCAGTTCATACAGGACTGATCGCTGGGGCTTGTAGGCTAGCCTGCCTAATCAAATGATGGTACTTCAGATTCTACAAGATACTCTGACTCCAAAAAAAAAAAAAAAATCCTGCGGTAAATGATTGAGGAAGACACCAGATGACTGACTGCCTCTGGCCTTCACTGACACATATGTGCAACCTCAGGCACACATTTCCACATACATACACACATGAAATGTACACACCTACAACACACACACACACAAGTTATATCTGAGCAGATATTTCTAAGAGGAAAACACTATATGTACATGAACAATGTTCAACATTAGTAATTATCAGAAAAGTTCACAAGAAGATACTATCTTATACCTTCTGGAATAGCTCTTAGAAAAATGGAAATGTAGGATATCGTAAGAATATAGGGAAAGTTGAATTTTATATCGATTTGGCAGGGAGGGAGTATAAATAGGCATAGCTGTTATGAAAAATAGCATTTCCTCCAAAAAATTTTAATTACTATGTTATCCAGTAATGCCATTGCTTTCTTTTGAGTTCTGTTGCTATGATAAACACCATGGTCAAGAGTAACTTGGGGAAGAAAAGGTTTATTTCATCTTATACTTCCAGGCAATAGTTCATCACTGAGAGAAGCCATAACAGGAACTCAAGACAGGAACCTAGAGGCAGGAACTGACTATCGTCACTCCTGACTCTACAGGAGTGCTGTTTGCTGACTCCCTGCCCTTTGCTCGCTCATCTCCTTGTACACATAGCTCAGGGATACTTGTCCAGGGATGGGACTGCCTGTAGCAGCCTGGATCCTCCTATATCAATCAGCAATCAAGAAAATGTCTCATAGGTATATCCAGAGGGCAACCAGATAAAGGCAATTTCTCAGTTGAGATTCCTCTTTCCAGCAATGTCTAAACTTGTATCAAGTTCATTAAAAAAAAAGAAAAAAAACTACTATCATGTATCTTAAAACTTTAAAAATTATATGTAATATATTAGTATCATAAAAATAAATTTATACATGAATATGTACATATGTGTGAGTACATACTTATATAAACATATACATATATGTGTATACATATGTACATATTCATATATACATATATCTCTAAATGTGTATATAGTCACATATATACATATATGTATATATATTCTAGTAATACCACTGTCTACTATGTATAAATATATATTTATATAAATAATATAAATATATGTGCATTTCCATGGTCAGTGCTATATTATTTCCACAAATCTACATATGGGAGCAGCCCAAGTGTCCATGAACAGATGAACAGATGATGAGAATGTGGCATTGTACATAAAAGCCTACTACTGTTCAGCCATAATTAAAAGAGAGAACTCTCTTTCATTTGCAATACCAGAAGACAAACCTGTAGGGCATTATAGTAAGTGAACACCAGGCACTGAATGACAAGTACCACATGATCTCACTGCAATGTAGGATCTGAAAGATCACCTCATAGCAGCAGTGAGTACAGTGACGTTACCAGGCACTAGTGTGTTTGGCAGCAGGAATGGGTTCGAGGATATAGTTAAGAGAACACTAATTTTAGGTAGACAAAGGGTAAGTCAAAATATCCACTGCACAATTTGGTGTCTGTACTCAACAATGATATATTGTTTTCTTGGAAATCTTTAAGAATGTAATTTTTATTCATTCTCACAGAACACCCAAGCATGTGAGATGATGTACTTATTAACCAGCTCAATTTAGCCACATATAACAATTCTCAAAATCTCTACAGAACTCTATACTCCTATTTATTCAATCTTATTTCAAATATCCATAATAGATATGTATAAAATTTTGATGGCACCCATCAAAAAACATGGGCATGAAGCAGACCTGTAAACCTAGCCCTGGGGAGGCAGAGACTGAAGGATCTCTAGGTTTCACTGGCCAGCCATAATAGTCTACTTGGCAAGTGCCAGTTGAAGTGAGAAACCCTGTCCCAAAAGGCAAAATGAAGAATGGTTGAGAAAGATACTTGGTATTAACTTCTGGCCGCTATACACATGCCCACATATGTGAATGTGCACTCTCACGCGTGAGCACATGTGCACACAGAAACATGAACACATGAATCCATTAACAGAAAAGGCTTTTTATGATCATAAAAGACGTGAACAATAAGACTCAGGAGATGGGTTGATCTGAAGACCTTTATTATTTTCATTAAATGAAGAGTGGCTTGCATGAGTAGCTTCCTGGTTGTTTTATGATGAATAAGGTCACCAAGGAAGGATAATTTTCACTACACAAAATTAGCCTAAACCTTAGCTTAATTTGCATGGCTTTCCTCCCTAAGTGTGGATTCTGACAAGCGCAAACTATATGTATCAGACTATATTTATGATGAATGTTGGCAGGTTAAAAAAATTGCAATTTGGTCTTTATTACACATAAGCCACCAATGGGAACATGGAAAGAGAACTGCCAATCAAATAGGTAATAGGATAGCCTTGCTTATCATATAGTCATCAGCACTGCCATCGGCAAGCCCAAACTAAAGCGTAGTTAACCCAAAAGCTGTCCACCATGGAAAAGGCACCAATGATCATAGTGGACCCCAGTGTCCCTACTTGTAGTCACTTTCTCTGGAATTAGCTTAAATTGTTCTGAGGAAAGAAAAACGCTCCTTCCTTTCCACCCTGCCCCCAACTTCTGGGAATGTTACTTAGATTCTGCAGATGCTGAGGCCATTGTAGCATGGATGTATGCATACCTCTTCCTCATCATTAAAAAATTTACCAACAATTGTAGTTATTATAAGATGGATGCTAACTCCTGTGTTCTGTTATCATTTATTGAACATTTCTGATGGTTTTTGTTTGTTTTTTTGTTTTGTTTTGGGCAAGATCATGAATTTTCTCTACTTAGTTTAAAACATGACTCCAAGGATACCTACCAATTCTAGTGAACCCCTTCCACAGCTCCTAAAACATTTCCTATACTGATATATGTGTTGAAAAATGGTCTTATCACCCAAGGGTGATATGTAAAGAACTTAACAATCAGTAGGATCATTGACTGGTCACTGATCAGGATGAGTGTTCAGCTCCAGAGTCACCTGTTCCCATGTCTTCAGTAGTGATTCTTAGCTGTGGGACTAAGGATCATATTGACAATTTGAAAGTCTCACAAGAAGAGCGAAGCATGCATGAGAGTGGAGGGGAGCTGGGAGTCTAGGTGGAGCTGCCCTGGAAGCATGCTGATATCTTATAAATCATGATGGCTGCTCTGGTGTATACTGACTTCGTGTAGGCCACAGCACTGTCATCCATCTGAGGTGGGGTACCTTTGTCTTTCACTCAGGTTTACCTTTAATCCAGGCTCAACTGGATTCCTGGCTTCTTCTGAAAACCACTGCCCCATGCAATAGTATTTATTGTGTACCTGAAGAATTTCGTCCCATGGGTAAACTTCCTACATTATCTCTCTGCAACCATGAAGACTGTCTTCCTACACTGAACCTTTCTCAGAGGCATCATTCCAAGGTGTAAACTCACAAAGGTTGCATGTGTGTGTATATGTATGCTTGTATGTGTGCATGCATGCGTATACATAGGTCAGGGAGTAACTAGTCACTTGTAGCTCAGCTATAATATACTTTTTAAAAATATTTATTTATAATATTTTTAATTTATCTTCATGTGTATGTTTCTGTCAAGTGTGTACCGGTGCTTATGGGGGATAAAAGATGGCTGTTGGATGCCCTGAAGCTGGAGTTCAAGGTAGTTGTGAGCCATACAATACAGGTCTGGTAACTAACTTTGGGTCCTCTGGAAGAACAGTGAGTATTCTTAACCACAGAGCCATCTCTCTATCTCCCAAACTTTGTGGTCTATTTGTTTGTTTGAGGCAGGGTCTCTCTTTGGCCTGGAACTCACTAAGTAGGATACTCTGACTGGCCAGCAAATTTAAGGAATTGCTGGATTTTGGCTTCCTAAAGCTGGGATTACAAAGTTGTACCATCATTGAAGTTGTCTATCCATTTTCACATGTGTTCTGGGGGATGGTACAAAGGTCTTCATGTTTGCAAGGGAAGCACTTTAATGATTTAGCTATGACCCCTGACTCACAGACATGGTTCTTAAAGAAGATACACAAATGATAATATGCATAGGAAATAATCCTTGTTTTCACTGATCAATAGGAAAATACAAACCAATAAGAAAATCAATAAGAATGTAAATCTATTTATGGACCTTGTTAATTGAAAATAAACAAGAAAAAATGCTCAGGAAATACACATGGATAGGGTTCTGTAGAGAAATCAGAGAGCCCTGTGCATTTTTATAAAACAGTATAGCCACCATGGAAGTCAGTACAGAAATTTAACAGAAAATAATAGAACTACCATGTCCTACAACAATTCCCTTTCACTGTATGTTCTCAAAACAAAAGAAAGGCCTCAATTTAGCATCTGCTCAACCATCTCATGGCAGCATTACATACAGCAGCCAATCTGAGAACAATTCAAGCTGACACCAGGAGCTAGGGGAACAAACAACATGTGGCACATATAAGTTATAGAGTATTACACAGCTTCTAAAAAGAAAGACACTTAGACATGTCACTACATGGATAATTCCTGAGAACATTATAGAAAACCAATTAGCAGTTTAAAATGACACATACTGTATGATTTGACTGATGTGATGTGGCTAGAGTTGTCACATTCGTAGAGATATAACAGTGGCTTCCACAGGCACAGGGAAATGGGAAATTGCTGCCTTACTGGCACAGAGTTTCAGTTATGCAATATAAAAGGTTCTGGGTACCAATGACAGTATGGATTACATACAATGTTAGATTATATGGATTTTGTGCCAATAAAAGAGGACAAATGTAAAATATATGTTTGAATAACCTGGAATGAAAAAAAAAAGGAAGACAAGGTTCAGTCATATCTCTAACACAATGTTCCTTCAGCACAGAGACCGAAGTCTTCAGTATATTATTAGCAGGCATCTATGGCATCCTCAGTAGAGCCATATCAGCTCAGGTCTATCCAATCCTAAGGAGTGAATGACTCCAGACACCTGCCTGCGTTCTGTTCTTCCTGGGATCACTGTGCTTCATGGGGCACCTTCCCCCTTCAACCATCACCCTCCCAGTCAGGTCACTGCATGCTATTAATCTTGCAACTCCAAATCTAGATTCTAGGAATCCTCCTCGACTCGGTTTAAATACCACTTTACCCAGAAAGATTAACCTACTGTTCACTCCCTCTCTGAGGTCAAAGTGAGAAGAATCTTCTTCATATTTTCATGTGACATGATCACCTTTGTTGAGGAAAATCAGATTATCCAAACTTGAAATCCAATTTTAAGTCTTAGCAACCAACCTCAGAAAGATTACTGATATTCTCAGTTCTAAGTCATCTTGATGATCTTAGCTGGGGAATCATAAAGATTAAAATGGATGCAGAACAACTGGGACAACATACACACAGGATACAGCCACAATCCCATTAAAAATCTTCACTAACACGACCATGATCCTCCCCAACCAAGAAGTGAGTCTAAGTTGAATCAGGTGAGAAAGTGGCTTCCAAAGCAAAGTCAGAGAAATTTCTGGTGTTGACTGGATCCCTTGGGCTCCAAGGAGCTCTTACCTACCAGAGAACTCCACTACCATGAGTTTTCCAATGCTGGATAATGCACATCACAGGACATACACAGGTACTCAGTGAGAAACTTTATTCAGAAGTGTCTCCCACAGCCATTATGTACAACTGTCTGACCCTGAAGATAGGTCATCTCCATATCCAAGTTCCCAGGGGACGCTGAAAATACAGGGAATGAAGGGAGCCACACTTTCCACTCTACATCTTTGACTTATAGATCCAGAAGGACAATATATGGCTACTATTGTTGAAGAAATTTTCAGGTACTTTGTGACACAGCAACTGGTTCTAGAACTTCCCCATCGTTCAGTATATCTTCATTATTATACTATCAAAGCACTTACAAAGTCAATATAGAATGTATAGATGTCAATGATATAGCTTTATTTCTCATTGATTCTGGAATCCATGGGTCGGGATCTAGATCCATAATATAAAGGTTTTGGACTTAAAGAACAAAGGAACGCCTTAAAATCAATTAGTTCCCCAACACTTAGATACTGAGTGGCACATATAACACACAAGCGCAGTGAGGTATAGTCCAGTCATACACCCCACATTTGTGTCCTGTGGGAACTGCCACTGAAACCGTTGCAGCTCCTCTCAACTACCGTGTGTTCAGTAAATGGTTGTTCTACATAGCTGTACGGACATGACCCCTGCTGTAATGCTGTAACTGTAATGGCACTGGCACGCCATTGTTCTAAAAGCTATTTTTGTAGATTAAAGAATTAACATCTGGATATATCACACTTCTAATCATTTAACTGTTTCTACATATTTGGAATGATTGTAATTTGTCCTCATTATAAATAATGCTATGATGAATTACTTCTAGCTACTGGCATATACCTTAGACTGTACGTTTGACCATGTCCTAAAAATGAAATTGATGAACCAAAGAATAGCTACAGCAAATTGCTTTCTAGAAACACTGAAATGAATTACTTCTGGAAAGAGAATATATGAAAGATAGTATCATTCTATCCAAAAAGTATTAGTATTTCTCTTTAATT
Source organism: Psammomys obesus (assembly GCF_907164565.1). Classification (NCBI taxonomy): domain Eukaryota; kingdom Metazoa; phylum Chordata; class Mammalia; order Rodentia; family Muridae; genus Psammomys; species Psammomys obesus. The sequence goes on from NW_026590062.1 coordinate 27,533,111, forward strand.
CCAAATTTTATAGCTTCTCAGGAGTCAGTTTTATTTTCAGTTATTTCATTTCTAATAATTTTGATCTTTCCATGTTCACCTACAGTTCTGTTTTTGCACAATCACAGCTTTAATCATTTTTTCTTTTCTTTTTAAATAGAAGATCATAATAGTATTTCCCAGTCACAGAAAATTAAAACATTAGTGATACTATAAAATATTACAGGGATATTTTTCTTAATTTTGCTTACAGTTTTATAGACATTGTATATTTAAAATGTATATATTCTATGTTACAAAGTCTGTCAACAAACTTTATAGAATTTCAATATTATTTTAGTATATTCATATTGTAATAATATAATTATCCTGTGATCTTACAAGCACGGAAAACATCTTCTCTATCAACAAGTCAGCTACCAAATAAAACTGGAGTCTCATTTATCCTCAATAATCACCCCACAAGCAGTATACACTTATGGGCCTCTTTTATTGCCTACACTTATTTTCATCCAACAAACTTCCCAAGCATCAAAAATAGATTCATTCATATTATCTGAAAACAAATGTTAGCAACTGGTACCTGGGAGATAGGGGGCAGGGAGAAGGTATCTAAATATCTTCAACAGAATTCTCTGGTTTGGCTTGAAGGTAATCATTAACTTATAATTTCCATAAGTAATTGTGGAACATTTGTTTTGTAACCCAAATGAGAGGCTAAAGACATAAAAGGCATTAGCATATGGACACTTTGCTTTAGAATATTCTAATTGAGTTTAGGTGAGATTAATATAAAAGCAAGCACTTCTAATAGCAGGTGTGTGTTCCAAGCACATAAAATCATTTAAGATGATTCCACCTTATTGATCAACACTGGACTGGAACAAATTTCAAACTTCACTTTTTAGAGGTCTGACCAAATGTTCAAAGTCCTCCTGGGTTTACCTTCTTTGTTTCCACTCTTATTATTAGATTCTCCCTAAAGTAAAACTTACCAAAAACAAAGCAAGTTCAGAGAGACATTTGTTCACAGTGAAGTCTTCACTGGACTCTAGCTGTGGGGACTCTAAAGTTATTTAAGAGCTATGAGGTAGGCGCAAACATGAAACCCGATTTAGGAGAACGAGATGAGTGCTCATCAAGTGTTTTGATAAGGAGCAGGTGGAGGTGAACTAAAGGAGCAGTGCAGAGAGTTGGTGGAGGGAGAACTGACGCGCATCAAGAAAGGAATTGGAATGTGAGGAACACATTCAAAGGCCTTCCAGGAAGTAGGGGCTGCTTGGAAAAAAAAGGGTGAGAATTTCCTCTTTGTCTGTGTGATATTTGGAGACCCAAATTGACTTGGAGAGTCTGAATGGTGATTGTTGCCCGGGAACTCAGAGGCCATAGGTGGTTCTGGAGGTCAGAGTTCAACCCATTTGACTTATTTTAGAGACAGAAAACTGAGGATTTGGGGTTTTTGTGGAAGATAATATACATATGTGGAAGATATATGTATATGCATATATGTTCTTACCTTTGAATATGTATATTACTCAAAATGAAAAGTGTAAAATTGAATGTGACCCTACACAGCAACCATTCTGAATGCCTATTATAACTCCATGGAGAGGTGCATTGAGTTCTAGAGACTTGTGGGGAGATGACAGAAAGTAGCTAGAACACTACTTAGGCCATTGTAGATCAGAACCCTAAGCGCCTCCCACCTGCCTCTTTCTCTACTGTTAGAATTTGAAAAGCTCACACAATTAAGTTTGGAGATTTCAGATGAGCCATTCACACTACCTTCTCTCAGAAAGATCATACCTTTGTGGAGGTCCTAGGACCCTGCCTGTGATGAAGCATGCAATAAAGACCACTGTGCACACACACGGATAAAGTGGTTGGTACTTATTTTTAGAGCGCCCTTCAACTGCTTAAGTAGCACCAGCTGAAATACAGTACACTCCATTGCTACATAAAAGTAAAAGCAAAATAAAAAGTTGCAGGTAAAACAGCCATAAATCTAGGAATTTAAGCTCCTCTCCTCAGGCAATGGCAAGCCAATTCCGCATTTCCTCTTACTCGCTGACAGCCTCTTGGGCATTCCAATGGGAAAGAGTTGAAAAGCAGGATTTCCCATCCAATCGAACACTGGACAACACTTAATTACTTACGTAGATTAATAATAGCTCTGTGGCTGGGATTTTGCCTTTCACCACCTTTCCCCAAAGCCTTGCCTGCACTTGATCTGTGGGGAGGCTGAACATCAAACAGTCTTTGACCAGTCTTGTTCTGCTTCAGCAAACTGTCTGGAACTGACAACCCAGTTTCGACACCTATCAATCAGTGGGAATTTATTGACTGTTGTTATGTTTCTCTCCTTACCTCTGATCCTGGTGATACTAGCAAAGCCCTAGAAAGATACACCCTCTTTCTCGGGGAAGTTTGAGCTGAGCTTCGTTTTTCAAGATGATACACATGATAGGAATACAGATGAAGTCAAAATTACTGTCAACAGAAAATGCTCAATATCCAAGACCAAGAGTCTACATTTTAAAAGGAAAACCCTAGGAGACGGATGGGAGGGGTCACATTGTAGAAAAGCTGGTAAGTAGGAAGTTTTGGGTGGCCTCATAGGACATGCCAAATGTGAACAACTAAACAGCAGAGAAAGTAAGAGGTAAGAGATAGATAGACAGATAGATCAATTTTTAATAAAGCAATGAGGAAATGAATCAACCATTTACTTAGAATAAAGCAATGATTTAAACCAACACAATGCCTTACTGAGGGCATGCAGTCAAAGTAGGTAGAATTCCTTTTGAATAGAGAAAATAAACAAACATTTATTATAAAACAAAATTTTATATAATATTTTATTATAAAACAAAGTTCCTTCATTCAGTTCTGGAATTTAACTGGCTGGAATTTTTTGACATCTTACTATCCTGCCAACATATTTTATATAATAGATACTCAAGAAATAAAAACTGGGTTAGGAATCTGATTAAAAGATAAATGAGTAAAATTGAGTTACACATAAGTTTCATGCATTTAATAATGGGTTTATATATGTATATATACATATATGTATATATATTATGTACATATATATTTGACAGCAAATGGCATTTTACCTTCAGCCAAAATTCAAAGAACAAGGCAACCACTCAGTTGAGAAAAGTTAATGAACATATGCTGTTGACAGTTTGCAGCACAAAAGATAGATCAGGATATGGATTCTTGGAGTTTGCAACTTAGTGCAGGTAGAGGTGAGAAAAGAAGAAAAGGACAGAAAGAGAGAGGAAAGTGTAAGAAAAGAGAAAGAGGGAGAGATAAGATAGGAAGGGAAGGAGGGAAAGGAGGCATGATGGTTAATCCTTACTGTCAACTTGTTTGTATTTCAAATCACCATAAAATATACCTCTGGGTGTGTCCCTGCAGGAGTCTCCAAAAAAAAAAAAATTAAACAGAGCAGAAAAGACCTACCTTGAATGCGCATGGCACCATGTCATGGGCTTGGATTTAAGACTGAAGAATCTGAGATGAGCATCATTGTCCATTCCTCTCTGCTTCCTTATTCCAGATAAGATGTGGCAAGCTGACACAACTTCCCACCACCAAGACTTCCCCACCATGATGGGCTGTGAACCAAACAAACCCTTCTTCCCTTAAATTGTTTTCCTCAGGTATTTTGTTACAGCAATAAAAAACATAACTGATATAGGGCAGAGGAGATGGAAAGGATATAGGGAACGGCGGAAGGAATGTGAGATAATCAAGTGTTAAGAAGAATGTGATGTACTGACAAGGGATAGCGAGTGACTGGTGGGTGGATGTGTTTGGCTTGTTATGTGCTCGAAAACCTCATCAACAAGAGAAGCCAAGTTCACAAAGATTTCTGGTCAGTGTCTCCTAGTAAGGGCTCATAGCAGTACATGAATGAGATGGAGTTATCAAGAAACTGAAAGACAGCCTCTGTGGGAAAAGTAAGGCGCAGAACAAAGTACAGAGCACCCAGTCCTGCAGAGAGAACAGGAACAAGCCCTGAGGGGACCAGGAGGTTTGGAGGAAGTCTTTAGCTAGGGGACAAAGAGAAGCTATTAGAGAGGCAATCTAGCCTAGCACTTGAGGACTAGCTCACTACAGGAACACTTATTCTCATCAGATCACACACTAGTAAATTTGGATTATTCTAACTGATCTTCAGACGATAGAGATGCACAGCTTCAAGAGTACACTCATTATTCACAACGGTTAATGTATTGACTTTCTGCTTTAAAAATAAGTAAATTAAAAATTAAAAAAAAAAACATAGCCAAACTTTGGGCAGGGTGCAGGAAATCTAATGAAAGAAGGGGGTGGATAGAAAGAACTGGAAGGGTCTGGAGCTCCACAAGGAGAGCAACAGAACCAAAATGTCTGGACCTAGGGCTCTTTTCTGAGACTGATACTACAACCAAGGACCATTCATGGAGATAACCTGGACCCTCTGTACAGAAGTAGCCTGTGGCAGTTCAGTTTCCAAATGGGATCCCTAGTAAGGGGAGCAGGGGCTGTCTCTGACATGAACTCGGTGGCTGGCTCCCCCTGAGGAGGGACCAGCCTGACCAGGCCACAGAGGAAGACTATGAAAGACAGTCCTGATGAGACCTGATAGGCCAGGGTCATATGGAAGGGGAGGAGGTCCTCCATTATCAGAGGGGCAAGGGAGGAGATAAGAGAGGGAGAAAGGGTGAGATTTGGAGGGAACAAGGGTGGGACTACAGCTGGGATAAAAAGTGAATAAATTATAATAAATAAAAAATTATATTAAAAAAAGAAACAAAACCATGAAAAAAAAAGACAACCTTGAAAATGGTGACTGCCCTTGTTCTGGGCTCAAAGGCAAGACAGGAAAGGGTCCTTTATGCCTCCACTGCCCACAACCTGGGTAGGTATCATATCTGAGAGGTGGGCAGAAGCAGTTCCTCAAGATGGCTGCTTTTCTCAGACTGCACTAGGTTCAGGCAGGAGCAGGGACCAGGCAGCAACTCCCTATCTAGATGTGCATGCAGCAAGCAGCAAAGCCACTTTCATCCCAGGGGACAAAACCTTGCTTTGAATTTCAAAGGCAGATGCCCCCAGGAGGCACCCACCAAACTCACCCCCAAAATGTTTGATGAATTACCATGGCAGACATCAACTTCACAGATTAATGACCAAAAGGAGTTTAGTTATGTCTCAGTGGAAGAGGATAAATTTTCTCTTGGCTTTGAGAATCTGAAGGATTGAGCAAGCCAGCTAACCACAGCTCCTCTCTCTCCACACAAAAAGCCTCACCATGGCTCATTTCCTTCCTACATTTTCTTTCAGTGGCTTTTCATAAATTTAAGTAGAGCAGACAGTGCGTCTGTGCTATGCTTCATTTGCAAGACGATGACCACCAAGTGATTAGAAATTGTCACTGGGTTGGTGTACTGAACAGGAAAAATATCCCTGAGGTTTTTTTGTTTTTTGGATTTTTTTTTTCATGGAATTCATTCTCAACTCATAAACAGATACTTAGTGGCTAATTTTCTAACTTTAAAAAGTTAAAAAGTACTGGCACCAAATTTATAAAGAATGTCAAGCTCAAACTCCTCTTATTGGAGAAAGAGAGAGAGCGAGAGAGAGAGAGAGAGAGCGAGAGAGTACATGTTTGTATATGAGTGTTTGTATCTTGGAGTTTGATGCCATTTGGAGTGCCTACTCAGGAAAGCAAGGTGTGCCTGCAAACCATCACCAATGAGTCAAGTTTTGAGGTGACAATTTATTTTTCTGCTTTCTGATTTTCCTGATTAGAGAAAGATTTTTTTTTCACCTGTTGTCACTGTAAACAATGGTCCTGGGAAAGATGAAGGAGATATCTCTGTAGCTTAGATTTTTCGAACACCTACTTGATTTAAAGTTCTTAAGAGCTTTACCTCCCTTCCAACCCCCATCTTAAGTAGGAGGGTGGAGGAAAGGGGCTGCAGACCTCTTGTATTTATTTCCTGATGATAGGAGTCAATGGGTGCTTTGGGAATTACCAAGCTCAGTCATCTGGATACCGGTAGTCTAGCAAAGCAACAGCAGTAACACGTCAGCAGAAGCAGAACAATTCAGAAGAAGCGGCCAGGCTCTGCCCAAATGGCATGAATCCACCTATGTGGCCAAACTCCACCAAAGCAACAGGAACAGTTTCCTCAAGCATTTCTCTCTTCGAAGACCAGTGAAGGACGCAAACCATAGCAATGTGGAAGCCAAAAGCATAGAGATGCAGAAAGCATGGTCTCACTGTCTGTGGGTTTCTATTTAATCCTTCTCAAAGTCTGCAGGAGGATGTTTTTGCAACACACAAATAACACACCCCTTGCATGAAGTAGCTTTCAGCTGCCCAACCTCTCTCATCATCTCACGGGGGGGGGGGCGCTGTTTTCCAAGGGGCTGCTTCCCACAGGGGAAAATATTCCCTCATCCCACATTTGGGACCAAAACAAAACAAAACAAAACAAAACAAAAAAACCATATTCACACGACACAGCTGAGTTTCCCAAGAAACCAGAAACTTACATTTCACCCTTTAGCATCTGCCTACGCCCACTTTGTGCATTTCATACACCACTGTTTATACGAACTGACAGATGCTCTTCTGTGAACAATCATCATGTCTATAGCCTTTGTTAGGAGCATTTAGCAGACAAGGAAAGAGAGAGGCACTGTTACTTTATCATAAAATATGAAAATAGTATCTTATAAAATTGTATCATTCTATTACTTTCTGTTATGAATAGCAGTAGTTAATAACTAATACAAGGACTAAGTATGTGAAAATATACAAATATTTTTCAAATGTTACTGTCCTCTGATCAGCTGTTTTTACTCTTTTGAAATTGTTGATTTGATGTTTAGATTTTGTGTTTTATATTACTGCATGTTCTTTTTCACACACACACACACACACACACACACACACACGTTTGCGCGCACGCCTGTGTGTATGTCTGTATGTCTGTGTGGGTATGTCTGTTTGTAAACGTCCTGTATGGGTGGCTACTTTTTTAAAAAAGTGAACAAAAATGCACTAGAAACAGTTATAACTCATGGACAATAAAAATAACGATGAAGCTTTCATATGAACCCAGGACACACAGGCATAGTTTCACCCTTCTTTTCCACTAACATGTCTCTACATTGTCGCTGTTTTAGGACTAGGACTGTCAGTTTCTCAAGGGGTTGATAAGTTGTGTCCTTCGGCACCAGCTTCTGTGGGATGTCATTCTGTGCTCTTATGAAGCCCGACACTACACTCCACCGCTTTGGTGTGGATGCCAACGTGGTGACCCCAAGCCCAGGGTCCCACTCAACTCAGCATCCCAACATGAAAGACTGAGAAATCTGTCTTCTAGTAGCAGGAAGAGTTTAAACTTTCAAGTTTCCATTTCCAGGTCCACAAGTATATTTATCCCCCTTTGTATCTACAAAGGAGCTCTAGGCAGACCAGAGGTACGTCATCTCGCTTCAGTCTACAAACTGTGTGTAGATAGATCATGCTTAACATGTTCATCAGTTATCAAAACACTGAAGCTCACCAGATGCCATCACTAGCAAAACTTCTTCTTGGGGAAATATTTCTGAAGCAAAGAGATAATGGAAATTTCTAAATCAAGCAAGCTATAGCTATAGTAAAAAATCTAAGAGAGACCTGTTTATCCTGCCTATCCTGGTGATTTCTCCCTCTTTTTTTCCACTTGGCAGTAGCCATATTTCCAAATATGAGCCTCCTCCCCCCAACAATCATTAACCCGTGTCTTTGGTACTTCCTTTACATTTCCTGGAACAATCCACAGGTAAATGGCCGGCATTTTCTAGGCTCCTATGACTTCTGCAAAGATGGTGGAGGTTTGGAGACCTGACATATAAAGTTGTTTAACTGTAACTCTTTTCTTCATTCTCCTTCTCAATATACTCCAAAATTACATAAAGATATTCTCTCGTATCCACACTTTGACAAGATGACTTAGGCAATATTTTAACACAGGTTTTACATCAAACAGATAGCTGTTGTTTAGACAAACATTTAAAATATCTTCCATTTCTATAAAGTCAAAGTTACTTTTGTATGTCTGAGGTAGTAACAAGTAACCCAAAGCTCTCAAAGCCTTATTTCATGGGTAAAAACATCATGTGTCTTCATATCGTTCCTGTGGGCAGACAGTAGAGGATTTTTAACGGGCAAGATCTCTTCATTTTCCTTAAGAAGTCTATCTAATGCCGGGAATTTTCCAAAGTGTTTGTTCATACTGCTCCCCCAGCTCTCTCACACACAATACAGATCATAAAAGCCTCCTTGTTATTTAGGAATGATATTAACAATGTTTTTCTTAAAGTTTCATTGAAATCTTCATAAAAGTCAAGAAGACTATTAAAGTTCCATTTTTCCAAAGTAAGGTAATAAAGTGCTAGGAGGAAACAATATCCTGATGCTATAATTTAAGAAATCACTATGAAATATCAATTTCATAGTTGGACAGACCTGCCACATTGAACTCTCTAGCTCAATACATCACTTGCCCTGAGATTACCCCCTTTGTTTGCCCCTAGTGCATTTTAGTTGCAACTGCATACCAGGAAAAAAAAATGTAACTTTAAGCACCTTTAAAGAGCAATCAAGGAAAGAATAAGTGACAGTGCTCACTTGTGTGCTATACCAAGACAACCCAGCACCTGCCACACTCATGGAGGTGCTTGCTTGTGAGACAAGACTACTTGGGATCAGCATAGAAGTGATTGTCTCATATCAGAACTATAAAATCCAGTCTCCATGCTTTGACACCACCTTCTCTACTGTGCCCAATCCCACAGTTTTTTCTGCATCTTATACAATGTGCTCTGCTTTGATTATTCATCTTCCAAATCCAGTCCAATGAGTCCTTTGAGCCATCATTAAAATCATGATCACTTTTGTTAAGGGCTGCTGGATTTCCTATGATAACCATCCTCATTTTCATTATCTCAACTCTTAGAAAATGTGGTCACAATATTCATAATGTTGAAGAACTAAATTGGCACTATCTTCACACAAAGCATAAGAGGTAATAGGCAAAATTGGACAGATGGACTGTGAGTGCTCACATTACAGTGTGTGCAGGTCTACCCTTTGTGTTTCATCAACTGGAGTGGAACAGCCATGGCTGACCAACTAGGACTGAGCTGCAAAGCTTGTTATAAGAGTGGAAAACAGTGACTACAAACAAGATCTAAACTATGCACTATTTGTTAGTGGTGCAACATAGTTTTCACTTATGTGTATGGTAAACTGTTGGGAGTTTTACATTCCTTACCACAGCTTCACCATCTATCAGCACAACTCAAGACTTCCTGGGCCCAGGGGAGAAGATTTGCCAAATAAGGGACTCACAGTCCTAAAGATAGCATAGTCCTAGGAAAACGGAGTATGCTTAGCAAGAAGCCAATGTCATTCTGCTAAACATGAGCCATGTTTGAAATGGAAAATCATATTCAAAAAGCAACCATAGTTAAAATACAATGGGTCACACAAACTCAGCCCCATATCCAGTAAGTTATAATTCACATTTGAAAAAAAAAATGTAGATAAGTAATGTCTAAGAACCGGTTAATTGTACTTACTCAGTTTTAGAGATATTTACAATAACTCAAAATCAAAAGTGCTTATATCTGTGACAAAAACATACATGGTGCAAAATTTAGTTCAGGTGGGAAAAATCCATTTTTTATCTCAGCAAAGTTAAATGCTCAATCTCTGACAGACCATGGGATACTCTAAATGCCTGTTACAGTAGACTGTATGTCTTAACTTTTACTTTTTGTTATTTATTTGTTTATAGAAATAAATAAATGTGTTTATTTATTTGGAGCAGCAAGATTATTTGTATTTTTTTTAATTCCACATGGCTAATACTGACTGGCCATAAAAAGACATACAAATACAAAGGTGATCTTATTTCTATTGAGAGCTAAGTCAACAACAATTTTAATTTAGGAAAAACAAAAAACATAAACAAAACATGTGAACATACTCAGTTAATCCAGCGGAAGCAGCAGCAGCAGCAGCTAATCTTTTTTCATTTATCCAGAAGGTTCTACTGTGTATCAACAGAAATATTTAACAAAATATAGAGAAGATTTCATATTTAATTGGGGTTGCCTTTGCATAGCACTTGGTTTAAAAGTATCAATGAGAATTCCTCATATTTCCCATGGTGATTGATATTCTCAGGTTCAATGAAACTGTTAAGAACTTGAAATCTTGTCTGTATTTCACAAATATAAACCATGGGGAATTTTCTGTTTGGAAGGTTCTGAAACATATCTGTGACTCAGTTCCCATAGGCTACATCGTGGAAACACTGATACAAATATAACATATCAAATGGGATTCTTTTAAGCTCAGCGGAAGTCACAAGGCAATAGGGACTGATTGGTACCCAGGGTCCTACATGAGTATCAAACAACCAGGAACTGCAAGGAAATTTCTACGAACTGCATTTACAAAACTGAAAGAGCACCTCTCAATACACCAAAGAGGAGGAAATGCTAGACACAGTGCATGAGGAATTTGGAGGTAAATCACAAGTACAGGTTTCTTTAAAGAAAAATTTCAGGTGTGCATGCAATGTGTCAAATCATGGAGAAGGGGTGGGAGAACACCATTCATCTCACACAGATCAGAGGAAGACCGTGTTCCACCTGATAGCTTGGTGCAATTTGTTCGCTTTTTTTTTTTTTTTATCACAGTAGAGTACTTGAAGCTGGGAAATTTTACCAATAAATGTTGGTTTATAGTTCTGGACATTTAAGATTGAGGGGCTACTTGGCTGTGGCCTTCTTACTACTACAGAAAAAAAAAAAACCTCAAAGTGGTGTGGATTATGCCACAGTGAGAAATATCCATGACGTTTATTTATTCAATTCACCCTTCATATGAAGCCTGAGGGGTTCAAACATGGGGCACCATCTCAATGAACACATTTAATCACTTCCTAGAGAGCCTGCCTCCATGAGCCATACCACCGTTGTATCAAGTTTACACCCTTTAGATGTCCAACACTCATTTCCAGTGCCCCAAACCCAGCAAACAATGCAGTTGGCATGTACCCTCTCCATTTTAAGGATTAAACAGGTGTCTGACTTACAATTAAGAAAGTTAAAAAGTAAGATGCTATGGCAGAAGTTGTTTGTTAGGCAGCTGACTAGAAGAGGCTTGAAGGAGCCTATAATTCACTGATAATCATTTCCAAAGAGAAGGTGCATTGCAAATACAATTGAAAGCAGGATCACTTAGTCTCAGATGCTCCTGTTAGTGACAGGAAGGAACTGGTACGAAGTTACCATAAGCCCAGGCCTGCCATGAGAATCTCAAGTGAACAGCCTCAGGAGACTCCTTTGCCATTCCCAAGACAAACTCCAGTGATGAGAACCAACCCCAAAGTACACATGCAGCATGGTACAGAGAAGCAAGGTCAAACTTCAACTCCTGCCATTGAAAGAGCCAACCCATACCAGAGGGGCCAGCCAAGGCCATGTGACCCTGAGCCTGCACCTAGTGTGAGTCTCAGAGAAAAGACAGAAAGGAAAAGAAAATTTTCTAGAGCACTAGATAAGCTGTAGCAAGGTCCAGATAGTGCCAAAAGGTGTATTACTGGAGGGTCAATTTCAGATTCTGAATTCAACTATAGATGTTTATATGAACACAGATGATTTTGAGACTTGGGTAACTTGATCATGAATAGACTATTCTAACAAAAAGCTAGTATTACACTCACAGGCAGAGAAAGACCCTGCTCCACAGAGCAAATCCGACAAGCAATTATAAGAAGGGTGGAGGGAGGAAGCAAATGTATTGGAAAAACAAAACAAAACAAAACAAAAAACACCTGTATTTCTTTTATTAAAAAGAAATTAATAAGGTTTCCTGGAAAGTTCTGATGGTAATTGGAACATCTTGTGGACCAGAAGCCCACATAAGGAGAAGGTCTTTTACCATGGCCTCGAAAACCAACAGTACTTTGATGACCAGCATCTCAGCTGACCCAACTCTACAATATAGCTACAATGCCCTACAATGGCATTACCATTTGACTTCCCTACGTCTGAAAGCACAGTCAGTGGAAGACCTAAGCTTCAGAAATCCCTACCACACAGCCTTTTTACTGTGTTTCATTATATATTTACATATATACATATGCATTTATATATATACATACTACATACACACACACATCATTGCTTCCCACAAGAGAGCTGGATGGGTTACTGGCAAACTCTAGAATCCACTTATCTAACAGGATCAGAGATGACTTCTCAGTAAATAAAACTGAAATAATTATAGCTGCCAGGCAGGGTTTTTAAGACAGTAACATCAGCTTTGAAATGAAGTCAAGAACACCATAAAACAGCAGGACACCAGGCTCAACAGAGGAAAGCCTGCTCCAAACCCCTGCCGGCTGCTCTTTATAGCTGGCTGAATTTTGTTTGTCTCCTTTTAAATAATTTTAGGAGGAGGGGCTTTCTTTGATTACAAAGACGACAAATAAAATCTTGTGTACAGGAAATGTGTATGGCATAAAGCACGGGCTAGTTACTGCTTCCTTGATTTTTCACTTCCACAGAATGTAAGAAAGGCCTGAAGGTGCAAACGGTGTAGCTTCTTCACACTGTGCTTGTTTTTAGGAGGCCTCATTTGTTCTGTACCCTAAATTATACGTGCATTCTTGACTCTGTCGCTCACTGTGCTATTGATATGACACACCACTCTGTATTTTTAAATAATTCCCCATACTTTACCAATTAAACACTCGAGATGTTACACAGGATAAGCTGAACAAAGTATGAATCTCTAGAACCTAGTCATTTTAGTCACTGTACTCATTTCATTCAGGAAAGGGCCATCTAGTTATAAAGACCCAGAGGAGAAAGTTCCTGGTCAACATTGGGCTTGCATTTTAGTGCCCCACTTCCTTCCCACTGTTTCAGGCTTTTAGTTACCCAGTTATCAGGCTATAATTATAAAATAGATTACAGTTTTCTTAATACTTAATGTAATTTTCCCCTCTCATAATATTAACTGATTTACCTCTGCTTCTGCATTGAGGATTGTATACACAAGAGCGAGCCAGCAAAAATCTCAGCAATAACAGAGGAAAGGCTCATGAAGTCCCACCCTACCTGAAGAGCTATTGATGGGGAAGGAATAGTCAGTTTTCTTCATGAATGTAGATCCTAGAAGACTATCCATGTTTCCCGGACATGGTCCTAACATTCATGCGCATTTAGGCAGCACTAAGTGGACTCAACCAGTTGTTGTTGTTATTATTATTATTATTATTTTAAGAGCAAATAAATTTTAGAGGTGAATTGGAGGAGCTAGACCTGTAAGTTTTAGATCTGTTCTATGGGGGGAAAATAATCTGGGGACATTTTTGTATAAACAAAGATCTGGGGTATTCAATTTAGGGCCAAAATGCTCATACCTTATCAAAAGCAAAACAATCACCCCAGAAGAGTATGGGTTCTCCTCCCAAGAAGAACATGAGAGGGTTGACAGAAAATCACAACAGGACCCCTATTGGTTGCGGATATGATACTCTACCTTCAGGAACAGCCTTCAGGGAATGTTCACCACAGGCCCAGAACACAATATCCTTGTGCATTTAGCATTACAAAAGAATCAAAGGGCTTTGTAAAACAGCAAATTCTACCTTTCTCCACAGAAAGAGAAATGCGTATGCCAGCACCCGGAGTGGGAGGACGGGAGTATGAGGGTGTATACATGCACACAGGATGCTTTTGCTTGAAGGGCTGTTTATGGCCTACACTTCCCTTCGCCTGTCCTACTCCGGTGAAACCAGTTCATTTGCATCTCTTGCTGAAAAAGGAACTTAAAAAACTTGATTTTTACAAAAATCTTGACTTTTGACGGGGTCTCTTAGTACTGTTAGTAGATTTTGATGTAGCTATATTTTTTGGACAGATCGATTTACCTATACGTAATTTTTTTTTTTACTTCTTTCTTTACAATATGGATGGAAATTTTTCTCTCTCTCCTCCCTCACACTCTTTTTCTTCTTCTGTTCCTTATTGTTCCCTCTCTTCCCATCCTTCCCCTCCCTCCCCTTCCCTCTCTTCTATTTTCCTTCTTCCTCTCTCTGCTCTCCCTCCTTCTTTCCCTTTCTTTTTGTCCCTCTCTCTCCCTACTATCAGGAATATCTAGTACAATGTTAGGCAAGTTGTATTTTCTTATTTTTCAGATAGGGTCTCATATTTTCCTAACTGGCCTTTGAATGCATAATCCTCTTCTCTCAGCCGCATGGGTAAATGAGATTATAGACATGTGTCATTACACCTGTGGCACGGTAGATTTTAAGCTGTTTGAACATCTTCTCACTGCCCTAAATTGTTTATTAAGTATGAAATGTATAAGCATTATGTGTACTTAGAGTCACGGTAGACTGGAGAGCATTTGATCTCCAGGCTGCTCGCAGACTATTGGCTGCACACTGTCAAAAGTGGAGTGGAACTTTGGGCCCTTTTAAAGCTATGGCTCTTGAGGCCTGAAGATGTCAGTCCCCTCATCTCCCTGTGTGTGAGGACTGGTTTGGTGAGGCCTCCCTCCGTGCCCCCCTCCCTGGTGTCAAGATTTCTTCTGATAGCATTTTGAAATGGATCAGTTAAGATAAGATAATCTTAAAGAGTTTATATGTGAAATCTTTACCAACCTGGTAAGAGTTCAGGACTCTCAAAGCCCAGCTGAATGTAGTGTTCAGCTCTCTCCTCAGGGAGAAAATGAAATCTTCAGGCAAACTTCAGCTTGTTAGCACCAGGATAGACAGGCTTGCCACAAGTTGCACTCTTTGGAGCTGGGCATCTTCTGCTACCCACGCTGATGAATACTCTATGTGATATAACCTACTACGTGCTTTATCCAGCTTGATGGGAGGAAGACCTGTGCAGTACAGAGAGCTAGAGGTATGCTAGCAGCAGACCCTCAGAAGACAGGCTATCACATTGACCACTTCGTCCTTTGTAGCTCCTGGGTGTGTTTGCATGCACCTACCATGGCTCACTAATTACTGACAGCAGGCAGAAAGGAAGAAGCCTTTTTCACCACACCCTCTTTTCCTATTTGTAAATTTTATTTTTAACAAGAAAAAGCCCATGAAAGGTAAAGGTGGGAATCAGTCTCAACACCGTTGAGACCATGTTTTGCTGGGAGAGTTACTCATTGGTAAGATGGGCTATCAGGTGAGGCTGGAACAATAAGGACCAATACAACATTGTCTAATTAAAAACTAGCACCAGTATGATTATGCCTAATCTTTACTGAAGGAATAATATGGGCAGGGCATGATTCTAAGTATAGATATAGGCTTCACTTAATCATCCAATTTATTCCTGTGTTTTAGGCAAGAAATCAAAATGAAAGAAAGATATGTAAAGCTAGCCCTTGTAGACTATGCTTTGAGTGATGCCTGGAGTAGAGTCCAGGTCTTTATTAATGAATATTGAATGTCTACTCTTTGATGACTACTATGTCACTTTCAGTTTACTTATGAAATTATCTACTGATACAATTGTGCTTCTGCTCACTTGTAATAAAAGGGCTATAAAACTGAACTCACATAATTGTGGGGATTGATAAGCCATTTATAAGTAAAGGAAATGAAGTTCAAAATATTCATGTGTCCATCCCAAGGTTACCCATTTGCTCAAGATTCAAACCAAGGTGAGCGCACACCAAATTTAATATTCTCCCCACAATGTCCCCTCAAATAGCTAGTAACTAACCTATAAATAAATGATTGTATGTATGTTCTCATGCCACATTTTAGAAGTAAGATATTACTCACAAAGGCAAAGCATCTTTAGTGTTTGAAAAAAGGAATGCTATGAGGAGGAAGGAGGTACCAGAAGTTTCTGGAAGTCCTGTACTCCATGGCTTTCCTGGAGTAAGTCTGAAAGCATGGAAATTAGGGGGCTCTGCGATTTGGCTCACAGTCCTCAAGTTCTTCCCTTGAAACTCATTTACCAGCCAGGGAATAATCTTGATTTAAATAATATTTCTGGATAGAAAGAATTCCCAGAAGAAAGAAATAATAAAAGTATTTCTCTGTCTATTCTTCTCCGTGTATTTAACTTTTGGGAATATCTTTGTTAATGGAGAGCACACCAAGGAACCATTACCACTGATACAAGGAGAGAATAGATAGAGGAGCCCCTCAGCCACATCCTGCCAGCATCAACAATCTAACTAAACAGAAGAGCTATAACCTCCTCACTGTTGCACTTCTTAGGCTTCTGGCGCACACTTCTTCATGTTCTCGTTAAGTTTATGGAGTGCTCCTTGGTACGTTTGCTCAATATGGTTTCTCGTTCTACTGGTGCACCTCCAGGATGAACAGGGGCATGAGTCTTCTACCCTACGCAGTTAGTAAAATAAGAGTATATGAAGCGGACCAATGTCCTACGCCAGGAACCTGGTTAGTACCATTGTACAGACAGGCTGTCTTCTTGCCCACTGTGATCCTCCCATTCTCTAAGGACAGTATCAGGCAGGTATTAAACACCAACACTAACCCTGCTCACACTATCTTCTTGCTCCATGTCCTGAGTACCTTACTGGGAATTCCCTTCAGAAACAGAGTCCTGAGTTATCTTTTATTCTAATGCCATTAGGATGGCTGAGTATAAATAAGTCCCCCAGGCCCAAGTTTATCCTGTTCTCCTTTCGTTCCACCTTAATTTTAACATGTTAAACACTCTGTGCTCCAATATTTTACACAAAAATGATAGAAAAAAAAACATTCAGGCAATTACTGATATAATAGCAAATTTGACCTTTTCTCTCCCCCAGGGCTATCTGTGTTTCATAAAGCAGTACTCAAAGTTGGAAATGCTTTAAATTAGAGAATAAGTTCACTTGTAGCAACGTGAGGATGGTGGACACTGTGGAAACTCAGGGTTGGGCCATCAAACCGAGCTCACAGCAAAATGGAGATTAAGCGAGTTAGTTAGCAGTTGTTATTAACCTTTCTGAAGGCTAGTACGCACTACATAGAACTTTTTCATGACCTCTGTGTCTGCTTTGTACACAGGTAAACTTATCTGCCTGTACAGGTGATTTGACCTAGACACATGGGGCCTGAAGAGAAGGGAAGCCAGAGGGAATCTGTCCAAGTCCAGGTGGATCACCCTGTGTCAGTTCTATTCACAAAAACTCTCCCCCTAGTTGTTGCATGAATAAGAGAAGTTGTCTGTAATGCTGGTACCCTCGTTTTCTGGTTCCTGTTCTCCAGGTTGCCAAGTCAATAATGGGACTCAACAAAGTCAAGGGTACCGAGGGACCAATTCAAGTGCAAGTGCTTTCAGTACTGAAATGGAAACTACATCCAGAATGGTAAGGCACAAGCAGATAAGGCTTTCCCGTGTTTGTTTTGAGCTAGAGTTCTATCTTGAGCCTTAACAGTTCTAGACTGTCTCCCCAAATGGAGTTTTATGGACTTTCAGATGCTCTATCTTCTAACCAAAATACTAGGCATCTGCCTTTGCTTCCTTTCCTAACTTTTCACTCACAGGATTCTTGTGTTATCAGTGCCCACCTTGATTAAATGTGCTCACATCTAGACCTTTAGGATTCAGTAAACCATAAGAACTGCAGTCTGTTCAATCCCTGATCACACTGTCACAGATACTCTCCAGCATCAAGGTTCACCACTTCATTTTACAAAAGTGAGAACTGAGGCCTGGATGACAGCTATGTGCTAGCACTGAGGTAGAATTGAATCTTGAATTGCCTGTGTCTACTAAGCATGCAGCTTCCTTTCCCTGAGTGGTACATGCCATCAGCACTAACACAACTGGTAGATGCCCTATCATAAAACTACCCTGGTAGGTCTTTGCTCCCTTAACAGACATGCAAAGGATATGATCCCACTAACATTTTAATCCTCACTTTCTCTTACCCTAGCTCTTCTCCTATTTGTTCTTCAAGTTCAAGGCAAAGCTAGGACCAAAAGCCCCCTCTCTGCACTTTCCCAACAGCCAATAAAATGAAGTCAATGAATGAATGGATGCTCAAATATTTGTTGTGAACACTGTTTTGATCTACTACCTGAGATTACAATGTTCTTTGCTTTTGGATATAACCACCATAATAATTGTGGAGCATGGTAGACATGGAGGACAGGGGCCCTGCCTAGTGGAAACCTCAAAGGCCCCCGGCAGTATGTTTTGAAACCATGAGTCATAAGAACTGGAGTGGCTGGGCTGAGAGAGACCTTAAGATGTGACCAGGAGGAATGCTATCCTTTTCTGGACATCCCCACAGTGATGACAAGAGGCAGAGCACACAGCTTGGCTGGATGCCAAGCATCTGGGCTCAAAACCAAGCAAAGGGTGAGTCAAATAAAAGAAAAGCTAACTGCAGGTAGTTCCCACGCCTACTATGTACGTTCAGACAGCCATGGTGACTCAGACGTCATGTGCATCCTCAACCCCAAATCCCACGGCTCTCCAAGCCAGGTGTCTGGCGCTATATTCATCCAGGAGTCGGGTTTTGAGCTGAGCATCTGTTGGCATATGCTGAAGTAAAATTAAAAAAAAAAAAAAGAATGAATGAAAGAAAGAAAAAGAAAAACTAAAGCTATGAATTACTTCACCAGCTTTTCTGTGGTACTTTTATTCTGCCTTTCTGAGAGAGTCTGAGGAAAGCTATTTCTCAGCCTCCAGTGGTTTCTAAGGTGACCATGCCTCCTGGATCCTCTTATATCAGAACACAGGGAACTGGGAGGCCTCTCACCTATCACTCCAGGGAGAGGATCAGGTGAGCTCCTTGTGTCCCAGAAGCATCTTGTGTCCTAAGCTATGGTTCATAAGAAGGAAATGTCAAGAGGCCATGCCCACACAAAATAGCATCAAAGTACCAAGAACAGAGAGTAGAAAGTTTCTTTTGTTTCTGGTCAATGGCATTGAATTGACAACTGATTGGTAATTATAATTCTGAATCCTTTAACAAATGATCTTATCTCCTAATAGGAAGCAGGGAGAAGAGCACTTTGTAGCCTCCTGGCTGTCAGGTCCTTTCCTAACCCCACCACAAGCAGAACAATCATGAAAAAAGCAAAGGGACTTACTTTTAGCTTGCTTGAGGCCATTCACTGTATTGGTCCCTCAGTGAGGAAAGCAACCAGGCAAGTGAAGGGGAGGACTTTTCCATACATGACGGTGTCTCTGACGTTTGCAAGTCCCCTAGCTGCTCTACCAAGGTTCTGTAGGGCTGGCAACAGTTGTAATTACTCTGGACTTTCTTGTTTTCAGAATTATTCCAGGCTTGTGAAAATCAAGAGGGTACTTCAGGGAACTCACCCACCATGACACTCAGGAAAAGGGTCATGCATGATAAATACAATGAGGATCTCATGGGTAGGGAAGGGAGAAAGTTTATTAGGCTAGGGTCGCTTGTGCTTGTGGCCTTTCTAAAAGGAGGGTACATATGAGACAACCTGGAGAGTTAGGTTTCAAGGTCTCTGGCTTTGTGGGTAAAAACTTTTTAATGATTTCCCATTTATATCTACTGTAGAACTAGAGAAGTGACTGGGGCAGCTATGTACTTTAGAAACTACCATGTTTCTGAGAGTTTCAAACACTTAGAGTTAATTCCTGGTGCTGGGGCAAAAATCACCAGATCACAGTCCTTTCAGAGCAGAGGTCCAGCAGCAGTCTCCCACCCAGATAAACCTTAGGTTGTGACTGGAGTCATGTAGCCCCTAAGAAAGCCCACGGAATGTGCTAAACCACCCTCCCCCTTGCTACAGCCTAACCTGCACCTAACAGGGCAGTACTAGAGGTCAGATGCCCCCCCAGGAAGCCAGGCCTGACCATTTGTGGTCTTGACACCTAAAAACAGACCAATCATTTTAAAGGTCAGTTCCCCTAGAGACCATCTTACCCAATCCTGTAATGTCAAGATTTGCACTTCTCTGCTTGTGCTTTGTCCCTTTAAAAGCCATGTTCTCTCAGAATTGGGGGTGGCTTGCCCCTTTGTCTTTGTAAAGGGCTGCCACCCAGCTCAAGCTTGTAATAAAAGACCCTTGTGTGTTTTTCAGCTGACTCAATTCCTGTTACATTTCCTTATAACCTCCACCTAGGCGGCGGCTTCTTCTTCTTCTTCTTCTTCTTCTTCTTCTTCTTCTTCTTCTTCTTCCTCTTCTTCCTCTTCCTGTTCCTCTTCCTCTTCCTGTTCCTCTTCCTCTTGCTCCATCTCCTCTTCTTCTTGGTATTGGCAAAGCAACAATTAAGGTTGATGCCAATATAGGATACAGCACTGTGGAAACCTGCTATTAAGGTTGAAGTCTGGCATTTCCAAACAGCATCTGAGCTCAGTCTCCATTTCTCAGTGGCCTTCCCTCTTTGCCTGATCTGGGGAACCCCAGCTGACTTAAGGAATGTAAAACATAACCCTCAGGGAAGATTACAGGCCTGATCCTTTCCTGATAAGAAACCAGTTCAGCAAGCACCTGGGGATTTCTGGATATACCCAGTTTATGTTAATAAAATGTCTTGGCTTTCAACTAATGACCTTTAAATATATCTGGAGATTCTCCCCACCCATAGAATAATTAAGTACTCTTTTCCCCCTCTTAATAGGGCTGTATTGTTACATGTAAATCAAGTATCCCTGGTATTGACTAGATGTAGGCCCCCTACACATATATAGCCGATTGACAACTTGGTCTCTTGTGGGTCCTCTAGTAAGGAAAGCAGGTGCTGTTTCTAACATGGACTATGCTTCATACTTTTCGATCACCTTGGTGGTGCTCCCTTGCCAGGCCACCATAGAAGAGGATGTACTCAATCCTGAAGTGCTGGTATGGGCTCTAGGGGTGTGGGGCTTTCCTGAGAAGCAGGGGAGGAGTAGGGGGAAGAGGGAGGGATAGTAGAATCAGGAGGAGAGGAGGATGGGGACTATAATTGAGATGTAAAGTGAACAACTAAATAAATAAAGTTAAAAGTTAAAAAAACAAGCTAAGTGTAACACCCAATGGAAAACTCATTTCCACCTCCCCATGAGCCTGGGAACCTTGCCTAGTGCATGGGCCTCACCCTGCAATACCCTCCATTTTTGCCCAGAAGCCCATCAGGAAATGCAGTATGGCAGCCCAGGGAAACACAGCATGACAGGCACAAATGTGACCTGGACAGCCCAGGACACCGCCAGATGCAGAAGGACCTAACACTGTTCCAGAGAGTAATAGTATCTCTCTGGTTATAGCACATGTGGCTTTGTTCATTGAACCTGGATCTGATTTTCACCCTACTGACTTGAACCCCTGGTTTTATGGAAGCATTGAAATACGTAGTCACCCCTAAACCAAAGTTGTAGGCTAAGCCTAAATAACGTCTATTTTCTCTTTTGAGCCTTACTTTAAGCCTCCTGGTTCTATGTAAGAATAAAGGTTCAAGACAGCAGCATTGAAAATAAAAATAATTTTGTGGTCATCTTGTTCCAAAATCTCAGCACTCTATCTCAAATCCAAGTCTAGCTCTGGCTACATGAGTTCAAGGTTAGGCTAGGATATATAATGAGAGTGTTATAAAAGCAAAAACAACAGTAACAGTCACATACACACACACACAAACAAACAACAACAACAAAAAAGCAAAAGATTAAGCTCTTCGTCCTAGTCTCAAACCAGCCATGGGAAGAAATGGGCTGGCAGGGGATCCAAGTGTCCATTCTTCCCCCTTGTTCTTTGTATATCTTATCAATGCCTTTGTGTCACATTTCTATCTTTGTTGTGCTTTTCTCTTTTACCCACCACCTTCACTGTTATCAATTTTACTCACCTGTCACATGATAGAAACTCAAAACTTCCAAAATTGCTCTCTATACCACCTCGATGCCAATCCTTCCATGGAATTATGTGACCCAAAGACCACCCCCCCTAAAGTACACAATGGAATTTCTCTACCAGAGAAGAACTATTTTCTGCAAAAAATTTTCAAGTTGTCATTTCCATTAAAAAAACCAAGATGATAAAAAGCACACACACGAGCCATTATTTGTAAAATGCCTACAGATGATGAAGAGGAATGCATACCAATATCCATACACATAAACACATATGAGTGAGCGGCCACATGTGGATGTGTCACCCAGGGAGGCCAAGACAAACCTCTCAGACGAGGAGAGTAATTGAATGCTAAGGAAAATGTCAGGAATCAAGAATGATTTCAGATTTCTTCTGGCTGTTCTTTACATCCATCTCTCCAGATTTTTTTAAATGTATTTTTTTCTGACTTCCATTCAAATTTGATTCCTACATTAGCTTTAAAACACAGTCACACGGGTAGCAGACATGCAGGGGTTACAAGCAGGGGTCTCTTTGCGGTATGAAAATGATTGCTATCTGGAAAGGGTGATTTTTCTAGTCCTCTCTGGTATTGCTTAGCTAAATAAACTCTGACACCTCAGTACTCAATATTTTCGATTCTTTCCAGAGTTGACTAGTATTCTTTAGCTATATAATTTACATTTTAGGTGAATATTTGGAATAATAAATACTATGTCCACGGGGAGCCACCACCACAATCATTACTGTCATGATTTTCTTTGTAGAATATTTTGCAGTGACTCAGTTGTACCTATTCCTCTAAAAATGAACAAATGGAGGCTTTTCTGATTTTGGAAGGAAGGCTATAGATAGGTTCTAGACAATAGAGACAATGAGTGTGAGGACCCTCAACTCTTGGTTGCCCATGAGAACTAGCTGTTAAGTCCTGATTGCTAAATATATTATATGTGCTGATTGGAGGACATGGAGAAAGCAAACTGAAACTTTGGTGGAAAGCTTCTCTTCCTAGGTACTATGCAGGATTCTGGAGAAAACCTGCATCAGCGACAGTCCTGCTTAGCTACAGTCTGTGGGTATCACACGAGCTACCATACAGGCAAGATGTACCCACAGGGACATAGGGGCAAGTCTTTATAAGGGTAATCAACTGCCTTCTGATCGGAGGTTGTCACTGTCCACTACAGTCAAAAGCCCAGGGCTAGGAAGGTCATAGGCCCTGATGTAGACAAAACTGCTGTTGTCTTGTTCAGTGAACATGATATGCTCATCACACTCCCTTCTATATAGTCATGTTTTTGCCCATAGCTAAATGCTGTTGACAGCTTCATCCAGACAAGCTTCTTTTTAAAAAAATCCATACTGGTCAAAGTGGTGAGAGTAAGTGGCCATTGAAATAGCATTCATGAATGGATATCTGTGTCACTCCGTCCAACCCTCAGGTACATTGCGGTGGGGAGGGGAGGGTAGAAAAAATAAGAATCACAAGAAATGGAAGAAATGTTGAATGTTGAATTCTTGTGCATTGCATGACTCTTGCACTCCTAAACTCAAACTAGCTATGATCTCCTGTACAAGACTGGGCCTGTTAACTCCTGTCAAAGAGAGGCCCCACTTCTCTCTGAGGATTTCTGCATGGTTAATGTTTGGTGGAGAGACATTTTCTTCAGTGGTGTAGCCATGTGTCAGGTACCCATGCTTCTGTAAGCAAAGCCTTATCAGCACTCCTGTAAGCAACCCGAGTGAAGCTCAATGCTCCCCCCCAAACAAATTATTAAAAGGATGTGGAACTAGAATGAGAGCAACTTCAGAAGAAAGAAAATAGGGAAAGAGAGAGTAGTGGTATGTGAATAACAGAAATACATTATGTACATGTATGCAAATGTCATAATGAAACCCATTGTTGTATATAACTAATACAAGAAAAAACATTTAAAAATAAAAACAAACAACTCCTCAGTCACCAAAACCCACTTCAGGACTCTCTCACCTCTAAAGATAAGAGGCTCTTAAAAGAATGCCCGTCCTATCTGCCTAATCATAACTGAATTTTCAAGATAGGCATCAGGCAAAAATGTAAACTAATTTAAAAAAGCAGCTTGACCTACACATTTGAACTTCACAGAAATTGGCATGAGGCTTTACTTTTATGGCCTTAAATTTGGGCCCACACCCTGACTGTTAAATGCTATCCAAGATACTCTTTAATTTGATATTTAAGCCAGCACCCAAAGCTAGTTCCAAGTTTCCTCTGCACAATCCACATGCATGTCGGGCTTAATACTGTATGTAGCTTACAAAGCTGTCATGCCATCCTTTCAACATAACAGGGATGAACTCAGCTCGTCAACTCAGAACAAATCTTGGGTAGAAATATCTTTGGGACATTAAAAGTAAATGGTTATAGTCTCTGGCCTTGGGATCATGGAGACCAGGAATAACTTTAGGTATCTGCATAAGAGGAATTGGTCACAGAAGAGCACATGTGCCCTTTGAATGTGTTATTCTTCTCCTTCTTCTTTGGACATAGTTGTTGGTAGCCCAACGTGCATGCTATATGTATACAAGCAGAATCACCTGATGCTCATACTGTTGGATTCACAGGAAGGGATCCAGAATCTCTCAGTGACAGGACGTGGTGCTCCTGCTGATTTTTTAAGGGAAAACTATGGGTTTCAGGATATTGATGCCTTTGTCTCACCTCATCCATAAAACCTTCCATGACAACCCCGGGCTGCTCGGCTCTGGTGTTTCTGCCTGTCTATCTCCTTTATTCCCAGCTCCCCTCACTTTGGCACACACACAAGACCTTATCTTGCCACATGAAATGTGTTTCATAAACACATCATCCTCCCTAAGAGCCACAAGCTCCACCAGGGCAAAGACCACGTTTGATATTTATTTTCTACATCCCATGGCACACAACATAGCATGAGGCCTGGAGCAGGCTCCGGACTTGTACCTTTTGAACTGAGTTGAATTTTAAGGATAGTTTGCTGCTGCCAGTAACAATATTATTTCAGAGAATTATCAAAAGGCAGAGCTGGCTGCTTCCCCCACTTATTTCACCCAAATGAAGACTATAGGCCTTCACACTTTTAAGTGCTGGTTAGGACTCAGAATCAGAAAGCAGCTGGTGACTTTCAACAAAGAGCAGATTGTATTTCAGCAATGGATTGTGGGAATTGATGGATTAGCCACCAGAGACTCTTGGCCAAACCCTTTGGTGTTATCTGGAATAAAGGGTAATTCGGAGATATGCCAAGTATCAATTTCCAATTACTTTCTCCTGACACAATTCTGCCTCTTGCAGGAACTCCCAAGGGATCTGCTGTCCCCCTATCAGCCCAGATCTGGCTTAGCTATCAGTCAAACAGGTACCACTAGGCAGCACCCTGTTTGGCCTCAGTGTGACAGTGTCCTCCTTTGACACACAGCTTCCCTTTTGAAGTCTTCAGTATTGGCTTACGCTGTCGCTGGAGAGCCAGCTGAAGTGTGAAAGGCCTTTTAATATTATACTGTGAACAACATGTGTCAGGACGGGATGGGGATAACTCCAACACCTGCGGCAAGCTGCTGTCACCAAGGTTTCCCAAACCTTAATTTGCATCTGGATGTTGAATGTGGAAAACAAAGACTCCTGCCTGACTTGTACAACTTCAACTGTAACCAGAGGGAAAGAAATAAGAGTCCCTATGGTTTTGACTTTGATATTCAAACACAGAAACAGCATTTCCACTCTCCAGATCACAGACAGCAGACCACAAACTAATTTTTAAAATCTTTGGTATTAGAGAACGTAAAAACCGAGGATCTGCAAAAAGCCAGAAATCACATGTCTCCTTTATTACAAAGTAATGGAACAGAATTTGGAAAAACCAGGAAACATCTCCAGGTCCATAAATCAGCCCCATTGGAAGAGAGCACAAATGGCTAGCACCTGGAATGAGCCTTCATCTACAGCAGGATGCAGCCTAAAGAACTGAATGCTGGGCCAAGGCTCCAGACCCAGCTCTGTGATTAATGACTTGAGTGAAAGGTCTCAGTTGAGGCTGTACAATTAACTTGTTTCCCCCACAGCCCAGGACTCTCCACAGCGGAACTATGTCTTCCCTGATTGTTCAGACTGATGTAAATGCAAGCCAGCCTAAGAGAGCCTCGCATGTGTCATCATTGGGCTGTGGTAGTCAGGAGGGCCTGGCATTCATCAGGACTACTTCAGTCAAATCGTCTGTGTTGACTCTGCCTGCGTGCCTCAACCTTTATGCTCCTTTTCAAGATCAAGAACCATCTTAAATAAGGCAGTGACATTGGCCTCAATCTGTTGGTGGGAAGGGAGGAGTCCTCATCTCTGAACAGATGGCATGTGTCTTGGATCATTTCTATTCATTCGTTCAAAAACAAAACAAAAGAAAACAAAAAAACAGAAAAACAAAAACAAAAACAAAAACCGAGGCCTTTGAGATTAATGGCTTTTCTCCTGCCCTGCCTTCATTACCGACCTCCCAGTAATTTTCTGTCTTCTAGAGCATCTTGGTTCAACCAGTCTCTCATCTTGAATCTGCAGTTACTGTAGTTAGACTCTGCAAGATTTGCTAGCTCTTCATGAAAGCCCCCCGCATGTTTTCTCTTTCAAGTGGGCTGAGGATGAACGAGAAGGGTGGTGGTTCCAGAGCATGACTCTGAAGGTGCAAGTTCAAGGAGGGGGACAGTCAAGGGTCCGGGCTTCCTTGTTTTGTGTCTCCTCAAACTGCTTGATTTGGGAAAAATGGGTCTACCTAAAGCAGCTCGGGCCCTCATTCCAGCGGGGCTCAGGGGTCTAAGCAGCCAGATACACTGCAAACCATTTGCCACACTGAGCTGCAGCAGGTCCCGCCACCTCTCGGGCTCTGAACTTCATCCACAACCACACTCCTCAGTGAAAGCTGTGCCTTTTGAAGCTGAAAGTACCAACAGTAATGGCAAAAATGCTGATTGTAACTCCAGAGCTGAGATGGCCACACTTAAAGCTATGGGTCAGGACTTCTTTTAGAACACATAAGTCATCTGTCTCATTTCCAGAGCTCTACCAGGGCAGGTGTCATCATAGTCCCCATTCTGAAGACAGGGAGACATGGAGCAAGTGTCTCGTCAATCACAAAGGTAGTACATGACAAAGCCAGAGCAGGACTTGATAAGACCTTGTTTTTCTGTGCTTGATGTTATGTTTGATAGCTGCCTCTGTCCCTTCATGGTATGAGCACCCAGTCCCTGCTGCTGGCAAATTTGCTCACTAACTCCTATCTCTGCCATGTAACACATAACCTCAAATGGGCTCAGCTCTCTAAGATCACTGTCCACACTCCAGACAATGGGGGATAATAAAGATATACCTCATTGTATGGGATGTACAGAATAAATGAAGGATCTTAGCACAGTGCCTACAAAAAATGGGGATTGGGTAATGGCAGTTATCATTAGTCATGATCAAATCTGCTCTTGTTGTCTAACGGGACACAGCAGGATTGAAGACGATGAGGCATTAACAGTTTCGGACTAGAAGGAAGGAAGGCTGATGTGGGGTCTTTGCAATGACCCCAGAGAAGCTAAAGCCATAGAATACTAAAAAGTGCAAGTAAGGGCTACCTAGCTTCCTGGCCCTCCTCTTCTCTACAGTTCTTAGTATATCTAGTTAATTACCTTGGTTGCTTTATTCCCATGAAAGGAAAAACTTTGTTATTATTTCCTTGTGTGGACATGTGCACACACACATCCATCCATATGTATGTACATGTCTCTGTGTCTGTCTGTCTGTCTGTCTGTCTTTCTGTCTCTGTTGGTGTGTGTATTTGTAGGCCAGGAGGCCATGTCAGGTGTGTTCCTCCATGGCTTTCCACTTTCTTGTTTTGAGACAGGGCCTCTCACTGAGTGCAGAGCTCACTGGCTCAGCTCAACTGGCTGGCCAGCAAGCCCTAGGGATTCTCCATCCCCCCAGCTCTAGGATTACAGAGGCACAGTGTTGCACTCAGCTTTTATGTAAATTCTGAAATGAGTTCAGATATCCATGTTGTTTAGGCAAGCCCTTTACAAGCTGAGCCATTTCTCCTAATTTTAATTATTTATATAATAAACATATACACACACATACGTCATTTATATAATATACATATATACATATGTTATTATTCTGATAATAACATATAATATACTTATAACATAAGAAATATATATAAAACATTTGTATATATATATTATATACGAAATTTATATATATAAAACATTGGGATAGAAACAAAAAGAGAATATTCTAGACTGAGGGAATTATAATAGTATTTCTTTATTCCTGGTACAAAGACAAGGCAGCCGGATGTCCTTCTTGGACCTGTGTGCCCGCTCTGGAGTGAAGCTGGAGTTGCATCCTTTGCTCTGCATTCTCCTCATGCTCTTGGCAACCCCTGACACATCACAGTCTCTGCATCAATAAGGACTCCTGCCAGTTCACACTAAATTGCCTTTGACTACATTTAACTGATCTAGTATTTTTTTATGATTCTTTCCTGTTGTACCATTTTTCACTTTTGACTTTATAATTCTCTGCTGACTTTAAATAGCACTTTACCAGACTACCCTCGGTGATTTTTAATAGAGATTTAGGGGCTAGGCTGTGTTGTGGTTCGGATTCAGATTCTCCTTCTGCAACAAGGGGAAATTAACTAGGTGGTTTTCTCCCAAGTGCCCATTTATACAGGGAATGGACCAAGAGTTTATCTTCTTCTGAGTCTTGTAATCATGACACTGCAAAATGATGTTCAAGAAATAAAAAAGTATGTAGCAATAGCTTCCATACCACAAAACCACAGCACACTGTCCCTGCAGCTTTGCGTGCCTGGGATAATATACTGACAGCAGTAGAGTTACTTGCTGAGTGGCAGGGAGGATTTCACTACGTTTTGTCCTATGCCACAAACAAGTCGCGGTCTCCTGAAGATGGAGAACTCAAAAGACTCTTGGCCTTCATTTTAGCGCTCGTGGCTGGTACTCCCACCTACACTGTCTTTGGTCCCTACTGTATTCTTAGCAGAAAAACTAAGAAAGAACTTCAGCCCCTGGAAGGAGGAAGTGGTTTGAGGAAGAAAATGGTCCATAAAACAAACATTTTGTGTGTGTATGTGCTCATGCACCAGGGTGTGTGTGTGTGTGTGTGTGTGTGTGTGTGTGTGTGTGTGTGTAGGAGAAGTGGATGGGTGATGTACTTGTGTGCAGGTGCATGTGGGAGCCAGAAGACAACATCATGTGACAATTCCTTAAGTGTAAGCCGACTTTTCTGTAGAGGTATAAACTCTCACAATGGCCAAGAGACAGCCTGTTAGGCTAGGCTGGCCTTCGAGCCCCATAGCCCACATGTCTCTACTTCCCAGCAATTGGGTCTCAAGAACATTCAACCTTATTTTTTATAAGACTTCTGGGATTTGGAGTAGAACCAGATCCTGGGACTTTATTGACCAAATGATCTTCTCAGCCAGAACATTTGTTTTGAATAGAATAATTGTACTGAATTAATTAGGTCTTGAAAATACAAAATCACTAAAACTCAGTAAGGACTTGAATTTTGTCATCATGCAAAGATCATCTCGACAGAACAACAAAACCAAACTCCAACCTCACCAGCTATATATACACCTGTAGACCTGTCATCAAGCTTGGAAACAGACAAAATGTCTAATCATGTTTCTTGGCTTCTTCTCCCAGCTGCAGTAAATGCTACTCTGAGACATTAGTTTTCATTTGCATGGCTTCCTTCATGAGACAGTAAGTTTCCCTTTCTATTGATTTTGTAATTTAATCCCTAGCAAATATCGTTCTCCTTTATTTAATGAATCACTTTGGTTCCTTATTTGTGAGCTACTTTTGTTTTGTTTCTTTGCTCTAGGTCAAGTGACAGGCTTGGTCACTGTTACTCTGAGCATGCTCACTCACTTTTTCTCCAAAAGGTGTTTGGATCTTTGACTCGTTAGTATTCAAATTGACTAGAAAACAACCGATTTTTTTTTTCCAGCGTATATATGGTAATGCACACTTCCACTAGAATAATTTTTGGAGTTTCTGTTGCTCTGTGCTTTTTCGGGTCTTGCTATTGCTGTAATTTTAAACTTCAGCTCAACTAATGGGTAAAATGTATGTATTTTATGGTTTCAGTGTAAACATCTATCTTTGCTTCTTTGAAGCAAATAGTATCTTTTCAATAATTTGAAATGAAATTCTTTATTAAAAATAGGTATAAGGCGTACGGTCAATTTTGCAGAGGACCCTCCTTTGGTTCCCAGAACATCTATAGACACTCATAACTGTCTATAATTCTAGTTCCAGGGGATCTAGCACCCTCTTCTAGCCTCCATGCAGACCAGGCATATATGCACACCCCTATTCAGACAAAATATCCATATAACAAGATAAAAATAAATGAATCTTTTAAAAAATCACCATGAAGTGCAATCTTTGTACAGAATAAGATATGTGCCCTTGTCTCCATGGATACCATGGAAGTCATGGTACCTGTCTTATGTTTACATCTGCTACCCATCTGTGTATTTACAGTGGCAGTGGCAATCGGGGTCCTGTGAGCCAAATCTAGCTCACCACCTGTTTTTCTAAATAAAGCTTTACTGGAGCACAGCCAGGCCCACTTGCTTACACACCACCTCTGAACACTCTCATACTCTATGACTGGAGTTTGTAGTCAGAAAAGACCATCTGGCCTGCAGAGCCTGAAATGCTTACTGGGCCTTTATAGCAGAAGGTCACTGACCCATGACTTAGAACATCTCCATTTATAGACATGAATGCTCCAAACTGCATATGGCCCCTCAAATAGATTCCTCCTGAATGTCATTCTTCATGAAAAGCTCTCACCTTCCTCGAGTGCTCCCAGACAGACAACCTAGGAGGCATCTCATATTCTTCTCTCTGATTTACTACCAGCCACGGATAATTCCTAATTATCCAACCTTTTTATTTGTGCTCTGTTAAGTCCTTCTCTGCATCTACTTACATCTCCCTGCTTCAAGCCTTCCATTCACATAGACAACCCAGTAAAGTAATGAACAAGCCCTCATCTGTCACCAAACCACTTCTGACGTTTTGTGTTTATGTATTTGAGTTTGTTTGCTGTCTCTTCCTAATCTTCAAGGTTCCTAAGAGACGTCTGCATCTCTGAACATGCCAACAAAACCTTGCACAGTAGAAACCTGACAATGACTTGGACTGACATGGTTAGAGCATTTGTGGCTAGCACACCATTAGTCAGTAGCAGAGTGGATATTCACCTACAGCTAGGGCCGAGATGGACCAGAGCAAAGAGACCTTCAGTGATACCATTTAGTGCAGTGCTTTTCAAACTTCTATGTGCAGAAGAATCCCAAGAGCTCATTCAAAACTGTTCTGCCAAGGAGTAGCCACAGCTCCATGGGATCATAATCTCCAGAGAAATGATGCATAAGTGTTCATGCTGTGGATGAGTTCCTTAGGATTCTTATAGAGGCTAAAGAGGGAAGGACTTATCCAATGTCAGCATCCTGTGTCGGACATTACCGATCCTACCACATCCCCATGATGGACCACTCTATCCCGACCCTTTCTGTGTGTACCTATTTTTCCTAGGCTTGTTCATTTTCCTCCAGGGGCCCAGACACCTTCTTTGAAGGCAAAGCTATATTCATATTCTCTCTGTCTTTCTTTCTCTCTCCCTCCCTTCCTCTCTCTCTCTCTTTTCTTCCCTTCTTTCTTCCCTTCCTCCTTCCTTCCCTCCTTCCATCCATCTAGCCCTCCCTCCTTCCTCTGTGTGTCCTGTGTTGCTGTGTGCATGCCTCTGGTATGCTCGCCTGTGGATACATG
Source organism: Psammomys obesus (assembly GCF_907164565.1). Lineage (NCBI taxonomy): Eukaryota > Metazoa > Chordata > Mammalia > Rodentia > Muridae > Psammomys > Psammomys obesus. The sequence goes on from NW_026590062.1 coordinate 27,564,832, forward strand.
CAGGTTTGCATGCAGAGATGCAAGGAGAATCCTTCTCTGTCATTCTTCGTTTTATCTTCTATTATCCTACTGAACCTGCAGCTAAGCTGACAGTCAGAGCCCAGTGATCCTCCTATCTCTGCCCACCACAGTCAAATCTTGGTCTTACAAACCCATGCAAGGCTATATGTAGCTTTTTACACAGTACTGGGATCTAAACTCAGGTCCTCAAGTTTGTGCAGCAAGCACTTGTATCCACTGAGCCATGTCCCCAGCCACACACTATCATTTTATCAGGGCTGCCTTCTGATTCCCAGCCTCTGTCTGCAGTGAACTGGGACTCTCTTACCACAAGCTAGTATCCCTTTCCTGTGTGCAGTACTTGCCTTAGGGAAAAGACACACACATTTGTGCAACTCATATATTATCAGAAAGCTTGCTTTAATTTTTACTGCCCTCTTCATTTCCAACGTATTACAGATCATTTAATATGTAAAAAAAAAAAAAACACAAATGCTAATAGAAGGGTTAGAGCAATGGCAATACCAATAAGATGCTGGTGGTATTTATTAGAGATTTTTCTTATTAGACTTAATTTTTTTCTAAATTGCATGTGACCCATTATCATTATGCTTGGTTGATAATATAACAAAACAAAATTACCAGTCCATTTGACTCAAGGAGAACATCCAAGGTTCCCTGAGTTTTATAACACCAAGCAAAGCACAAATTTAAGGAATTTTTTAGTGTTAGGGGTCTATTTTCCCCAGAGGCATGTAAGTACTAAAATTACATTGGATTGTGTTCTGCTCTCAGCGGGTGAGAAAGTGCAGTGAGGGGGGATTTACGAGTCTTTGTTTCCATTTCATGCAGGAATCATCTCTCAGGTGGTTGTTGAAGTTCGCTAAACACCAAGGAGCCACCTTGTGCTGTCCCCTAAATGGCATTTCCAGTTTCTAATCTACGAGGTCTTCTATAAAGCCTTTGGTGTTATTCACCTATACCCTGCTCGTGGTAATTTAAATTATAGACATGAGGACATTTGTTATGAGATCCTACAGGTCAGAGATGTCATCATGTGTCTGAATTTATTTTTTTAATCTCTCTTCTCATTGTATGTATATGAGGTATGTACTTGTTATGTGGGAAGGCATTTACCACAGTCTACAGTGCAGGCAGAAGACAATGTCACATGTTTCACTTTCCCTGCCCCATCTTCTTTCATATAGGGTCTCTTCGTTGCTCACCTCTTCACATTACAGGCTAATCCTCGAGCTTCCTGAGATCCTCCTGCCTCTGCCTGCCTGAGCCATACACGAAGAGACTGAAATGTGTTCCTGCAGTTCCATGTATTTGATTGGGCATGCATGAAAAAGGCAAGCACACAGTTCAGTACAGGACAAAAGAGCGCTGGCTTTCCTGGGGGATATGTCACCGTGGGACCCTGGACTGAACATTATAACATTCTAATCTGCCTTCTGGAGATGTTTCTTGGATTAAATCATATCATAAACATGTGTAAAATACTATCCCTTTGCTTCTCTTTAAAGAATCACTCAGCACATTGCAACTTTGTCTATGGGTATCTTTGCTGTGGGAGTACTTTCCTGTGTCCAGCAAATCGATAAAGCCATGCAAATATGCACAAACCTGGATTATTTTTCTATGTATTCTTTTTTTGCCAGAATAACTGACTCATATGAGTCTCCTCAACAGTGACAGAGTGCAGACAGTTTCCTGCAGATCATCAACACAGGGAGATTTAAGTCTGAGGAAGAAAAGGAATGCTTTCACGGAAAAAATTTTCTAATCACTTGGCCTTGGGGAAACAAACCTGCGAAGTCTCAAAAGTAGTTATAAATCACCCTCTCTGGGTCTTGGTGGTGGGGTATAACAGAAACGTGTGTTTTCAAAATTCAAATACCAAGAGAGCCCAATCCTTCTGGACTCTTCCATGATTCCTCACCACAGTCCAGGCATTCCCTTTAAAGAAACTATGGTTAGCCATTTGATCACCGTTCTTCTGAAACTGTTCTTATGGACTTACACAGGCTGTGTGTATGTGTGTGAATGTTAATGTGGGATGTATGTGCATGATGTGTGTGTATGTGTGAGTGTGAAAAATGTGTGTGCATGATGGTGTGTATACATGTGCGAATGTGTTATATATGAGTGTATGTGTATATGAGATGAATATGTGCATATGTGTGAGTGTGAATGTGTGAGCATGTAGGTTTCTGTGTATGTGAGTATGTATATATATGTGAGTGTGTTATATGTGAGTGTAAGTCTGTGTATATGTGTCTGTGAATGTGTCTGAATGTGTATATGTCTGTATAATGGTGCATATGAGTGTATATGTATATATGTACAACTGCAAGTATTTGTGTGAATGGGTACATATGTGAGTGTGTATGTGTGTGTGAATATGGGCGCATGTGTGAGTGTGTGGATGAGTGTGAGAGTGTGTGTGAGTGTATGTATGACTGTGTGTGTTTGTGCAATGTCCTATTTTTCAATACATAACTTAATGTATATTTTCCTTCCCTATGCACAAATTTTAATACAGGATACTTGGTTTTGTTAAAAACAAGAATTTTTCAAAAATCTTTCTGTGTTAGGGTTGTATTTATTGTAACCTCCTACGACTGCCATGTAATATCCAATATCATAAATGTAAAATGGACATCTGAAGTCGATGGAGGGAGGAAACTGCCTTCTGAGAGGCAGCATCCAGCAGCTGATGAAAACAGATGCAGAGACCCACAGCCAAACAACAGGGCAAGCTCAGCGAGTTCTGTGGAAGAGTGGGAGGAATGATAGTGGGAGCCAGAGGGGTCAAGGACACCACAAGAAGACCTACAGAGTGAACTCACCTGGGCCTATGGGGGCTCCCAGAGACTGAGTCACCAACCGAAGAGCAATGCAGACCTCCTGTACACATGTAGCAGTTGTGCAGCCTGGTCAGCATGGGGGGCCCCTAACGATGGGAGTAGGGGCTCTCTCTGGCTCTGTTTCTTGCTACTGGACCTCTTTCCCTTGTCAGGTTTCACTGGGAGAGGATGCCTTGTCAGGTTTCACTGGGAGAGGATGAGCTTAGTCCTGCTATGACTTCCAGGGTGGGTTGGTACCCCTTGGGGGCCTCCCCTTCTCTGAGAAGGAGGAGATGGGGGATGGAGAAAGGGAGGCATGAGGGCAAGACTGGGATGAGAGGATGGAGGAGAATGGGATGAGGCTGTAAAAATACTAGATAGATAGATAGATAGATAGATAGATAGATAGATAGATAGATAGATAAATGGGGGCGGGGGCATTCAGTTTTTTAAGTTTCCAAAATTCAATCAAATGAATTGTCTTACATGTGACAGTTCTATATTTGACTATAATTGCTTTTTCCTGTCTAATTACATTGGCTAGTATTTCCAGTAAAATATTAATTAGTATTAACGATAACAGATATCTGTTTTATTTTTGCTTTCATAAGATTATCTTTGATTTTGTTGTTAGCTGTTGAATGGAGACAGGTGTATTTTATCATATTAAGAAAGTATATAATAAAATGAATAAATTGTAAAAAAAATAAATATTTTAAAAAAGAACTATACCAAGAAACAAAAAAGAAAAGCAATACACTGAGTAAACAAATAAGAAAACTTTCAACTGAAAAAAATGACTTAGCATTGAGATCAGATAAGCATTATCTTTTATTCTAAAGACAATGCTCTCATTGTTCACAGCAAGTATAAAGGAGATAAAGGTTGATAAGGCAAACAATTACTTTTTCAAGTAAAGTGTTATATGAATTTTGAGGATATATAAACATCTCAAAACCAGTAGAAAACAAGCATATGTCAGTATTTCTAATAGAAGCACCACAAGAAAAACAACAGAGCCAACTAACCAAGGCCCAGAGTGGCTTGCTGAGATTGAAGCATCAACCAAGGGTCATGGATGAACTGGAGCTAGGCCATCTACAAAGATGTAGCAGATGGGCAGCTCAGGCTTCAACTGGGTCCTCTAGTAAGGGAAGTGGGGACTGCATCTGATACAGACTCACTTGTTAATATTTTTATTTCTTTCCACTGGTGGGACTGCCTTGACAGGCCACAAAGGAAGAGAACACATTCAGTTCAGTCCTGATGCAACTTGATGAGCTGGGGTGGATGGGAAGGGGAGCTCCCATTTTCTGAGAAAAAGAGGAGTAGAGAAATGGGGAGGGAGAGCGGGGAGGACTGGGAAGGGAGGAGGGAAGGGCTACAAGGATGTAAATTGAATAAAAGAAATACATGAAAAAAAAGAAAGTATATAATATATCTATTTTCATCAAGAATTATTATTTTTCCAAAAGCCTTTGTAGTGTCTAAGGAATAAATATTTTCAATCCTTTAAATGAATTACTGGATATTCTAATACTGAGATTCTATTGCATACTTGAGATAAATATTACTTGGTCATGATGTTTAATTTGCTGTTTATGTTTTCCTACCCTAGCATCTTTCTGCTTCCACTTATAATTGAGATGAATGTATACTTATTTACTCAGTATTCACTCTTAGCTTTTCCAAAAAGATCATACGGGTTTACTTAACAAAAAAATTAAAAACTATGTCTTTGGCTATGCCAGCTGACTGAATACCATGGGGACCATCTCCACGGTGTGTGAGAGTCAGTGTAGACTGACATACAAGAGCTACTTTATATGTCCACACCCTTATGAAGTAGTATCGAGCAGGCAGCTTAGACTCAGCCACGGTGGAGATATTTATGTGCAGGAACCATCGGACACTACAGAAAGAACAAGAGAACCCTCCAGCAACCTCAGCTGTTAAACACCTAACCCCTGCTGGTGAACCCTATCTCTGTAGGACCATTTGTACGTGGTGCTTTTGCAGATGGAGCGACAGGTCTTCATAAGCTTCTGTATGTCTGTGAAAATTAGTCCTTCAACTTTCTATGGCTTTCTGGAGTCAATTTTAGAAAATTATATTATCCAAGAAAATAATCAGCTAGATTTTCACAACAGTAACTTTTTCATTGTGTTTTGGTTTGTTTGTTTGTTTGTTTTGAGACAGGGTCTCACTGTGTACTCTTTGCTGTCCTGTACTCACAGCGATCTGCCTGCCTCTTCTTATTTTTTCTATACTTAAAGGAACCTCTTTCCCTCTAATGATGGTCTTAAGTCTGTTGGTACTTCACCAGCGCTCCTACAGTTTTGTTTTTCACATCAAGGCTGGACAAGGCAATCCAGTAGGGGGAAAGGTGATGGTATGTGTCTGGTCTTATTGGAACTTGCTATGCCATGTATGGTTGATGTCCCTAGGAGGCCTGCTCTTTTCTGCGGGAAGGTGGGGGTGGGGGCAGAGAGGGAGGGGAAACTGCAGTTGGGAGGTAATAGATGAGAAGAGAATACTACATACGCATACACATACATGTGTGGCCTAGTGTCTGATATGAACTTATGAATCACCCTCTGAACAAATGAACTCTTAAATTTTAATGTGCCTAAGTTTCACTGTGAACAAAGGTCTTGCAAGCTCTGGTCCCTGATATTGTTTTGTGAGACACAGACCACATACCCCAGCTACACTATCCTCTGGTCCCATTTCCATCTTGCTCAGTATCTCTACAGCATTACATGGTGTATTGGTACTTATCATCATTTCTGATTCTCTCTCGCAGGAGAAGTTTAAGCTCTCTGAAGGAAAAGTGTATCTCAGGTGGGTAAAAAGAAGGAAGTTTTGTGGAAGAATGGGGGCAAGGATAGACGGATGCAGACATGACAGGAGCTCCACAAGAACAACAACAGAGGCAAACTAACCAGGGCCCAAAGGAGCTTGCAGAGACTGAAGCAGCAACCAGTGACCATGCCTGGACTGGACCTAGGCCCCTACATAGATGTAACCGATGGGCAGCTCAGTCCTCATATGAGTTCTCCAGTAAGGGGAATACAGGTTATCTCTGACACGGACTCTATTGCCTGCTTTTTTGATCACTTTCTGCCAGGCCACAAGGGAAGAGGATGAGCTCAGTTCTGATGTGAATTGATGAGATTGGGTGGGTTGGTAGGGGTGATGGTCTCCTTCTTTGAGGAACAGAGGTGGGAGAATGGAGAAAGAGGAAAGGAGGAAGGGTAGCATCAGGAGGAGAGGAGGGAGGGGACTATGATCAGAATGTAAAACAAATTAATTAATTAATTAATTTTTTAAAAGGTGTGTCTCGGGACAGAATGGTGTGACGCATTTCCTCACTGACTGTAACTATCAGGGCAAACTCTTTTGAAAGAACTAAAGATTAAGTGAAAAACAAAACATTTATTTACTCTAAGTTTTACTGTGACACAGAAGCCTTCACCTCGAAAGCCAAAGCCCATGTGTATGTACACCATCACCGATAACGAACAATAGAAATGTATAGAAACGTAAGTGGCCCCGGGGTTGAGGAAAGGAAACCCAGAAGATCTGCTGGGGTTAATTAGGTGTGTCACTTCTTGCTGCAGCTTTTTGCAGGACAGGAGCTTCTGAAGTGAGCACCACATAATACCCCCTCTAGAAATGCCACTCAGAGAATTTGTGTTCTTGCTCAGAAGGATTGGAAAAGGTTTAGAGTCCTATTTCTAGGCATCATGCTTGGCTCTGGGGTAAGGGGGCTCTGGCCAGTGGCATACCTTGGAAAGGAGAAATTCTAGTTATGTGGCTTGTCTGGGAGGTAGAAGTGGTGAGACTGGGAGGAGGATTCAGGGAGGCAGAAGGAAAAAAGACTCCAGTTGTGAGGCACCTCAGAGGCACCATACTTTGGGATGCCACTTTCGGAGCCTCAGTGCCACCTTATGGGCTACTCCACTCTGAACAGTGCCTGACACTCCCCTAAAGCTCGATGAACATCTCCTGAGCAAGACAATAACTATCTAGGGGTCTGCAAGAAGAACGCCAGCTGTGGAATACACATTCTAAGTCCTCCCTGGGCTCCCTGTTGGTGCAGCTATGCCAGCCTTCTGGGCCCTACCTAGCATTTGCCAAGGCATCTTGATTATTCGATTTTAGCACTGTAAGAGGTTCCAGAGAGATTCTAAAGGAACAGATGAAGGCAGGGAGAAATTAGGCACAAGAAGAAAAACTCTCTCTTGAGAAAACAGAATTGGTAGAGGAGTATGGTTGCATGGCTTTCCAAAACCCAAATGGACTGTGTCCTATCCTCTTGGACTCTTCTTGATTTGGAAGGAACTGATGAGCTACAAAAAGATAAATAAGGAATAAAAAGTTAATCCACCAGGGAGGAGATGTTTTATTGCTCTCCTACAGATGTCCTTCCTAACAATACAGGATATTTTCCCCCTGTGGGGAAGGTGGGAATAGAAGTCAGGGAGCAACAATTTATATAGGGACCTAGGGGTAGTCTGTATTTGGGAATTAGCATTGTATTATTTTCCTGGCTCCCTGAACCTATTGTCACTGTGTTGAGAAAGCCTTGCCTTGCAACAGCAAAAAACGTTCACATTCTATCCCCACGGACAGAACTTTGACCTACTAGATGGAGGAAGCCACAAATGGAAAATTCCAAGTTCTTGTACTCTTTTATTTTTATGCTAATGCTTCTGCAGAGAGTATTTAGGAAAACATATGCACAGGAATAATAAATTATCAAGGGACAGGAACTCCTCTGGCTACACTGGGGCCTTGTTCCAGGATGGTCTGGATCTCTTTGTGCTTGCACAAGTCCTGAGGGGTCAAGAGGAAACCCCAGCTTTCATTTGATCAAAAAGTACAGCTAGCCTCTACATAAGAGGATCCTTGATCAAACCCCATCAGGGTTTGAAACTGTGAAAGCTTCAGTCCACTTCCTTTAGGCTGCCTCAAAAGCAATGAGTGTATCATTTAGGACCTGGCTTCAGGGACTAGAGATTCCTGGGTCTCCATCACCAAATCACATCTGAGTTAAATAATATCCCTCCCTTCTTGGGGGAAACACCTAAAAAAGCTTCCCCTTGCTTTTAGCCCCTTGCTGCTTCCTACATATTCTTTATAACAAGAAAGCCTACTTGCGTCATTCTGAGAATAACCTCATTCTGGGTGTAAATCCTCAAGTGAGAGAAATATCGAACTGTACTCTGCAAAGTCAAATCGCTCAATGCTCTTCTCTTGCTCTGAAAACAAAACTACTTTACTTCACCCTAGATGCATTTGAAGAAGAGGAGCTAGGCACAAAAGTAGAATAATCACAACCAACTCCTGCTAGAAGTGCCCAGTCCCTACTTCTGCCTAAGTTACAATCTGAAATGAGATCAAAAGGGCATTTCTTTCACAGTCTCAAAACATCCAAAGGTGTTTTCTACGGAGCCCTCACCTTTGTGGAAGGCTTCCTCCCAATCTTTCTATCTTAACTCTCCTATTAAATAAACACCAGAGAAACCCATTAGTTTGAAGTAAGCTCCTACACCAGGCTTCTATAGTACAGGCTAAAAATCAAAATGGAGTCAGTCTTGCTAAAGCTCTAAGAGGGAACTGTGCTCTGTGAGTTTTCCAGAAATCAGCAAAGATGGGAGTGGCATTTTTCCTGTTACTGTTGTTTCTCTAACACAATGGTTCTCAACTTCCTAACGCAGTGACCCATTGATACAGTCCCTCTATCATGGTGAACCCCCATCATAAAATAATTTTGTTGGAACTTCATAACTGTAATTTTGCATAAATACTTGATATGCAGAATACCTAATATGTGACCCCCAAATGGGTTAAGGCCCACAGGTTGAGAACCACTACACAAATTAATGCAATCAATGGGCATGATAATATACTTCCTTCTGCTGTGATCCTTACCACTACCAAAAGAGCCATGAAGTAACATTATATACACCAGTCAGCTACTTTTCTATTATTCAGTTTCCACATCACAAACAAAAATCAACTTGAAATGACCAATGACCATTGAGTCCTTATTTCTGCTTTCTTCGGTCCTTCTGTGTCCTTACATCTATTCTTTTAACTCAGATCTTTGGGGTATTTTCCCAAGTTACAGAATCAAGTCTGTTCAACTCTAAAACTGCAAATAAAATCAACTGAGATGTCTGCAGTAAACTGGCTATAATCTGTTTTTCCACACTCCCCTTCCCTCACTTCTCTGTCCAGTGTGGGCTCTACTTTCTAGTGTACCTGTGATCATTTAGACTGTGGGATTCTTGAAGGCAGCACCCCTGGCCTTGTTCCACCTGTGACTAGCTCTCTCATGAAACCTGTGCACCTGAAACTGATGGGAGAAGCAGAAATAGGCCTCAGCAGTGACCTGAAGCATGTGGAACTCTGAGGAAGGGAAATGAAAAGCCACCAACTCCTAAAACCACACCCTTTATAAAACACACTTTCCAACAAATCCAAGATTATTGGAAAAGTGACAGCTTCTTCCTTGACCAACTCCAGCCAAAGGAAAAAATTTCATTAGACTGAATAAAAAACAGATCAGTAAATATTAATGGCCGAGATGGGGACATCAGGGGACAGCAGGCTTCACAGAACAGGTGTTCACTTTCCTCAGTTTCAACCCACTTGCAGCCAACGACGTCATTCTTTGGCCTTCTTGGGCTTACCGACAGGCCATTTTTCATGATTTTACCATTTCTGGCCAAATGCAAACTTTTTTAATTAAATGTACTGCATGATTCCAGATGTTTGTTTATTTGTTCCAAAAAAAAAAAAAAAAGGTTATAAAATCACTATGTGAGGAGAAAAGCCTAGGGCCGCGGGTGAAGTTTTATTCAAGACACAAGGAAACAGAGTTATAAGGATCTGGAACTGGGAATGTAACTCCCAGGCACATCTTTCAGCAGAACAGTCTAGAGCAAAGGCACTGGCTTCCCATAACTCCTTTCCATAAGCTCACGACTGAGCAATAAAACATACAGGGCATTTATTCCCTTTTAAAAGAATGTAACTCAGCTGCAGGCCAAAGAATGGAATAAGAACAAATTCTTGTGGCTGCTTCTCCTACTCACTGTATGTTTGTTCCTGTGGCCACGAGATTCAGAACATTAAATCCCCTAGTCTTCCATTTAACAGGCCAGATTATAGTGCATGCCTGAGTGGCAGGAGAGAATTCTGTGGAGAGGAACAGTGATGGGAAACAGGACCAGACCACGGTTTCCCACACAGCAGGTTGGCTTCCTCAAGGCCTCAAAACATACTCATCCTCCTAGCCTCTTGCATTTGCTACAAAATGCATCTCAGGCTCCTTCCTTTATTCTGTGGGTCTTCTGCCAGTAAGTCCACACCTAGATCACTGAATGCTGGGACACCTCAACTATCCTAACTGAGGCAGAGCTATTGGCTCAAAGGCCAAATCACAAATAATTTGATTAAATGAGATCAAGAAGCTATTTCCTTTGATGCTTGGGCCCTGCTGAATAAAACCACTGGCAACCTCAAGCAGCAATTCCATGATGGCCCCAAGGTACTCTATACACACCCCACTCCTGCCCACTGGCAGGGTATTCTGGCCCCAGCTCTCTGCCCCACATGTTACCATGTTGTCACCTACGTTGCCTTTGCTAGAAGCCTTATTTCTAACACACTGACTTACAGCCTGATATCAAGGAAGCAAAAGCTTCTTAACCCAGAGCAAATGCCTTTGGCTCTTACCTTCCAGTGGCTGTCTGGACTCCAAATCCTTATGTTTGCAATGTCTTGGCATGCTACATACAGATTCACAAGCCTACAGCACTCATAGGAATCCATGTCCTTTCAGGAGTCATATCTGACCACTGTACAATCTGAGACTAAGACTCCAAGGTCTAAGGAGGCTGAGGCAAGAGGACCATGAGTTTAAGGTCAACCTCACTTAAAGAGTGAGATCCTTTCCCAAACACATACACAACACTCTTTTGAATCGAATGAAACCTCCCTCTGACCAAGACAATTTGGAACTACTGTATATGAAGAAACTTCATATGCATATATATGTTTATTTATATACATATACGTGCATATCTCTGTTTTCTTGAATCTGTATCTTCATCTCTCATCAGTTTCATCTAGTCTTCCCCCTCTGCTTCTTCACCCAAGTCTCTGGAATGTCCTTCTTTTGCCCTCCACCTACTGCTTCCCTCTATGTTCTTCAAAGCACAGGTTCAACATCTTCTAAATGGCTGTGCCTATCCTCATCTTCACTGATTCCCACCTTCTCTATTGATGCATTGTACATATGCCTTATATCAAGCACTATCACATGAAATTACACAATGCTTGAGACTTTGTTTGATTGGCCTTATGTCATATACAGTAGTTCCTGAAACATAAATGCTTCAGAGACAGAAATGTTATTCTCTATTTCTGAATTCTTTAATCCTAACATAAGTACTGGATACAGTAAAGAGGAATCACAGGCATGCTGGGAAATCCCTTGAGTGACTTTGCTCTTAGGAATCCTTGTCCTCTGACTCATATTTAACCACATCTCAGTTCCTTTTCAACAAAGGGGGTAAGAACCAGCCCATGTTTGGTGGTTCATATCTACAGTGCAAACACTGGGACGGGGGAGGCTGAGGTAAAAATATCATGAATTCAATATCGGCCTGACCTATACAGTGAGATCCTGTCACAAATACATATTACTCACAAATAAACAGAAATCTTTGAAGAATCAGTCCACAATTCTAAAGTCATGAGCACATCAATACTTTTTCATACTATACATTCTAGCTTGACATAACCCCCCCCCCTTTTTTTTTTAAAGAGACTAACAGCATGGCCTGGTGCTTTGCACTAATTGTTAATTATCTCCCCACCTCCACCCCTGAGATTCCTACTGCTCTGAGAACAATCCCTAACACACCCCAAATGATGTTACCTTGCCTCCTTATTGACTAAATAAAATTTCCTACACCAGGGCAGAGCAAAGGTGAGGTGGGCGGAGCTAAAGTTTGAGGGCTTTGGGGACAAAAGAGGATCACAGGGGAAGAAAGAGGAAGGTGGAGGAAAAAGGAGAAAGCAGAGTTGCCATGGGATATGGAAAGACTCTGAGAACGGTGTGGAAAGGAACGGCCCAGATGAAAAATATGAGCAAGTATTTCACAAATATGGAGGAAGTAGTCTAGATAGAAATGGTTAAAGCAGATGGTGTGGGATGGAGCTCAGAAATAATGAGATAGCACAGGTGGAATTATCTGCCCAGCCCAAGGTGAAATAAGGCAAATCTAAAATCTAACAGGTGTCTGTGTCTTTATTGATTATGATTGCAGGTTAGATAATACTGCCTTAATAATTATAGGACAAATAACAAACATTATTAGTGTATACTTTTAAAATGATCACAACAGGAGACATATTTACTACCAAACCTTATTAAGACTTTTGAGGAGTAAACAATAAAAAGGTGTTCCTCTCTCACCTTTCAGTTTACTGAAGGTTGTGGGGGAAGGGAAGCAGAGTCCAATTTTCCCTCCTTGCTTTGTTTCTAGGGCATAAGAACGAGGCTGGTAGCCTATCTGTATCTGTGAGTGTTCCACAGTTCTGCCCAAAGAATAGAAATGAAGCACTCCCAGGAATTGCAAGTGAAAAATCATCGTTGGAGGAAAAGGCTAGGAAATGGACTCTTATGGATTTCATATGCTTGAAGGAGGTTGCTTAAAGTTCCTGGCTAAAGTCCATGCCAGTCTTGGTAATAGTCTAGCAGATTCATCCATCTTCAGATTCCACTCGGCTTGCTCTTCCATCACTGCCGCCTACCCAGACAGCCAGCACGCATTTGCACATCCATCTATATACACGCGGAAGTTTTAATCTACACCACCCTCCATTCCAATCCACCCAGCCCGACTTGGTGCATTGCAAAGCTATTGACCCTGCAAAGTAGTAGAGAGATGAATTTGATGACCCAGACTAGAGTTTTTAAACCATTCCAGCGAGGTCTAGAATAAAAGGAAAAGTACAATTTATTCAGCACTTAGTAAAGTCCTCTTACATGGGAACAGAACACACACACACACACACACACACACACACACACACAGAAAAGAGACTTCCACTGCCACACAGATGAAATAAACCTGTCAACTACAACTGTCAAATCACGAGTCACCTTGATTAAATAAAAGCGACTTGAGCTTCACCTGGTATCTGAGAATTCCACCAAGAATATGCACATAAAAGCATTATGAAGAAAAGAAGTCTAAAGTAATGGGTTCTGTTCAAAATGTCATCAGAGGAAATCATTTTACATAATTAGAAAATGCTAATAATAGCTCTTCACAAGAAACCAACACACACTTCCCCCTGGCAGCCAGGGCTTAGGCATGGCAAGTGCTCTGAAAGACAAGTCAAGTCCTTACTCTCACTTAACAGCTCTCTGCTAAATGTGTCTTAGTAGCAGGGAATATTTTTTCCTCTTCCCTCTCATTTTTCTCTCATTTTTTAGTACATGTTCTATGGATAAATTTTCTTCTACCATGTTTAATAAACTTTCAATAAATTAGTGCCAATTTACTATTATTATTATTATTATTAATTAGTGCCGCTACTGTTATTGTTGCTATTTGCTGAGTACTGAGTCCAAAAGCTCTCCTACCTCAAACACCTTTGCCAGTTATGGCTGAAAAAAAGAAAAAGACAAAACAGTCAGCTCATGTGCATCTGTCTTGAAGACTCAGCGGAGGGTGCAGGCAGTAATGAGTGGCCACTTTAGTCACAAGGCTGGGCTGGGGAGGCTCTGCCTGGAACCCTCACCAGGATCTTGAATGGTTTCTTTCTTTCTTTTTTTCTTTTTTTTTTTTTTTCAAATGGACAAAGACAAGCAAAAGGGAACAGGAGAGCCTGGGGCGGAGCTATGGAGCGAGCCTGAGTAAACGCATGTTTGTCTTGAGTTTTTATAATCAGTCTGTCTTCATGTTGTTTATAATGCTCATCTCTATCTGTCTTTTACATCTCTTGAGGGCTGACCTAGAAATTGAAACAAAGTTAAAAATTAAAGAAACAAAAAAAGTTACTGGTGGAAACAGAGATGCTTCCAAATCCTGTAATACCCCAAAAACTGCCGAACTGTAATGAGCATCTTAAGGACCAAATAAGACCCTCTGTCCCCTGCTTCTTATCTTGAAGTTTTCCTGGCCAACATGGCCCCACCCCAAACACCTTTCCTCTGCAGACTCTACCTCCCCACAAATTACTATTTCATTTTCCTCATATTCATGTCACTTGCTAATTTGATCCATAGAAGCAAAGAACTGCTTCTCAGAAAATGTATCTGCTCAGATCTCAGGCTGAAAGTGGTTTTAATAATACAAATGAAAAATAGTCGCTGTTTTTCTTTTCTTTTTTGGAGGGCACCTCTGAGCTGCTCCTGGAGATAAAACGACGATGAAGCAGGAAAAGTTGCCTGGATTTAGGAAATGGCAAACAATAACTAATTATCATATGCTCCTTATGAATCATGCTGTGATTGTCCTTGCGATTAAATATAAATCGATCAAACACCCAGTTTAGGAGGAAGACGCACGGCCAGTAACCATGTCGATAAAAACTGTGGAGAGTGCCAAGGACCAGTGAGGCAGGATGGTTATGAATCTTCCAGCTAGTTTTCCTCATCCTTAGCTTTCCTTCTTCTGCATATTTAAAATCAAATACTTAAGGTGACAAGCAAATTCTAGTACATTTTTGAGGGACACTCGGGGAACTTTCGTGTAATTTACAAAATGAATATGCGGAAACACAGGAGTGAGATCCTCAGTGCCATGGCTGTGGCAGACACAAGATGACAGTGGGTGAGCCTGTTTTATTGGTTCCATGCACACCATCATCTTGTCAGGCTTTCTTTGCATCTCACTGGAAACCACAATTTCCAGAATCCTTTGCTGTGGATCATTCTGGGTTAGAGGACCTTTGCAAAGAAGCGCTGCTGTAGGGTTTGACAATCTCAAAAGGAGAAAGGGCAGGGCAGTGCACACAGTCACGACGGATGAAGCTTCTTCCAAGTAAGTTACCAGAAAGATAATAACCTGGACACCTATTTTAGACTGAAAACTGCAGAACAGGATTTGGAGGTGCCCCTGAGGTCCTATATTACCTTCTTACAACCCTTGAAAATCTCCAGCTTCCCTTCTGGGGCCTTGTGGTAGTTTTAGCACACTTAAAATAGATATTTCTAGGTCCTCCCTCTCCTTGTATATTTACCTCCATTTTGTTTGATCATGTCCACAGTTACCCCTGTGTGTCAAGTGGAGAGGATGAGAGCCAGGGGTAACCTTGGCATCCTAGACACAGAACTTTGAATAGTATAGCTGTCTTTGCTGCTGAGTGGCTCTAGTTAACTTCTAACAGTTGTTGGCATACCCTTTTTTAATGAGGATGAGAGCAACATGGCCTTTGATTTAAATAGAAATTGTTCCCCCAAATACACAGTGCTCTACCCTATTTTCATGTGATCCTACTTCTAACAGCTACCACACAGACTGGCAATGACTTACCAGTCATTGCTGGAGTGTATCCTGTCCTCATAACATATTTGAAGAGACTTTTATCTAACAAATGTGTCAGCAATCTTCATAACATGGCACTCACAGAGAACACAGATCCAGATTTCCAGCAGAGATCAGGGATAAAGCTCAAAATCCGCCATACTCCAACAATTTGCTGCAGTCTAGGGCAGTGTTCTTGAGAGAAATATGAGGTGGACCGTGCTACACCATGCATATTCCAGAACCTGAATCTTTCTGAGAAGGAAGCCCCTGCTCTGAGGGCATCTGTTCTAAGAAAATAATCTTTCTCCCCATTCCCCTCCTACTACTAAAACATCAGTGTTTGGCAAACACAGTATCAAAATAATCATCTACTTGGAAGTCATATTTGGTCACTAAATGGACTCTGGCAATGAGTCAGCAGATATGTCTCTTATCCTTGTTCCTCTGAGCTTCTGGAAGCAACAGGATTGAGGTCAGAGGTGAACAAGGCCAGTCCTTTGATGACTGTGTTCACACTTGTCACCTCACAGAGCTATTGAAGACACTGACTCTTCTCCTAGGCTTCCATGACTCAGTTTTTACTGATGGGAGTCAACTTTTTATTACTCTAACAGACACCTGACACATTTACTTTGGCTCATAGTTTGGGAGACTTCAGTCCCTACTTGGCTGGCCCATTGTTCTGAGTCTGATACAAAGCATAAAGCATCACGCCATGTCATGGAGGGTACCTATGAAAAGCTCTTCTCCCCATAGCAAAAAGCAGAAAGGAACTGTGGCTTCAGTATCCCCCTGTGGACACACCCTCCATGATGTGATTTCCTGCTAATAAGCCCCACCACTTATAGGCTTCACAAGTCCTAAACCAGTCATAGGCTAGTGATCCATCTTTCAATACTTTCAGTGCTTTGCAGGACACTGACCCAAACCCAGACAAATACATACTGAGTATTAAGGCCCTAAACCAGGCATCACTAATAGACATACACAAAAGATACAGTATTCTCTACTCCTCACAAAAGCTGGTATCTAGAGAAAACTAAACAAACATGAATGTAAGCAGTAGAAACACAGAATCACCCCTCCCCTTAGAGATGAGGAATTTAACCTAACTGAAGAACTGAAAAATTGTGGCTAGAAAGGGGTAGGGTGGGGTTAGCCTTGACTCTCATAGGGCTTTCATTCATGAGTTTACTACACATATACACAAAGCTGGGCATGGTGGTGCATGCCTGTAATTCCAGCACTCAGGAGGCAGAAGCAGGTGGATCTCTGTGAGTTTGAGGCTAGCCTGGTCTGCAAAGCAAGTCCATGACAGCCAAGGCTAAGCAAAGAATCCCTGTCTCAAAAAACTAAACAAACCCATATACACAGGTCAGCTCTCACAGAAATTAGAAGGTGAACAATTACATTAGGAGCTGGAAAGAAATATTCCAAGTTCCCTCAGGAGAAAGAAAACACTGCACAGCTCAAGCAAGGAGTTTCACACGGGAAGCAGAAAGTTTTGCACACGACTACACATAAGATAGATGGCATATATGTAAGTTACAAACAGAATGATCCAGTCTTCCCACCTCCTGGTCATCAGTCTATGATCAATGTTTTACTACCATTCTTGAGATATGGATTCTGGTCCCATCAAATTCGACATTGGAAGTTACAGAAAAGGACAAGTGAAAATAGAAAAACAGCAATTTGCACATGAACATAAACACCTACCCACCAGTTTTTGTAGTTGTTGATGCGGAAGGAAAATAGATTGGGAAGTGGGTGGATCAACAATTGTTTTCAAATAGAAGTTTCGGCTCGAATCTGTAGATCAAGTGTTGGGAAGAATTCTGACAGGGGTGACCCAGTTTGCCTCAGAATAGGCTCCCAAGGGCCACTTCCATCAAGGGACTGATAGGTAGCATTCAGTTGCTATGTTGGCTCATATAATCATAATTTTAGAATAATAACCTTAAATGTAAAAACATAGCATCATATTTAGCACTTTCATTTTGGGTACCAAAACAGCAATGGCTTTCTCCATGTAGTGGTATATAATTCAGGCCAACATGAAGTATAGGTTGCACCCTTTCTTTGGAGGGATACTAAAACCACAGCCAGCCTTTGGAAGCTTTTTTGGCTTTGTCTCCTTATGAGACACACCCAGAGAACGCTGTTCCATGACACAGACTCTATTTTCAACACCCAACATGTGAGCCCAGAAGTTTGGAGGACCAGGCCATAATGTGTGAGGTGATTCCTCAGTAAAACTGGGTATCAGTTGTTAGATACCTTTAAATAACTTTTTCTGTTATTCCCAATTTTTAGGCTGTAATGTCATCTGGGAGTATCTATTTGCATTCTACCTTTATAATTTTTGCTTATTACAAATATTACAAAACTACCCCTAAAACTTGTACTGGAGATAGAGCTCAAGGATATAATATTTACCTGTAATGGCACACCTGGGTTTGGTTCCCAGCATCACAGGCCAGCACACACACAAACAACACACATGCCCAACACATGCAATACACACACACATGACGGCTCGTGCACACATGCACACACCGCCTAATATGCTTAAATCATAACTTCTTTAGTCTCCCAAGGCTCACATTTTACTATTAAATTAACACATGCTACTTGACTCATTCCTGATAAACAGCAGTCATCTCATCAGATCCTATCATTGTGAAATCTCAGTATCATTTGCAGATTAAGTCTCTGTAAATGGACTTGGGGTCTCAGAGACTTCAGTCTCCATGCTAATTCCTCAACAGGCTATAGAGTACAATTATCCTCACCACAGTGCCAGGAAGCAATATACTAGTGAAAAAAATGAAGCTAATTTTAGAGTTTGCAGTGTTCCTCAAGTATTATTAACTCTGTGACTCTTTCTCCTAGTACAGTTTTCTAGGGGCACTCCCATCCAACAATCCCAAGCAAAGTATTCAAGACCTTCAGGGTCTTGAAGTCATCCACAGCAGAGACTTGTTCGTTCCCATGGGACAGCAGAACATGGGAACATCCTGGCATCTATTCCATCCAACTGAGCAAAATTTATTTTCACAAAATGGACACTTGATGAAGAAAATCACAACTGAATTATAATTAGGTCAAAACTTATGTATAAAAAGAGTTCCACTGATGCCCATGTGTCAGCCAGTCAAGACAGGTCCAAGTCACAGACGCCTGAAAGACTACATGATTCCCTTCATGACTTGCTGCAGACTATTAATGTCCTGTTCACACAGCCTGGAAGCCGCACCACTGTCGGAGCTTCTCCAGGGCCTTTTATTCTGTCTATGCAGCTAGCAAGGATGACCCGGAGAGCTAGTTCTTATTCCATGACCCCCGTGAGATTTCGTACTGGAGGGAGCAGTGTTTGAAGTGCACAGTGTCCCTCCTCCACGCCTGTTCTTATTTAACCTTGAAAGACAGATTCACAACTAAGAAGCAGAGATCTGATCACCAGAGGACATAACAGTAAACAAGTCAGACCACGTGGCCTCTTCTTGCCCTTAGCCATTGACATATTGCTCAGCCAGTAACATATTCCTTGGCCCCAGAAGCTGGTGAAGGAACAAGATTTTTTCAAACACTATCCTATGTCAGTAATCTGCTTACTTTTTGAGACTTGATGTCAAAGACAGCAGCAGGATTTCAATACTAGAAGAACCACAACCCAAATTATGTTTTCAGGACCAGAGAAGCCAGAAGAAATCTCTGAAGTTAGTAGGCAAACTGAAGTTTCTTTGAGCTGTAATAGAGCACTCTCTGAAATTACACATTTCAACTCTTATATATCCACACATTGCTATAAGAAACACTACTAAGTTTCCCCATGTCTCACCATTACTACTATTGTATGGAGTGGTCTTCCAAGTAATTGTTAAATACTATAATTTTCTGTTTAAAAGGGGTGGGGTTATAAAATTATACCATGGGTTTATGTCTCCTCTGATCATGTGAGTTAAACTCTTTAGATTTGACAGTACAGATTTCCCATCAAGAGCTTAAGAAGCACAAAGTTCCATGTCATAGGGCAAGATCAGTAAGGACCACGAAGCCTGAGTTCTGCATAGCCAGGTATCTAGGCTACAATCATGGAAAACAATAGGAAGCCGAGTTCCTACCTCGGTGACTGGTGAGCTCTCTGGATGCAGATGGCAAAGGTGTGTACTGGGGGTGGCTCTCTGGAGAAGCAGTATCATCTCCAATGGAAGCCTGTAACATAAAAGCAAAATGTCATCATAGAGAAACACCAAAGGCCAAGTGCCCTTGCTTACTAAAGACATCTCCTTGAGATTTGAGTTTAGAGAGAATGGGGTCCACTGGGCCTTCCTTTACCTGTTGAGATGGAATGCTAGGGAGTGTAGTAGGGTACAACATTTTGGGGATGGCTTTGAGATAAGAGGATTTGTTGTTGCTGTTGTTTTAAAGAGATAAAAGTAGATGAAGAAAAGCAGGAGGGATGAAGGTAAGAAGTGCTATAGACTGATCCTGTTAGAGGCATACTCCCAGAAATTTGGACAACGTGAGTGCTGGCTGTAAACAGATTCCTGTGGCAATCACTGGGAGCGGGGCGGCTTAGATGAGAAAAATCAGGGCTGGGTTATATGGATCTAATGGCACAGATGCATCAGAAAGTAAAATACATAAGGCTCTGCATCTGGGGTGTTGGCTAAGTTTAACAACAACCCCGGAGCAACCACTCTGGAGTTTGAATTGGAAATACAAATTCAATGCTCTGTATTTGAAATGGCTGCAATCAGAATATTTCATACTAAGTCATTCAGAATATGTGCAGATTTGTAAGGAGGTCCATCGAGGCTGAGACCGTAATCTGACTGTGGCACTCATTTGTTTTCTGAACATCTCACAAGCAGAGCCTTACAGGCATGCCATATGATACATTTAGTGTGCCTACATTTTGTTCTACAAGGCCAGGAGAAGCTACTTGTGGCATCAGGTTAGTGCTCCCGGGGTTTGGGTTTGTAGCACGTTGGACTTTAGATTTTTAGATTACGTATGCTGAGTACATATAATGGTTATCAATGAGACATCATCACCTGGAAAGTTAACCGAACGTAGGATTCTGTGATGCGGCATACATGAAGGTGACCTCCACTGACAGAGTGAAGCTGAGCACTGATGTAGCTGTTTTAAGGAGTTTACCCGTGCTCCTGTAAGTATCCTTTCACACCTGCTTTATAAAGCGCAATGTTCTCATTGATTTTGGTAAACACACACTCACACACACACACACAAACAAAACCAAACAAACAAAAACCATCATTCAAAGTCCCAAAAGAAAATGATATATAGAATGGCAGGCTTTTGTTTTTTATTTTTAATTGTACAACAACAGCTCTTTGATTGTAATACTATGGCTAGTTATCCGTTGGGGAATTATGTTAAAGGCAGCTTGCTCATGTGGTGTTAGCTCTTTTCTGACCTTTGTGTCCTTGCAGGCTAATGCAGGAAGAATTTGTGGCAGCTGTGACACTCACAAGGCATGGTACCAATGACCAGTATGTTACCTGTAAAGCTTGGTTGCTTTGACATGAAGCACCACTGTTATACGTAACTGAGATTTCTAAATCAAATGCAACTTTTTTTTTTAATATCCGAAAAAGAACATCTGTTAGAAGCGAAAACCTCAGCTTTCAACCTTTCCAAAAGCTCCGTGAAAAAGTAAATTTCATTAATGCCTCACTTTTTTTCTTTCCAAAAGAAGAAATCCATTCTATGAGGTGTGTTTACCCTGCTAGAAGTAGGCCTTTTCTCCGAAGAGATTACTACACTATGGGAATCAGAACTAAGCAGGAGATTAGACCTACTTGCCACGAAAACCCTTTAAACTTCATTTCTGACATTTGAGGTGTTTGATTAAGCAGCTTTCAGGGCAGACTTACAGAGAGAGGTCTGAACTGAGCAAAATTAGAAGCTCTGTCCCTTGGTGGAATCAGGTTTGAGAGAGCACTTGTCCATTCCAGCTAAAAGGCAAACATAGTGAACATACAGGATGCTTAAAGCTTGGATCAAGTATATTGGACCAAGACAGATAAAAGTACAGCCACAGAGGAAACTGTTTTGGAGAGACCTGCTATACCCGACCCCACTGAACACTTAGCATGCTGCAAATATGTGGAGGAGACAGAAACTGAATTAAAATCCAAACCCTGCAGTTGCTGCTTGTCTCTTTGTTTGGCCTGTGAAGTCTACTGTGACCTACTTGATACCTGGAACACAGAAACAGTGTTCTAAACATGGAGGCTATTCTATGCTTGCTGAAGGACAGGTAAAGTGATAACATGGGATCTTCCAGCACACTTCCTACAAAGACACACCAGATTTTCTCTCTACCAGTGTTTCTGTTGCATCTCATCCTTAAAAATATTAAAACACCTTTAGGTCTGTAGACTTTAGCATGGTTATCCTATATTATATGGCTAGTATCCGCTTATAATGCCATGAGTGTCTTTCTGGTTTTGGATTACCTTACTCAAAATGTTCTTTTCTAATTCCATCTTTTGCCCGGAAATTTCATGATTTCCTGGTTTTATTAGCTGAATAGTATTCCATTGAGTAAGTGTGCCACAATTTCTGTATCCATTCTTCCATTGAGGGACATCTAGGTTGTTTCCAGATTCTGGCTATTACAAATAAAGTTGCTATGAACACAGTTGACAAATGTCCTTGCTGAATGGTGGGGCATCTTTTGGATATATGCCCAGGAGTAGTATAGATGGATCTTGGGGTAGTACTATTCCTACTTTTCTTAAGAAAGTGCCAGATTGATTTCCAAAGTGGTTGTATAAGCTTGCACTCCCACCAGCAATGCAGGAGAGTTCCCCTTTCTTCACATCCTCTCCAACACGTTGGCACTTGAGTTTTTGATCTTAGCCATTCTGATGGGTGTAAGATGAAATATCAGAGTAGTTTTGATTTGCATCTCCCTGATGACTAAAGATGTTGAGTATTTCTTTAAGTGCTTCTCTGCCATTCAGTATTTCTCTGTTGAGAATTCTCTGTTTAGCTCTGTACCACATTTTTTAATTGGATTTTTTGGTTTGTTGATGTCTAATTTCTTTAGTTCTTTATATATTCTCAATATTAGCCCTCTATCAGATATAGGGTTCGTGAGGATCTTTTCCCTTTCTGTAGGCTGTCGTTTTGTTTCGTTGACAGTGTCCTTGGACCCTAGGGAGGATGCTTAAATCTCATTCAGAATGGCAAACAGGATAGACACTAGAAATGGTGGAAGAGAGGGAACAGAATGGGAGCCTACCATAGAGCTCCTCTGAAAGTCTCCACCCATCATGGGACCAAAGCAGATGCTGAGGCATACAGCCAAACTTTGGGCAGAGCATAAGGAGTCTTATGGAAGAAAGGGGGACTAGAAGGACACAGAGGGGACAAGAACTCTACAAGGAAATGAACAAAGCCAAAAATTCTTGGCTCAGGGGGTCCTGCAGAGACTGATGTACCAACCAAGGACCATGCATGGAGAGGACCTAAACACCCTGCTCAGATGTAGCCAATAGGCAGCTCAGTCTCCATGTGGGTCCTCAGTAAGGTGAGCAAGAGCTGTCTCTGACACGAACTCAGTTGCCTGCTTTTTGCTCACTTCCCCCTGGCAATGCAGCTTTGCCAGGCCACAGAGGAAAAGGATCCAGGCAGACCTGATGAGACTAGGGTCAGACACAGTAGAGGATGACTCCCTCTTGCAGTGAACTAGGGGAAGGAGATAGGAAGGGAGAGTAGGGTAAGGAGACAATGAGGGAGGGGTTACAATTGGGATACAAATGAACAAATTGTAAAAAATAAAAATTAAATACAAAATTATAAATTAAAAATAAGTTAAAGTAAAATATTAAATAAATAAAAGAAAATAATAAATAAATAAAATATTAAAACCCTCCCACCTCTCCTCCATATACCCAATAGGAGTTTTAGGTCACTGTGCTATTTAATTTCTTAGTAGTTTTAAACTTGGATTTGTTGGTGATGTGATAAACTGCTTTTCCTAAGAAGAACTGGAAAACACACTACATATACGCAAATACTTCTGCCTGTGAAGACATAGGAGTTCTGTAGGTGAGAGAAGAGAGCTCAGTTAGTCTCTTGTTTCCAATTGTATAGAGGACAAAAATGAATGGAGTTTTGTAGCCGTCATTCAATGCCCAACACTTAATTACTTTTCTGCTCAGCATCCACTTTGGGATACAAACTCAATTTGTAGAAAGGAATCCAGGAAAGTAACAATTTTGCAAACTATGCTTTTGTATTGGGAGACTCTACAAAACAAGGTTCCAGCTACCAGCTCCTTGGCAAGGCTTATTATCAAAATGAAAAGCACTGGGCCTTTTCAGTGTGATCCGCACACATGTTCTCCACATCTTATCCTCAGAAACACAGTTCATAAAAGCCAGGTTAGAACATGGAAGACACAGACAAAACATTCTTTCACTTTGCACAATACCTGATAAAGGATATAGAACTCACCTTGGACGTGAGGTAACACACACCTAACAGCTTGAGTATCAGATAATCAAGGTATAAGCAGAAAACATTTGCATAATGTTTTTTTATGTGTATTAAGAAGAGATACCTAAGGTAAGAATAAGGAAACCTTGAGAAGTCTGACTCTTCAGAACCATAAAGATTCTCGAACCTTTGATTCCTTGTCAGATTTCCTAAGTGCCGATGGCTGAGATTTGTAGCCTCACATTTTGGTTTTATCTCCTGTTAGGGGGTAGTTGCCATGTCTACAATAAAATATCAGTATTCAAGATACATAAAGAATGTCCTCCAGTCAACAAAAATGCATAGTAGAAGACAATGGGCAAAAGAAATGCCAGGGGCTTCCGAGGGGACCTGAATAGTCAATAACGGAGAGATAATTTGATCAAATTTCTTACAGGCCATGAGAGCTAATAGAGGATATGATTCCCCAGCTATTGGACCAGCAGACTTCATTCCAAATATCAAGTGCTAGAGGACATTGAGGGACATGAAGGTTGTTCTCTCATCTCTGCCAGAAGGAATGTGTTGATGGTTCTACTGGCTGGGAGAGCTGAATTCCTCAGGGTCACACCCAAGGTGCCTTCTGACTTCCACATGTGCACATGTTTTCCATCTGTATATGTGCACAGACAGGCATGCACATATGCACATGAATACAAAATATATAAAATGTTTAAGTTATGGAAAAATTCACATACAAGTCTGTAAGTATAGATAAGAGACTTTTAGTTCTGCAGTATTTCTAACAGAAAATGTTGAAGCAACTTAAACAACTGTCAATGAGGAGTCAAGAAAATATTCATTTGAAATATATATATTCATTTGAAAGGATAATACTTAGTATTTAAGTGCAATAAAGCCAGATAGAAATGTCTCAGTTCAAATAGACCTAAAAATTTCTACAGAATGAAAACGCAAGTGGCCTAATGATAAATGTTGCATGGTTTTACATATATACATATGTGGCCTTTTGATTTCCTGTATACAAATATGTAAAAATTACAGAAGATGTATGTGAAACGTATAAAAGTCCATTTGTCCATCAAGGGGCACAGTGATTAAACTGACACTAATAAACTATGTGTGGTAATTGTTTCTATCAAGGAATAGATTTGGCACAGATACATTAAAATGTTAGAAATAACAAACTTTAAATGGTGGCTATGTGTGCCCTTAATGTTTAAACTTTTCCACACTATTGAAATTTTGTTTTAAAATTAAAAGTGAAAGCTAACAATATAAAAACTCTTATTTTTCGTCCAGGTAATCTTCTATTTGATATCAACCCCAAATAATTTCTAGTACTTGTATATTATCCATTAATGGCATCCTTGGTTGTTTTTTTATGATAAAATATCCAGTTTGTATTTCTTATAAAGCTATGACCCAGAGAATGGACAAAAAGAAAAAAACAATCAAATAACAGTAAAACATTGTCTCAGATTACAACACTGGATCTGTTTGTCCCAGCCATCTGAGACTTGCTGGAGATCTGCCAGTGCACAGGGAGGGTCCCTTGATTATTCTACTCCATATAGGAGAGTTGCTAATAATTTGTTTGTGGTTATCACCATCATCATCATCATTGTTATTATTATTGAGACAGTTTGTGTAACAGTCCTGACTGTCCTAGAACTCTATTTGCAGACCTGGCTAGCCTTAAACTCAGAAATCCACCTGCCTCTGCCTTCTGAGTGCTGGGTAAAGTCTTGTACCACTACACCAGGATCTCTAAGAACATCTTAAAAATCACATCAGTAATGGTTAACAGCCACCAACACATTGCAGAAGGCAATTTCCATCACACAGGAGGTATCAGGTCCAAGGAAAACTCTACCACCAAATTCTGTCAGTCAGAACCAAAAGCCAGATTTCCTCAGGGACTTGTGAAGCAGGTCCCTCACTGGCAGAAGGGACAAATGGTTACCTATGGTACCAATAGCATACCAAACCACATGTTGGACTCCAGGCTCCTTTAGGATGGCAAGGACATACTACATATTTCAGAAGACAATCCACGTTCCTCTCAGTTCTTACCTTACCCTAAACTCATCCAGCTCATGGGCTTTTCTCCCTGCATCTGCCTTTTTATTTTTTTTTCCTTTCCTTATTGATCTGTTATTTTGGCTGTTCGCTCTCTTGTTCTCATACTCAGTTTCTCTCTCGTCTATAATAAAAAGCTTTCCCTTAACCAGACCACAGAGTAGTCATGTCATTAGCTTATACAGGAAGAAGGCTAGAGCTTTTTAAACCTTGTAGGAAAAGATTCAGTGAAAGTCCACCACATTCTAGGAGAGACCTGTAGAGTGAGAAAATCTCTCAGTGATTACAGAAAATGAATGGGCCTGGGTGAATGTGTGACATTCGAGGCCCTTCCCAAATGAGTGTGTGCAGTGAGAGCTGAGGCCCAGGGCAGGCATTCCTGAGCATCATGGTGCACACAGGGATGCAGCGCACAGGAGCAGAGATTTTGCAGGCTTCAGAACAAGGAGGGGGCAGCTACAAAGTTGTTTAATGGCCATAAATCTCTGACTATTTTTCACAAAATACCATAGAAGACCACAGCTCCACAACTCATCCCCCATCACTCAGCTCAAGTGGAGTTCTTTGGCATGCTCACTCACCCCTAAATCATAAGCCACATAAAGTGATCCCGGGGCTGGGAAATTTGTCAGCCTCTTTCAAGTAGAAGTAATCTTCACTTCTCATCACAATTCATTCCCTGAAACCACGGCAGAACGCTGACTCCTCTAAAAACATTTAGTTTTCTTCTCAAAAGAAAAAGCACTGCTTGTTTAGTTATCAAATATTTAGTAATCACTTCTAGAGGTCAGGCTTGAGCTGAGGATATCAAGAACGATAAAATGAGGAACTCAAAAAAATTATGCCATGATTAATAGTGGTCATGAAGAGTCATCAGCTCCTAACAGAACCCTCATAAATACTCTGGCTTGAAATCTATGCATAGGTAACAGTAATCATGTCTGTATGTGTTTCTTATTTATTCTAAAGGTGAGTTTTCAAAAGGAACTATATTAACTTTTTGAAATGAGCTATATTCTTAGCCCTTATATGCCACTTAGTCCCAGGAGAACAAGAGAAAGCCAAGGCATGGTGGTTGACTAAATTCAACGCTTTTAAAGTCAAAGACAAGACTATATATATCATCATTGTAGTTCAACCTATACAGGTGAGCCAATCTGCTCAAAACAGGAGGATAAAGACCAAAGGAATGAGTCGCAGAAGCAAAGAACCATCTGAAGACTGAGACTTCCAGCCTTGTTTACAAATCACGCTGCTGTGTCATCTAGCATGAGGTACCAGTGGTGGAGAGATGGGACTAGAATCATAGACAGATTTGAGAACAGGAACATGTATATCTCAACAAAGACAGAAGTCAGAAGGGGTAAAAGAAAACAATTAAGTAGTGATGAGATTTAATCCATGATTGAGAAACCAAGAGAGAGGTAAGAGTCTGGCAGAAACTGGGAACTCAGCTGAGAGAGGGAGAGGAGAGTGATTCAGGTCAGAAGTGGGCAGAAAAGAGGTTGAAGAGGGAGTGTGTCAAAGGCCTCTCTGGAGAAAGAAAGCCCTTTGAAGCCAACAGCCTGAAGCATTCCATTTGATTTTATCTGATCTACAGGGGCCCTAGTTCTGCCAGTAACCCCAGAGGGCATCTGGCTGGGAACAGCAGTTCACAAATATTTATGGGGAGGGAGGGAGTGAAGACAAGATCCAGGAAAGAAATAAAGGAAAGAAATTATGTGGCTCTGGGTTTTTGTGGGCTGCTTCTTAATCAACTCATAGGATGAGAATCTCAAAGAACTTATCCAGAGCAGTGGCTTCCAGAACATGTTTAGCAGATGTTTATGCAAAGTAATAAAAAAAAAAATAGCCTAAGTATTAGGTAACAGAACCCCAACAGATTTCTTATAACGAACCAAAAACAAAACAAAACAACAACAACAACAAAAAAAAAAACCTGTCAGTACAAAGGAGACAGAATTATACTCAGATACCATCCAGATGTTTTTGAAGAGAGAGGACTACTGTTCACTGGCTCAGAACTTACCTTGTAGGCTGATCTGGTGATTGAGAAGCCTCAGGGACTCTGTCTACCTCACTCTCCCCAATGATAGAATTTCAAGTATGTGACATTGTGTCCAACTTTCTTTAAATATGGATTCTGGGGATCAAACTCACTTCCTCATGCTCACAAGCAAGTGTTTTAACAGAGGAGTCAAGGAGAAAAGAGAAGACAGACAAGGAAGCCAATGGACAAAGTATGACTTAGGAGCTATGTCTTAGTATTTCTTGAGCATATAATAAAAATTCTTAACTATTTGGCTTTCTGATATGCAGGTTGTGTCCTTGAAAAATTTAAAAACTGAGACAAATAAAATAGGAAACCCACTGAAGGCTATGCAGCTCTTAAGTAAAACCTTGGGAGAAAGAGCAAGTTGGCCTGACCCTGAAACTACGCTGTTCCTCAGCACCCACACCTTCTCGGCAAAGGAACCCTCAGAGAGCATTAGCCCTAGCTATAAGCTAATGTGCCATTTCACCACCATCACTGTCCATGGGGACCTGTGGACAGAGTATTATGTACAGACCTCTGGAGCTCACAGTTTTGGAAGCCAGATCTTAAATAAACACTGAATGTCTTATGGGACCTCAGAAGGCAATTCCTCAAAGCATTGAGAAAGGATTATCAAGAAGGAGGAATTCATTAAGAGGATGGGTAGTTTTATAAAAGGAGAGCATCCTATTGAAGTCAATCATAACCTACCCAAAATGGTAGTAGCAGTCAGTACTGCCACTCACTAATTCTTGTTGCAGATCTCATTGTGTAATACATACAACTAGAACACAATCATACGGGAGATGTGATGTCGTATGTGTATCACATTTCATAAGCAGTAATCACATGCCATCCTTCCACCTATCTCTACAGCCTGGGAGGCAGCACCTTCATTATAACTCTTTTACACATAAGACAACTGGGACTAAACAGGGAGCAGATATTTGGTCGAATAGCACTGAGTCAGTATGTGAAGAATTTGGAAATCTGAGCAGCACATCTTGGTTTCTTGGATGGCAACACTGTACAGTCAACCTGCTACTCACAGGCGCCTATAAAGACATCCTCCCTGGGCTTCCTTAGTGTATGTAGGAAAGCAGGTAATAGAGTTCTTGTGAGCTACAGTTCAATCCATGCTAAGATGAAGCAGGTTTTATATGTAGATATATAAACAAAACTGTCATCTGATAAAATGATTAACAGTACTGTGAAGGCACATGAGTCCTTCAGCTCTGTTTGGCCTTTGAGGATTATGTGAAGCAGTTTGCTGGAATCGGCATTACTAACTCACAAAGTCAATAGCAGGTCTTCACATATGTTCTGGGGCTACTGGGAACCAGATACTGAAACTTACACTGCATTTACCTACAACTGAATATATTCTCTTAACAGCAAAAGCAACACGGAATAATTCATTGCTTCCTAGTTATATCACAAAATGTCACTATCATGCATGCTCTTGAACGTATGTGGGTCTGCTGCAGCTACCTGATGATAGTCTACCTCTTCCTCATTCTCTTGTGATACCACTTTGGTGTCTCAGTGTGGGTTATGATGGCAGAATTTGGGGGAAATAATATTTCCAAGTGGTGAAGATTAGGGTTTGATGTATCAGCCTGCTGTATTCCTAAATCTAAGAAAGCAACAGAGAAAATATTAATGATACAGATTAAACACAACAGGGTCCTGTGCCTAGACCCATTAGCTACGAATAACTTGGAAATCTGAAGAAATAGCCACCTGATATCCAAAAGCCATTTCCAGCTGGGTAAAGTTGTGGCTGGCGTTGATGAATGGCTAAAGTTGTGATGTACTCATTAAGATAAAGGAACAAACACCAACCTGTACTCCCATCAGAGATACTCCTGTTATCAGTTACAGCCACAGATATGGACAGCAGATACCACAGAGAAGTGCCTGAGAGAATCAAGCGCTGTACGAAATTACAGAAGAATACATATTATATGTTTAACTTCTACTGTGTTCCATATGCTGTTAATTAAATTTAGATATAATAAATTTATGTATACATATGACATATCTATACATTTCACACAAAGTCCTGGTTGCTAAACATTTCCTCCTGTACTATTATAGATATAATAACATTAATTAGTTTATTATTATTATTATTATTAGTAGTAGTAGTATTGCTGTTATTGTTATTTTTATTCCTGGTCCATAGAAGAGCTCCTTTCCTTTATAACTCCAAACGTGCTTTCTATGTTACTGGATAATATATGTATTATATATAATATATAAAATACTATCTAATAATTCTACTCCTGACTGATCCAAAACTTGTGTACTGTCTTCTCTATTTTCTCTGCTTGTTTTTTTCAAGATTTAGAGATAGGGTCCATTTGACTATGTGATTTTAGGCTTTTTACTTAAATTTTCTAGGTCATACTTTTCTTGACTGTAAAATACAATAATAACAATAGTTATAAGCAGGAGCAGGAGAAAGAGGAGGAAGAGGAGGAGGAGGAAACCAAGGTACAGTAAACATCTCTGGGTCCTTTGTGCCTGGAACTGTGTTCCGTGCTTTCCAAGCATGAATTCATCCATCTTCCAGCAGTTCTCTACAGTAAACTCCCAGTTTAGTTTTATAGATGAGGAAGCTGAAAACCAGCCAAATTAGAAAATGGACCAAGACCTCACTTAGGTTCTTGAGTTCCCACAAGTGCCGGAGCTGAGGCACAAATCTAGGCACTTTTCCTTCAGTGACCACTGCCTGGATTTGCAAGATATCTGCAGACTCTCTTCCCAAGGAAGGTCAATATCAAATAAGGCTAAGTTCTTCACTACCCCTTGTCAAATACTAACTGCAGTTTCTTTTAGTTCCTCTAACTTTGTACCCCTACAACTAGACTCCAAGCTTTCTGAGAGACAAACATGCACAGCTTTCATCCCCCTTCACAGCAGCTACCTGCAGCTTGCACAAACTCTTACTGAACAAATGTACTTGACTTCTCACTTACTGAACAGCAAAGTACAACTGGAGTCCTACTGAGAGTAACACCAATGAGACCACTCACCTGATAACCAAGACTGGTCTACAGGTGCACTGTGTAACTACAGGGGTCTAGCCATCCTCAGCAAATCACCACCAGTGGAATTTTCCATCTGGCTTTGTAGGGCCGTCGTAGAAATAATATTATGTCATGGTAGTCCTACAGGGTTGATGTATTTTGGCTCCAAAGAAGGAACTTGCCTCATGTGTCTCTCTTCCTCTCACAGAGGTTTTTAGTTTTATTTTTTTCTCCCCTTCTCAAGGCCTGAGGGTCAAGTTCTGTCCTTGGAACCAAAGTAGTTTTCCAAAATGAGGTGAAGCCAGCTCTGTCAAGCTGGGCCAGATCTGCTGTCAGAGCCTTTCCCAAATACATCAGACCCTCTGCTTGTAAAAATAAATTGATACCAATGCACGAAATTTATTAGGAGATGACAGCCCGGTTCATAATGGAAATATGGAGAAAACATCATCCTTCAAAGCTGACAGTTTATCCATCATGCCTCAGATTCCTGAGATAGAAGCAGACGCTGTCACATGCAATCCGCTGAGGACATGTCTTCTTGGGTTTCCCCATGACAGGAAACTGAAATTATCCAGAAGAAAGGAAGGGCCTGTGCTGCTCTTAATGTACTCGGCCATATATTTTCAACATTACAGGAGGCCCATGTGGCCAAGGCAATGAATGATGGAGGAAGTCAGGTGGCTGGAACTCTCAAAGGCCTCTCCTTTTCTCTTAGGAGTCATGAACTGGGGCAGAGGTCACAGAGGGTTACAGACCTGGTGAGTGACAAGGATGCCCTGCTATGTATAAGCGGAGCCAACAGGTGGCAGAACAGACCCAAGTACAGGCTACAGCTGGCTCTGCTTGAGGTTTAGGGGCCAGGTCATCTTGCTCTACATATTCTGCTCAGCTTTTATATCTACTGATAAACTTGAGACAATTTAGAAGGGCCACTTAATGACGAATCAATGTAAGAGTATTTCTGGGGACCACAAGGCCCCATTCTCTGCACATTTAATGAGGCAGCCTGCTGAACCTTGCATGAAATAATTGTGTGTTGTATTAAAAGCTCTTTTGGAAAGTATAACTGTAGTAGTAAATTAGAATGAAATGAACATGATATTAGGGGAGAAAATATTTCAATGTCAAATTTGTGAGATTTAAACATATTATATTTCAGACTTCATTTTTGAAGGTTTAATTAAAATTATTATACCTAGAAAAATTTTAACCAATTTATTTTTAAATATGTATGTATGTATGTATGTACTTATTTATACAGGTATGTGTGTGACTCTATGACTTTATGTGCACAATGTATAAGAAGGGGGCTATGGAGGCCAGAAGAGGGCATCAGATCCCATGGAATTAGAGTTACATGCTGTTGTGAGCAGCCATGTGGGTCCTGCACACTGAATCCAGGTCCTGTACAAGGGCAATAAATGCTCTTCACCACGGAGCTGGCTCTTGAGCCTCTACGAAGTTCTTTAAACGAGATACATTCAAATCTTTCAAGCATATAGGTTTCTCACAATAAAAGAAAGTTATCAATATGAAACAATAACCTAAACAGATAAGGACAACCTTAAAGGCCTTTTAAAGATTTCTTTTTCCATTTCTCTGTCTGTCAATGTATGCCATGCATGTACCCAGGGAAGAAAGAAGAGGGCATTGAGCTTCTCAGTGCTGAAATTTCGGGTAGTCATAAGCTTCCAGACAGAGGTTCTGGTGAGGAAGGAGACTTTTCAAGAGCGGCGAGCACTCTCCACGGAGCCATCTTTCTAGTCCTGGCCTTATACTCCTAACACAATCTTTGTATGAAGAGGAAAAAGCTTAAGGTTCCATTTAAATGTGAGCGAACAATAACTGGGTATAGTAGCTCATGCCTGCAAACCCAACCTTGGTAAATTGATGGAAGGGCATTGTTGCAAGTTCAAGGCCAGTCTTAACTGCACAGTGAGATCTATGTGAAGAAACGTATCACAGTGGGTGTTGGTGGGTCAGCTCAGTGGGTAAAGGTGCGGGCTGACAAGCCTGTTCAGTATCCAAAGGGATGCTCGGGTGGGAGGGGAGAACTGACTGCCACAGTTGTTTTCTGGACCTGATATATACACCATGGTACATGTATAGACACATGAATGGCTATACACATAACACACACCCCACACACACACACACATCAATAAATAAAATTTTTTAAAACTTAAAACTTATTATACAGATACTTACACATCAATGCTTACTCATTACTCATAGTAGCTAAGTTATGGAACAACCTAGCAGTCCAGCAACAGAGGAAGAGAGAAAGAAAATATTAACTTTTTAAGCCATAAAAAAAAAATGAAGTTATATCCTTAACAGGCAAATGGATGCAACTGAAGTAGTACCATTAACTGAATTATGTCAGTCTCAGAAAGACAAATATTGCATGTTTTCCCTCATTTGTGGATCACAGTTTGTGTGTGTGTGTGTGTGTGTGTGTGTGTGTGTGTGCGTGTGTGCGTGTGTACAGATCATATGCAAGTAGGAGTGAAACTGACTAGGGGAACAAACAGACCAATGGAGGAATGAGGGGAGAAAGGGGGAAACATCAGGTTATGATGAGGGTGTGTTCAAAGTACATTATCCACTGCCATGGAAATGGCCTATGTGACTCAGAACTAGGTGCAATGAAAAACAACCAGACAAAAATTTTAAGTGACTAAGGTACAGGGAATCTTTGTTTGATGTCAGCGTCTGACTTGTTAAGGTTCAGAGACCATTCGTACAAAGAGGACAGCCCAAACAAGTTGCCATGTTTGCTTTGTTATATGGCTCTAGATAGGATGTATATGATATGTGTGCCATTGAGTTAATCAAATCCTGATCCAAACACCACACTCTGCTTCACTACTCTAAACATCCCCAAGAACAACAGGGGAATTAAGCCATATAACTGTTAAGTCCTTATTTGTAGGTACCAGTGTTGAAAATATACAAGTGGATCTATAACTCTGAGACCCCATATTCTTCAAATATTGTCTCTCAGTGAAGCAAATAAACTTCTAACTGTTCACATTTGTTTTAAACAATCTTCTCAAGCGCCTGTTTTAAGCAAGGCTTGAAACTCTGTTGACTTCACGTGTCCAAATTAAACAGATCTGCCTTTTCCCCTGGCTTCCTCTGTGAGCACATGCCAGCATGACTACACACTTGCCCA
Source organism: Psammomys obesus (assembly GCF_907164565.1). Classification (NCBI taxonomy): domain Eukaryota; kingdom Metazoa; phylum Chordata; class Mammalia; order Rodentia; family Muridae; genus Psammomys; species Psammomys obesus. The sequence goes on from NW_026590062.1 coordinate 27,599,064, forward strand.
AAGTTTATTTCAATGTTAGTGGGAAACAAGCCATCAGTGTCTGCCTTTTAACCAAAAGTGTGACCTTAAACTTGATGGATCTCACCAGAAGGCACATTTTCAAATTATTTTTCTACTGGAGGGTTAAGAATATCGTTCCCCAAATTATTGTGACAGCTGTGGGGTAGGGGCTAAGTCACAGACACAGCAGCTCAGAAGCAGAACTCAGACCTCACAAAATGGGAGACTTGCTTCTGGGATGAGAAAGGCAGGGGAAAGAGAGTAAGAACCACACCGAAGGGAGGGAAAGAAAATATAACTCTTTTGAGCTGTTAGCAACAAGAGACTAGTCCTGAAAGGCATCTAAAACCTTGACTTTTCTGCTACCACCATTTTTGTTTCTAGATCATTCTAACTGGGGCAGAGAACACTGAGCACTTAAAGATTCTCCAAAAGGAATATCTGATAGATCTTCCTTATTAAAGATGACAGAATAGAATTGATGGGCCTGGTGTCTTGCCAACTCCAACTTTTCTTTCTTTCTTTTTTTGAGAATGCTGTTTAATGCGTGGACATTATTTTTGGACTACTGAACGCCAGAAAATAATGAGCTGGCATTCAGCTTTGGTGAATAAGACCCTGAATTTTCATCTAAAAGCAGTTTTGAGTTATGGCTGTAGATAAGGTGTAACTGTGCAAGGGAATTTTATCCATGTTTCTCCCATGAATCATGAATGAGGGAAAAAATTACAGTCTAAATTGCACTTAAAAGGAATAAAGTCTTTTCATGTCATACATGATTTATCAAAATGATCTCATTTTAAGGGGACTGTGGTGTATCTTGATTAATCGCATTAGGGCCCGTGATGAATGGCCTCTTTAATGGTAACACAGGATTTATTGGCAGCATCCCGACTGGAACCAGAAGGGTAAGAAGTAAAATATACAATAGATAGCTAATGCAGATAGGGCATCAGTATTGCCCCTACTTGTTTTAAAATTATGCCGGTAGCCTCATTGTCAGGACGGCCTGAAAGCCAGCCGAGAAGGCAAAGCAAGCCGCGCACACAGACCTGAGTACCAGGCGAAGGAAGCCAGTCTGCCTTCTCTAACTTGTTGCACACACGTACCAATCCCTTGGCCTGACCATCACTGTCTGTGTAAACATTCCGAATAGCAAAAGGGGGATGACTGGCTTTGGGGACTGGCACTGCTCGCACTATCGCCCTATTTCAATATCCTCTTCACATTTCACTTTAATATCCTAAATGCCTATAAAAAAAAAAAAGCCATCTCCCACTAATTTCCTCCAAGGCCGACAGATCAGAGGCTTGCCTTGAAGAGTTCCTTTAGAGCCCGGGAGACCCCCTCATAATCCTGCTGCTTGTCCGCAATTAATCCTCCAAGCTGCGACATTATTACACCACCACCCACAGACAGAGGAAGCTCCGACCCACTGGACTTGGGCTCCTGAGGAGGCTTCAAAGGTGCCAATCACACCCGCCTCCCAAAGGTGCCTGCTGTCAGCCTCAGAGGTTCCATCCTCCCCACTGATCAAACATTCCTCCTCAGAAGATTAATTCAGAGTCCCCGCCCATTTCCTCCCATATCCTCTTTCTCTTTTCAGTTTACCCAATGATCCATCCTGGCCTCCAAAAGGGAAGCCACGGATAATAGAAGGCCTTTCAAAACAAAAGCTGGGCCGAGGCAAACTTAAATCCCAGCTGTTATCAACTTAAAAAAAAAACAAAAATATTTAAACACCTTAAGGCAGGGAGGATTAGGGTCTGGCCTGAAAGGCCATTCTTTGATCAAAGACCCCAAGACTTTACACAAACATAATCACACGGCGACGGAGGGCTCTCCGAAGGCGGAATTGATTTGTTTGACAGCAGGGCTTGTGCGGCAGCGAAGCCTTCCGCACACTTGTGTTCTTCGGTCCCCATGGATCTCCAGGCCCAGTGACTTAGAAACTATATATAGATATATATTTTCTCCCAATGTCTCAATTGAAGCACTGAGTGGGGAGATGCTGCAGAGAGAAGGGAGGCCAGGTGCTTGCCGGCAGTTTTTGAAGCACCTCAGGGACTGTGAGGAGACAGGAACGCCACACCCATTGCCCTCGGTGTGGAGTTTAGCAGTGAGTAGTTTCCATATATGGAAGAAATCTTGGGAGGACAGCAGAGTTCCTCCTGAGAGCCAGGAAGCTGCCAATCCCTTCCTGTCTGTCAGGCCCAAGGGCCAGGACTGACTCACAGAAATCATTAACATGAAGGAACCAGGGCAATCATCAAAGTCAACATTCATATCCATCCACAGGTATGTCTTTAAAGAAAGGGAGTAAATGTGTAGGGTTTGTTTGGGGCTTTGACAGCTTTGTTAGAGAGTTGGTGCGGTTTTGTTTTGTTTTGTTCTTCATATTACAGATACAGAATTGTTACACACATCTAAGAACTGTTAATCACTATGACACAGTGGGAACCATTTTACCACAGAACCAGTGTAGGTTACAGAGTCTCTCTGGTCCAACAATGTATGGGAGAAAAGATGACTGTTTTGGTTATGTTCGATGAAATCCAATTCCAAGTCCACCAAGGAAATAAGTTTCAAGCAGAATTTGTGACTCTGTGGTGTGTATGAGTCGCATGTACACCTCTGAGAGGCTGCACCCTGCTCCAGGGAGAGTCAATCACATGGCCGCACCTAGCTGGGAGCCCAGCTTACAGCTGATTAAGGGGGGTGAGACAGCGGTTCCCTAGAGGTACATCTAGTGTAATAAACACTAAAAAGGTCAGAGGAGCAAAATCCGCTTCAAGAGCAGCAGCCTTTTACATAATTATTTGGAGTCCCTTCCTGCATCCCGGACGCTGAAAGCAACTTATTGTCATCTTTGCACCTCAGGGAATCCATTGTTCAGTAGGCCAGTCTTCAGACCTCCATGTTTAAAGTCACTTCCCTAGAGCTGCTGCACAATTTTATACTTTCCAGGCTCTCAGTCACAAAAAGCTTTAGCATGCAATTCCCCTTTAATAAGCTTGGGCAACTCATAGAAAATTAAAAATGAAAACAGTCCTCTAAAGGGAACAGAAAGAGGGGAGAGAGGGAAGGGTGGCTGCTTAGATCATGGTACAACATTGGTAAGAGACCAAACAGGCTACACACACACACACACACACACACACACACACCACACAAAGGTGGGGTAGGGTGAAACTTACTTCAGCTTGTTTTCCGTAAGTCAGGACTTACATGCAGGGTTTAATCACTAATGAGCAGGCACTGAGCAGCTTGCACCTGCACCTGGACATGACGCAGCACTGCCACTCTGATACCATGAAAACATGTGGCAATGCAAACAAACAGCATAGGGAACTCTCTTGGGGGGGGGGGGAAATAATTCTAAGAAGTCCCTTTCATATATAAAAAATACTTACATAAGCTTCAAATGTGTAGGGAACTAATGTACTTAGTTTTCAAAGGCATGTCTCTGTCATTCTGTCACCCAGACACCATCCCCTTCTTCCTCCCCAGGCTCTCTCAAAGAGATTCAAAGGTACTTCTGCTGCGTACAACCCAAAACCTTGCAGTCTTAGTGGATGAGGGCCACAGGACCTGGAGCACTGAGGAGATTCCCTGATGACCTTAGCATGTATGAGAGAGGAGCTGAAACTAAGATCCTAGTGGATGTTAGACCATGTGTGAGGCACGACATGTGTATCCCACCAAAGACTCAAAGGAAATAAGGAAGGTTCTCTGTTTAGGTACTTAGCAGTAATCACTGCAGTATCACAGAGCAGACCAAACACAAATGCTCCATTAGGCTGCTACCCCCTCCTAGGCTAGAGCTACCTACATGGCCTGTCTACACCAGGACAGCCTAACTCTGAAGCATACTATGCAGCTTGGCTCTCCTGGTCTGGACCTTTTAAAGGACCACAAAATATGAGGGTGTACGTACAAGTGTTGACTGCGGAGGGGAAGACAGAAGTAAGGAGCTAACTTCAAACAGCATCTCTCTGTAAGATTAATATTAAGCCCTAATTTGTGAACATGTTTAGATAAGGACTCTACTTTTCAAGATAAAGACTCTAGCATAAAGTACTAACTTTTACATTGATGCCTTTTTTATTACACAATCCTGTTCATCTTGGAAGAGAATCAAGGAAATGAAGAGTTGTTTGAAAATAACCTTCAAAATATGTTTTCCCTTCAGTTTTTAGGTTTTTGTTTTTTTGTTTTTGTTTTTTTTTTTTTTTTTTTCTAAATGATCTGGTAATCAGTCATAAAGCTGTTCTGAAAAGAGGCTGTCTTGATTTGTTCCACATTATCAATAGTTGTTGACACCAAAAGTTCCATTCATTTAAACATGTATGTGTAAAGCTGTTTCCTTGAAAGAGACCAGATCCAAGCAGCTGAAGAAATGACCAAGTATCAAGATTAAGTTTGCTGTGCAGTATTTCTAATTATTCTAGAAACTTCATTCTTCCTGTGGCCAGAGAAAAATGAAACATTGTTTCGAAGCTACATCACCCATGCCCACCTCTCAAATCTTCAAATCTGTAGTGCCCTGGTCTAGTGGCACACTAGGAGGCCTGGAGGCTCCCCTTGTGGGAAACCCCATTCTGGGATGTGTGTGGTATTTAGGGAAAACCTGATGCCAAACACTGTAAATGAAAGAAAAGGAAAGGGAAGGAAGAAAGGAAAACAGGTTTGTAAATCATTTTCCAATCATTTTCCATTCATAAAAACTATTCTTAAATGTTTTTCCTGACCTGATTCTACTGTCTCAACTGTATTTTGCCCTAGTTACAAGACAGAAAGGCTCCATATGTTCTTTTCCTTTCATTCACACGCAGGATTCCTGGGTTTGGAAAGGTCAACATGGCCACAGAAATCTCCATCAGCCTTTAGGAAGCTGGTGGATTTACCCTGCAGCTGCACACTCTGTTGTCCAGAGAAGCTAATGACACAGTGGCAGGACACACAAGGGGGGTGTGCACCTTGTGTGATGACTAGTTGGGAGGAAAAGGACACTAAAAAGGTTTATTTGGAGACTATGGTCCTGGCTTTGGTCTGCACGAAACGAATTCCACTGTATTTTCTCCATAACTCCCTATTCCACCCTGCCTTCCTTCACCAAAGAATGCCTGCAGCTTGGCTATTTGGGGTTGTTCAGAGAGAGCTCAGTTTGGGGCCGAGGATGCGACTCCCGGGGGTCAACCCCCAACACTGTATGGTTATGTGTACCTTCAAGTACACCTGGTGTGGTGGCACACACTCAGAATTACCGCACCCGAAGGGTCGTTCCAAGTCATCAGAGCTACAGAGCAAGTGTGAGCCCCGCCCAGGATACAAGAGAGTCTATCTCAAAAACAAACCAACAAACAACCAAGAGGGTGAATTCCTGGCCTACTGCCATAATGGCCTAGCTGAAGCAATCATCCTTAGAGCGTTCCTTTAAAACAGAAACCTGACAGAGTTGCTTTTCTGCTTAAAACAGCCTGTAATGTTTGGCCTGAGTTTCAGGCTTTGAACACGGCCAACAAGGCCTCAGGCCACAATCCCTCCTTCTTCTCAGGCCTGACTCTTGCCTTCTTCCCCTAACGGCAAGCCAGAACCTGTCTGGCAACCTTCAGGTAACCTCCGGTGTTCAGTCCACCCACTTAGGAGATCTTCACAGAAGGATCTTTCTCTCTGATCCTTTCTCTCCAGCATGCTCTGCGTTAGCAATGGCCCTCCACTGGCCTGCAAACTCCTCACACATCGTGTTCCCACAGTCCTGAAAAGCTGACTCAGAAATTTCTCAACAAATTCTTGTCACATTGTAAAAGAAATGTATTTTATGCTAAACAAACACCATTCTTCCGTCCCCACTGGTTCAAGGTGGAGTATCAGACTTCCTAGTCCTTGCCCACACCGTTTTCTAAAGAAACACCCCCTTTGGATCCGTGGGTGCTCAGTGAGTGGCACACACAGGGCGCTACACCCCAGTTCCCCAGGCACAAGCTTTTCTCAATCAAAGCCCTTTTGCTTCTTGCTGTATCCACTTTTTACCAAAAAGGTTCATCCAAAGGTTGTTCAGAACAACAACAACAAAACAAAAGACAAAACAACAAAAACCACTTCCTTCCTGGGGTTGTCTGATGCACAGTGACAGAAACAGAACCAGAGTCCCCGGCTTCCGAGGTGTACTCAGAGTCGTCGAGCTGGCCTTGAGCTCCCGCCTCAAGAGACCGAGCCCACAGAAGTGAGGCAGCATACAGCCCACCTAACTGGACTTGCCTCTGTGTTATACTTCCTCTCTTGCTCCTGCAAACTGAGATTTTAATGAATGTCATAAAAAGGTTTAATCTAAATGAAGACTGAAGGCGTTTAGGGAAGCATCCACTAGTCACTGTCCCGATCTTCCAAAGACAGGAGAAGGGGTCTTAAAGATTGTCAATCAGGAGGGAGGGGCTTATGGGGGAATACAAAGTGAATAAAGTGTAATTAATTAAAAAAAAAAAAGAATTGATGTTGCTAAAAAAAAAAAGTATCAAGTGTTGGCAGGGATGGAAGACAGCTGAGACTCTAACATTTTGCAATAGGATGGTTACATTCTCCTTCTGACCTGACACTTTTACTCGCAGGTACTTACTATTTACTTACTATTTACATTCACATGTGGGAAGACTACTTGATAATAAAAACGAACCACCAGCAAAAAAAAAAAAAAAAAAAAAAAAAGATTGTCAATCAGATGAAAGCAGCTTGCAAACCTTGTGCTGCGCAGCTCAGTCAGCAGAAGGGGGAGCTGCAGTGTAACCTATTTGGGATGTAAATCTAGAGCTGGCAGTGCAGCAGATTAGAGTCTGAGTGGTAGCTGCTGCCTCGCCAGTCTTCAGCGGTCCTAAATATCCTGTTCCCATTCAGCGCAGGTCATTAACAGAACTCAGAATGGTGCTACTAAAAATGAACAGTAAGAAACCCACCTGGTATGGTGGCACACACTCAGAATTACAGCACCCGAAAGGTCGTTAGGAAAGGAAAGGGTGGCAGCCTCTCCCCTAGGGCAATCAACCCCCTGGGAAGGAAAGATGTATTTGTGCAAAAGCACTGCAGTCTAGTGACTGTATTAGCTTCGAGTGACAACAGCCTAACCTAGATGAGCCATTACAAAAAGTGACAGAGGGGATATTTTGACATGGAAGAAATGAGAGAAGGAAGAGCGGATATAGAAGAGACAAGAGAGTGGGGGACGAATAGAAAAGAGGAAGAAAAGAGGGGAAGGAGGAGAGAAAGAAAGAGGGAAGGAAGAAGAAGAGGAAGGACAGAGATGAAGAGCAGGAATAGTCAAGGCCTTCTGTGCATGTCTTCATTCAAGAACAAAGGTCTCACAAATAGACAGTGGCAGGAACATGAGTGCTGGAGGGACACCACCCCTCTTTTGGGTTGTACTTGTACAGAAATGGGACAAAAGACTCAGATCACAGCCCATAGCTTCCCAGAACCAAGCCAGCTGGTATCTGGGCTTTTTTTTTTTTTTTTTTTACGAAATCAGGTGTTCATGCTGCGACAGAAGTTTTCCTTTTTCCCTCACTCTAGCCAGTTCCTGTTTCCTTCAACTGGAACTCTCCAAGACTCTTTAAAACCACAATTTAATTACATCTGAGAGAGAGAGGAGAGAGAGAAAGAGAGGAGAGAGAGAGAAGGAGGAGTGTAAACATGACTCCTTTTTATCTCCCAATACATCTGGACAAGTAGACAATGTGCTAAAACAAAATAAATCTGCCCTGACAGACACATCAAAGGGGCTTGCAGCTACTTACAGCACAGGAATGCAGTTGCTAAGCATCGGCCAACGACTTATCAGTCCTTGGAAGAAATGCTTTTTTCTCTCTTTGAGGGGGGCGATGAGGAAAGTTAGAGAGTAGGAACCAGCCTGCGAAAGGAGACTGGGGATTTTCGGGGATTTTGAAGCTTAAAATGAATTGTAGGAAGAGAAGAAGTTTTGTTGTGGTTTTCCTTTGACATACTGCCTATATTCTTATAAAGGTAGCCGGAGGGGGTGGGGGACCTTCTAGAAAGGGCTCTTTAGGACTTTAAGAGAAGGACGATGGTGCAAAACACCTGTATACAAAATTCTATGTATTTCTCTGGGTGATTCGAACCTAATGCTACCTAGTCTAGGATCTGGGGAAATATTTCACATTTAACAGAGTCAGGAGAGATAAAAATCCTTAAGCAGTCATAATAAAAACCGAATCACCCAACATCATAAGCCACACATGTCTCTTTCTTTCCTTCTTTCTTTCTTTCTTTCTTTCTTTCTTTCTTTCTTTCTTTCTTTC
>NW_026590062.1:27607382-27625638 GCF_907164565.1 Psammomys obesus
TTCTTTCTTTCTTTCTTTCTTTCTTTCTTTCTTTCTTTCTTTCTTTCTTTCTTCCTTCCGTCCTTCCTTTCTTTCTTTCTTTCTTCCTCTTTCTTTTGAGAAAGCAGGAAATGGAGCATCTAACTCTTGCAAACACAATTAACAAGTGTGAAAATGAAAGTTCCCCGAGCTCCCCCAAGAAACCAAGTGTGAGGAGAGACTAGGGAAGTGACCTTGTGGGTCAAGTGCTTACGGTGCCAACATGAGGAATCAGAATTGAGCTGCACCCACAGCATCTTAGTAAAAGCCAGGGAAAGCAAGGAAACAACATCTCTAACTCCAGAGCTGGGTTGGAGCTGGAGACAGGAGGGTCCCCGGAGTTCCCTGGGCCAGCTAGCCTAGATGAATCAGTGAGCTCCAGGTTTAGTGAGAGACCCTGTCTCAAAAGAAGAGAATAGAATACTATAAAAGGAGATGGCTAATATTGACCTCTGGCCTCTGCCTATGGTGGGATGTGTGCGCATGTGCGTATACATGCGCAGACAAAGAAAGCCAAGTGTGAGCTGCCATGTGGAGTGCACGCAATAAATTAAGTCTAGCTACTGACCCCCAACTGCACACAGAGCCTCAACAAGTAGAGCATTCACGTTCAGAAATCAAATGGCACTGGCTTTGAACTCTGGTGAGACCTTCAGCCACCCCTCATGCCCCGACACAGAAACTAGTGTTGTGTATTTCACTGTGATCTTCATCTCATGGTATTGGAGCCATGAAAGAGATTTCCCTCTTCCAGTGAACGCAACCTTGGGTGGGAGACTTTGTCTGTTTTCTCCCTCCAGCCTGGCTATGGGATTTCCTTGTGCTGAGAAATCTGAACTGGACATGAAAAGGTATAGCTGAAAAAAGATGTTCCAGGAGATCCTAAGGGTGCTCTAGGGCAAAACTAGGCGGTTCACAATGACCCATCAGCTCTCACTGTGCAGCTGACAATTCCATAGAGATTTCACCCTTGTCAGAGAGGGGCTAAAGCTACACAGATTCAATATGCTGGCCACGGGAAAAGCCCCAGTCATTTCTAGTAAAGAGCATGCTATTTTCTTTTCTTGGATCAAAGGAAACAAATTCTGCATGATATCCATACAGGATAACTCCCAACAACATGAACAATTACTAAGTGTATGCTATTGCACAAATAAATAACACATACCATTATCTCCAGCAAGATCCTATTTAGTAAACAGTGACGGAGGGCAGCAGTAACCATTTTTATTGTCCTATATAGCTCCTATTTTCTAATTAAACAAAAGGTTATTTCTACTGTTAACAGAGTCATTTGTCTAAGCTGGGTCTTACCTAATACTTTCTGCCAAGCTTGACAGAATATTAAAAATAAGGCTTGGTTGGTGGTTTGGGCTTTTGCTTTTTGCTTTCTTTATTTTTCTTTTCTTCTTCTGTTTTTTGTTGTTGTTGTTGTTTTGCTTTTGTTTTTTTTTAATTTTTTGCATGCTGAGTTGTCACATAGAAAGCTCTGTTGGTTCCTAATCAGAGCCAGAGACCATTGTGTGGTAAATTTATAAATAAACTTCGGTTATTTTTCCTGAAAACCTGATAAAGCCAGCACTTGGTCCTACCCTTTAACTCGCATTCAAGGGCAATGATCTGTATTATTAAACATATAGGTCATGCCAGCTTGTGTTTCTCTATCCTGTGGGATGTTTCAGGAGCTGCTGTCACATTACTGAGATCTGTTCTGTGACTCCTAATTATTCCTAGTGGCAGCTTTGGAGTTCAAGCGATTCCTTTCACATGTATGTAAAAATTTATAAGCTGTTTCACAGAATTAGTCCCTGTTGTTTATAAGGGCTGTAGATAGTGATTAAGAAACTGAACTAATTTCATTGACAAGGATAGTGCTGACTTAATAAAATCTGTACTATGTCTTCTGGAATCTTCCAGAACACTTCATATCTATATTTGACATTGTACATTTTAAAATTTCAGGATGACCCTGAGGGTAGGGCAGTCCTTTTGCTGTATGGTTTAACCAGAAGATGAAGGATTTAATTTGGTCTTGAAGCGTCTTTGAGGTTGCCACTATGTGCAAGAAGCCGAGGGGAAGAAGCTGAATGCTCCATGAACACGCAAGGTGCTCAGCACAGCACAGGAGCCATCTTGTCAAATTCCCTCAATAAGTCTATTCAGCAGACAGGACATTCCACAGTCATACCCTTGGGAATACCCCAGGCATGGATTCCAGGACAAAATGCCATTATTATTCTGTATTCTTAAGTCCTCCTGAATCAAGTGTCCCGCTCTCAAAACAGGGAAAGGAAGAAACCCGTGGCTTAAACTGGAGTGGGAGGGAATAATGGCAACCGATAACCACAGGCCACGGAGGAATCAATGTCAGTGTTCAGAGAAGCTCCAAACAGAATAAGCCATGGCCTAAACAAGGAGAGAGATGATGTCTGCTCTAGGAGAAGCAGACAAAGCCAGGTACTGCCTCTTCCATAAGAAAAGAGTTAGAAAGATAGTAACAGCCTGATTACATATTTTAAAAAGCAAACTATTTTTTCAAGAATGAACAAGGTTTATTCTTTGCTATAATCAAAAGGCAATAATATCCGGATTTCTAGAATGCCTTCCCTCTGACACAATCTCCTCCTACTCTTTTGTAATGATGGGCTGAGTTTAAATTTTGTGGCGTAGGTCTTGAGTGTCTCCAAAAGTGAACACATAGTGTTTCTCTACAGGTAAGGCCATGTGTGATGATTACATGTCTCATGATTCCTCTGTACCCTTAAATATTTATAATTCTTTCAGTGCCACTAAAAATAGGCTCACAGGTGTACAGTTAGTCATTTATTAGTTTCTAATGCAAACACTCATTTGTTTTATTTATTCTCAATTCTTCCATTAAATACATGCTTGTCACTACATGGGAAGAAATTGTAACAGATGCTCTGACCACTAATTATTGCTGCTTTTTAAACTTTCATTTCCTTGGAGACTGGGTCTAGCACAGGGAGATAAGGAAGGTCTAAGAAGCTATATACAGGTGCAAAGCCGAGTAAAATTACCATTTCACTTGACTCCCACATAGATTGAGTCCTAGGCTTTCGTGTATGTGTCTTGGTGAATAACAAACTCCTTTCCTGAACTATCAGAGTAGCTTTTCTTGTTGTTCAGGAGTGAGGAGAACAGGGTGCAGTGACCACAGGAAGTGCTTACCTCTCAGAGCAATCAGGAAGTTACTCCGCAGGAGCCTAAAGCCTTTGCAGGAATGACTCCACCTTAGGAAGGGGTGGGCCAATCAATGACAGGGTAGTTCTCACTTGCCATTCACACAGACAAAAACAAAGGGAACATAAACCTCCCAGGGTCCAGTTTTCAGTGCTTAGCTGCAGTGTGTGCCTCTGAGCCCAGGTGAAACCTTCTGAAATACAAACAAGAAACTTGGGGGCTATGGTTACATGGAAAAGTACCTGGATCAACTAAAAATGACATTGACTCATTTCCAAGTGAAGCAGTGTATAAATAAGTCTGTTCTCTGGGGTTCCTTGAAGTACTAGCAGGTTTTAACATTTATATTGGCCACACAAGCTTGGGAAGCCTGAGAGACCACAATATCCCACAACATATGGACACAAACACTGTATTTAAAACATTGTGCTGATAAAGAACACAGCTCTCTCTCTCTCTCTCTCTCTCTCTCTCTTACTCGCTCACACAGCACTTCTTTCTCTATCCATCATCAGATGTTCCTACTATGCACATAGGAAGAATATCTTCTATGGACCCATTCTGGGGATGTAGCCTATGATAATTCAGCTGTACATTTTTCATTTGCTCCTAAAAACTAACAAATTAATGTTTAAGTTTTCATACATGTGTACATAGTGTATTGAACATATTCTCCCTCCACACCTCCTCTTTGCCTCCTCCCTACTCTGTTCCCCCAGTTTTACTTCTCCTTCCACATCACATATACATACATAATTATATATGCATAATGTATATTGTATATTAAATATTATAATAGAATAATATATTAAATAATATAATCTAAGAAACATAATTGAGAGAATGCATACTTTAGCTTTCAACTGATTGATTAGAAAATAAAAGAGTAGGGGCTGGAGAGATGGCTCAGTGGTTAAGAGTATTTGTTGTTCCTCTAAAATATCTGGGTTCAATTTCCAGCACCCACATAACAGCTTGTAACTGTCTATAACTCCAGTTCCAGGGGAATCCACTGTACCAGACACACATGTGGTGAACTTATCTGTACATGCAAGCGTAACACCCATACATATAAAATAAACATATATTTTTTAAAAGAGCTAAGGAAGAGAGAAGGAAAGAAAGAAAAAAGCAGCTATCAGTCAATAAGAGTATACCTGCATTTTTATTATGACCTATGAGGAAATCAAGAATACCATTGGGGTATATCTCCTTCTTAGAAGGAGCTGTGATACAGCTGAGAGTATGGTGCCAGAATTACACAGTGATAATAATAATAATAACAATAATAATAATGAGATAAGAAGAGAGGCCTTGTTGAACTCTCCATCACTGAATCACAGGAAAGTATTTTAGGGTCTGTGAGAAACTGACCACATGTCTTAGAGAAGAATAAACCGTAGAACATAAGCTTGTGAAACACAGTTCAAGTTGTTCCTTGAACTCTAAGTTTCCTTCAAAAGATTCTTTTGTTCCTCAAGGTTCACCTGGGGCATCATCTCCTGGCTGAGCACCCTGGGCATCACATGACTGCTGGGCGATTGTGTTACAGCACATACTAGTGAGCTCAATTGTATGTAGACCTAGAAGGGGTGGGGCCCTTAAGTCAGAAGGTATTTTTACTCCCATCTTAATAAGCTAAGTGCCAGTACAGCCTGACACATTTAGGGTCCTTAGCCCTGTCCAGTTAATGAGGAAGTAAAGGGGGGTGGTCAGGTGGTCGCATTTCAGATGATGTCACCCTTGCTCTGCAGTGGAAGCAAGCGACGACCTCACCATATCAGACTCAAGAGCACAGGATTCCCCCGGAGTACAGCTGGTAACAGCTTCTTCACCTTGTCTCTTAATGGCTGCAGGGATGGGGTGGGGGGTTGGGGATGTTAGCATGATGCTTTACTCAGCAGGCACAGCGCCAAGGCACATTTTTAATGATTTACCAGTTCTACTTGACTGAGCCTGCACCCTGTAAGTAGATCATATGATCAGCGATCACAAGTTAAACTGCTTTTGTTGCTCGCAAGGCATGCATGGTGGGCTGCCTGCTCGGCACCAGGCCCTCGCACGCAGCTGTGTGTAAGACAAGGCAAGGTTGCGTACAACAGGCAGTTAATGGCTCATACCAGCAAGCCCTCGACTTCAGCCGGCACGTGGGGCTGAATTTTAAGAAGGTGAATGACCTTGCAGCTTTGAGCTCTAACTTTGTACTTTTACCTATTTGTACCTGGGTAAGTAAACATTTGCAGCAAGCCAAAGGGCCCCGAAAGCACTATTGTAGCCATAGGCTAATCCCTTTCTCTCTGGATGAAAGACTTCAAAACAAATGGGTGGGTGCAGGGGGAATCATATTCTGCCTCAAGTAGCACTAAGGTAAAGAGAGGTAAGGGGGATGATGACTTTTATTTCTTAGAACTTTTGAAAGGTACCACATTTCAGTCCTAGTATCTAGTTGTCCCATTTAGGGTTCTGCATCCCAGTAGAGAGAGAATGGTTCCAGGCACTGCTGAGAACTGCCCTCAGCAACCAGTCAGCATTGCTAACTATGTTTCACCAACCTGAAGAGGCTGATTCTCCCAACAGTTGTCACTCAAATTAAAATAGAAAAGCAAGCTGATATTAAATTCTTGCTTGCTTTTCCATCAGTTCTTCAGGTCAAGAGTCATGTGATAGTAGCTAGGCATCTACCGCAAATTCCCTGACCCAGCCTTCTGCTCTGAATTAGCCTGATGACTGGACTCCTAGTCCAGGGCCTTTTAGATACCTCCCAGAGTGTTGGGACTGCTGGAGTCATCCCCCAAAACTGTTACTGACCACCCAAATGCCTCCCAAGGAGAGGAGTATTTGTGATTTACAATGTGAGGGGGAGCTTGGGTAATGCTGTTATTTTAAGAACTCGTCAATCAGTTGAGATTAAGATAACATTTATTACAACATAAACTGAGATTGCCATGAGAACAGGAGAAGATCTGTGGAACGTTTAGGACATTTCGCAGGCCATGAATCAACAGAGGGGCATGTGGTGGGCTGAGAAGAGTGCTGGAGCATAGAGCTTGAGGTCTTACACAGCTTTGGCCCCATGTGAGAGCCTTGTTGCCTCTCGGCACATCACTTTGCCATCTGAACCATGAGGTCACAATGCCTCCTACTGAATGTCGGGAGCCACCGAGACCTATAAGCAAGCATGTTAAGCTAAGTGCTCACCAGGTGTCCATGTGTGTCCAAGCAAATGAGTCAGTAAATAAGAAAACTTGCATTCTGAAGACAGGCACCATCTGTAAAGCCCAACCAATCTTTAAATGGCTGCAAAGACATTCTTCCCAGTGATTCAGTTAATATAGGTTGGCCTAATGAGGCTGGTTTATATCTACCAGAGAAAACAGCACCCCTCAGTCCGATATACAGTTTTAATAAACTTTATTAAATTTCCATTGATCCATATGCAAAATAATTTGTTTACAATTTGAACTGAGCCTACGAAATGGTGTCTAACTCAATAAAGAAAGAGGCTGGGAGACAACAGTTGTATATACAGCTATTAACACATTATGCCAATTAAAAAAAAAAAAAACCTCAATGGTTGGGTTGAAGAAGGACACAATGTTAACCCCCTGAACATGTCTAAATAAGAGACCAATGTGACTTTACACTAGGAAGTCAGAGACCCAGGCATGAATTTTTTTTTTCTACTTTGTGAATGATCATGCGCTCCTGGGTTTGTTAGTTTCAGGAAACTCAAAATATGCAAACTTTGTCTCAGGCATCCATGTCAACAAAGTGATGGGCTTTCAAAAATTCTTTAATAATAAATAACCTAGGCTTGTTTGAGAGTTGATATAATTTGCATGCCATCCAATACTTCAAGGACTTAAAATAAATTGTTTGTATTCCACTTGAGTCCTTAGGGATAGGATCATTTTCTTTCTTTGACACCTTTGTATTTGGTAATCATATCTGTTGCCTAATCAGAAAATTAATAATAGATATTCACTGAGTACTAAGGAAAATGAAATTCCTAATCCCAAATTTTATTATGGAGATTGGAAGACACAATGAGGAGACATGGGAAGGGTTAAAAATATGGCTCCCCCATTTAGAATCATTGCTAAGCAATCATGAAGACTGGAGTTCAGTCATAAGCACCACTGTACCAAGCTGTGCGTCCCATGCAGGCCTCAGATTCAATTTGGGTGGATTTGGGAAGATTATTAGGGCTTACTGGGTTCCAACATAGCCAGGAAAATAAGAACCCTATGTTTAGGCAGAGAGCTGGCATCAGTGACAGAATAGGATAGTAGATATCCCTTTCTGGCCTCTATATGTGCATATACACACTCAGGAGGCTGAGCTAAATAATTCTGAGTTCAAGGCCAGCTTGGACTATTAGCAAAATACTGTTGCAAAAAACAAAAGCAAACAAAATAAAAATGTTGTTCTGTTTCAACAGATGGTAACAAGCATCAGGAAGCTTTTTAATATATTAATGTATTTGGATGTACATACATGAATCGGGATAGTGAAATCAAACACACTTTTTTTTCATTTTTCATTATACACAAGGAAATGATTGAAAATGTATAGGTAAACCTTGAAGTTCTCAGTATAATGACGACCTTGAAATAAAAGGATCTTTGCATTTTGTGGGTTGCTTCCTACATGGTAGACGATGTTTCTAGAGTAGCACCATCCCTAAAGTGGCCTTCCGGTTCTGATGTTAGCTCTTCCAGTGAAAATACCAGGCATGGCTTTGCCAGGTAACACATGGTGATATTTACTAAGAACCTTCATAACATTTCCTTTTTACATTATACTCAAACTTTCCTTTCTATTACCACTAATCCATAGTCTTGGTTTGTCCTTTATAAACTATAAAGCCTCATCTGCACATAAGAGCAGATTCTATATGTAACCCCAACCTCATCTCTTCTTGGCCAAGTGTTTCCATGGCACTCAACAGTTTGGTCCTTCTCCTAAACATGACCGTTTCTTATTCTGTTTTTCTTAAAGGAATGAAACCATGAGCTGACTCTAGTCCTCTAGGCAACTGTGAACAACTGTGGATCTCAGTGACACTCACTTTGACCCAAGAGAGCAAAATAGTCCATGAGGGTACATGACAAATCTTAAATATTCCTTTGACATAAAACATGGCCAAGCTAGATCTCTCAGTCACATGCTCCTGTAATTAACTTAAACACACACACACACACACACACACACACACACACACACACACACATCTAAGCCTTCAAACTTATAATCCTATTAAGCTGTCTGGTAGATGCCAGACAATTCCTTAGCTTGATGAAACCACTTGGGTCAGCACCTAAAATTTCTGGTATATCCTTTCCCTACTTAACTTTGTCTTGAAAAATTTAGTGAATGAGGTTCTAGCTCCTTAAAGTTATTACTGAAGATGTTTGCTAGAGTGGGTATAAGGACAGATTCAGTCTGAAGTAAAGACATGCAGATTAGGCTTAGTGCTTTAGTCAGAGATATGAGACATATTTCACATATATTTTGGGCAGTATGAAGATAATTCCAAGATATGGCTTAACCACATAAAGGTAAGCGCTTATAACAGCCATGTTACTTGAGTATGTTGTGCATGTGTGTGTGTTTGTATATGTACTATAGGAGCATATATCCATGAATTTGTACATGTATTTGCACAGAGGTATGTGGAGGCCAGCTGTCAACTTTAGGTGTCTTTTCTCAATCTCTCTCCACATCAGTTTTGAGAATCTTTTTTTGAACTGGGAGCTCACTGATTCAGTAAGAATATCTACAAACCCTAGGGATCCTTCTGGCTCTGCCTCCCTAACCCTGGAGATTAGAGGTGTGTGCCGACATTGTTCTTGGCTTGTTAATATGCATGAGGAGAAGCTGAACTTGGGCCTCCCTCTTTGCATAATAAGCACCCCACTGACTTAATCACCTCTCCAGCCCCTTTGTTGTCTTAGTCCTCACAACCTATAGGAATTAGGGCTGGAGCAAAAAAAAAAGAAAAATAAACAAACAAAACAAAACAAAAAAACCAAAGAACTTCTAGCATAACCTCTCTTGATTTAAAAAGAGAAATTGCAATTATCCAATATACTGCTTCTGAAAGAATGGACATAGCACAACCTGAGACTGAAGCAGTAGAGTTACTTTGGGTCACTGACCCCAAAACTTAGAAGGAAATTTCCTTCAATGCTCTTGAATTACTTCTTGGAGATAACTGTGAGGGTTGAACTATTGTTTGAGCCATTTTTCACACCCCCTCTGGAATCATATATATAGAAGGCAACATGGAGACCTTATAAAGTTTGTAGAAATTGTAGATGACCCTGTCATATGCACCTTTGGCTCATTAATTTGACTAATTAGAGAGGCCCCTAACTCCTAATAGTTATCTCCCTCAGGCTCAAACACAAAGAGGCAAAGCATGTGTCTTGTAAAATCTGACATCACCCACATCACCTAAAATTGGGTACCTATTTGACACCACTAGGAAGATAGTTAGGAGCAAAGTTCTGAAATTATATCAATTTATTACATCAATTATTCTATTTATAATTCTTTTCAAGCTTTGTATTTTACTTGTCTATGACCACATTCACGTCGGAACCTGCAGAGGCAAGAAGAGAGTGGTGTTGGATCCTCCGGAACTGGAGCTGCAGATGCCAGGTGTCAGGGTGGGAACCTACAGATTCTATAAGCCCTCTTGACTGCTGAGCCATTTCTTTAGACCCATTTTGTAATTCTTCATATTTTTATAGTTTTTGGTAGTTTCATATATCTACAAGTATCACAAGGCAAGTATTATATTCTTTTATAGATATGGGCTAAATAAACTTTTGCCTAAAGATGCCCAGTAATGAAAACACATGGCCTTTTTCTTCTCTTATTTTTCCCCAATTTGCAAGCACAGCAGTACTAATTCTTTTGTTCCCAAAATGTAAGAACAGTTGCTCATTCAAATACATAGGGTCACCATATGTAGCCATGTCTGTGGTTTCTTAATTCACCATGGGGACAGACTAATTCTCTGTTTTAACTGCCCAATGACAAACCATCATCACACAGGGCTTTCTGGTGTCAGTCAAAACAAGCTTATATAGAAACATCAGCCCAATCTACCTGGAAAACAGGAGCAACTCAGAGCATGCATCGTGCATCAGAAAGCAGTCCTACATGAACTTGTCACCAGGAACACTCTTAGTTGATATAAATGGAAGCAAAGCCTATCATTATTTCATCAGTCTAGTCAATCTTCATTGGAAACAAACACACAGAAATTTGCTGTTATATTTCCAAGCACCACATATGAAAAAGTGCTACACATCCAACTACATTTAGTACTAAGTATCCATTGTAAGACAGCAACTTGGTTCCAAGACACTCTTCTAGGAACCCCACAGCTGCTAGCAACACAGAAAAGATAAAGTAGATGTGCACCCCAAAAACTGGGCTCCTGGCTATGATCTCTCACCTCCCCAGCCATGTGAACCCGGCTACGTATTCATCTGACGGTCTCAGATATTCTCTCTTCTGACAACCTGTGGATGCAAGCATCACCTTGAATTCAATTCCTTCAGTGGGTTACTTTGGAAATTGCACAGGGCACCTCACTGTGTCCTTTGAATAGGAGGAGCTGAAACATAGTCCTTTCTGTGAGTGTTCAATGCAGGCTGCTGGGCAACTTGTACTGACCTTGCCTGGCCTGTACCAGATAATTTAGGGCCAGTATCATCATTAGTAAACATCTACAGTGGGCCTGCCTTGGGCTTAAGTACACTTTGACTTGTATGCTTCAGTGATGTTGTCGTATGTACGTGTCTGGTCTTCTTTAAGCAACTGTATGTTGATCCAGGGACCAGAAGCTGTATACTTAGAGGCATATAATTGTATATAAATTTCACCTAACAACCAAATAAACAAAACAAAAGACTACAGAATATTCTCAATGAAGCAGTAATTAAATTGTTTCAGAAGCCAAAGATAGAAAAGTACAAATGTGATAAAAAAAAAAAAAAATGACACTTTTGAAAAGTAAAAAAAAAAAAAAAAAATCACATATTAAATATTTAGAATTTTTAAAGAGATGGACATAAGCACAGCATTTCCATGTGTGGTTTCTCAAGGAAGGATTCTGGGAGTGGGAACATACCTACCAAGGCCTTAATCAAGCCATTCTACTTAAAAGCATTAACGCTAAGCATGCAGACACTCACCTGACTGATCATTAAGATATCAAGAACCGATTTCCCTCCTTTTAAGAGCTTACATGTCACATCCCACCCCTTGGGCCTTCCAGAAATGCATTTAAATGCCTAACTGGGAAGAAGAAAAGCATTCCAGACAGCCAGGTGTTAGTGATTCAGCCATTAAAACTTCAGTGATAAAATATCCCCCACAACTGTAAAACATTTCAGTCATTAGAAGATCGTAAATAGATTAAGATGACATTTTAAATTATTATGACATCGTGTACATAAAATGTACATTGTTCATCATGATATCCCCAGTGACTGTGCCTCTGATTATCTGAGTTAAAGATGTGTATGTGTTATTTATTCTGAGACTCAACAGTGAGAGGCAGGGAGGGAGAGGGGAAACACTGGATCTTGCACCCCTCCTTGAGTTTCCAAGAGACTTCAGATTCATTTTGCAAGAATGTTTATTGGCTGTTCCTTGAGAGAGATAGTAAATAATTTTCTGTTTGCAGAACGAAGTAAAAGCACGAAAGAAAATGGTATCAAAAAATTTCCTAAGTTGAAAACCATCATCTAAACTGCCTCCCACCTGCCGTTCTTGGAGTTAACTTAACCAAAGGTCCTTCCTAGTGTCCTGTATTAACTCTTATCTAAGACCAGGACACTGCCTTATGATGCCTCTTTGTGCCATACATGTTCATAACTGCTTTCCTGGCCTCTCTGTGAGCATTGCATACTAAGAATCCATCCTCAAGGTATACAAGGAAGCATAGTGCTTCCTCTAAAAAAGACATGCCCACCTGGCCATGACCATCAGAAAATAGGAAAGTCTCCAGAGACCATTTTACATGAAAGAAACGAAATCTAAACGTCAATACATTTACTTCTGTTTTAAGAAGTTAGTGTTTAAGCTGAGCATGGTGGTACACTTTAATCCCAGCACCTGGGAAGGCAGAGGCAGGCACGTTTCTGTGAGTTCAACACCAGCCTGGTCTACAAAGTGAGTCCAGGATGGCTAAGGCTACACAGAGAACCCTGTCTCAGAAAAAAAGAAAATAAAATAAAGTTAGTGTTTAACAATATTTCAGTCTTGCATGAGGACTTTTACCTGTAATCCAAACAGTCAAGGGGGTGAGGCAAGTGGACCGACAGTTTGAAGACGGGCTGGGCTACATAGCAAGACTGCCTCAAGAATTCTAATTCAGTCTTACTGTAGACGTTAGCGTTTCAGCCCAGCCTTACCAAGAAAGCAAATTCATTCTAGGATTCAGTTAAGCACTTAAGGAAACGTTTTTAAGGGCTAACGTACTCTACTTAAATCTATAAGCCAGCTGAAGGATTAGGCCCATTAAGAAGATTATAACAAGTAATTGGCAATTTGGAGAGTATTCAAAATATTGCACAGGTATATGCATGACGCTGCTATATATTCCAGCAACTCTGCCACACAAAGCAAGGAAAGGTATGTATGAGTACAGACTGCTGTGCAGACATAGCACTGCTTACGACTTGATTTTGTCCTGAAGATTCCAAAGTACTCATCAGATCTACAAAAGCATGGGAATCGCTAGAATTGAGAACTAGATGTAAACAGTTCCCTTCACAGTTCTCTCAGCAGCACCCACCACCATATTCCTTTCTTGATGATCCTGTTTCTTTTCAATACTTTTCGAAATCTATAAAATGGGACAATTAACCTGGTACCATCAAATGCTTTAAAAACATCCGAATCTAAGTGGTTATGTAAGAGTAATTTATCTATCAAGGTAACTGCTCATCCATTCTATGCTGTCAGTTACGAGACACTTTTGAGAACTAGCCATGGAGTTTTTATTAGAATCCTGACACTGCCTCTACAGCCATTCCAACACTTGTTTCACCAAGTCCAAATGCAAACACCGAATCACAGACACACAGATTATGTCAAATATCCTCTGAAATCGGGAGAAGATACAACAGCCTTTATTAAAAGATACTTTTCTGTATCCTTTAATATGTACATTGGGAGTGTCCTTTGTGTGTAGATGTCCAAAAGTCTACCTTAGGTGTGTTCCTGAGTTATCTTCCACTTTGGTTTTTGAGATAGGGTCTCTATTTCTGGCCTGGAACTCATGAAGTAGGATAGGCTGGCTAGCCAGTGAGTCACTAGTGATCTAAACATCTTTGCCTCCCCGATTCTCGTATTACGACTGCATACCATCATGCATGGCTGGGCTTTAGGGATTGAACTCAGATCCTTATGTTTGCACAACAAACATGCTCCAACTGATCCATCTTCCCAGCCCAATGATGCTTAGAATCTACTTGTAATCTACCTCCTTATAATACCAGGTAATGTAAAATTTTTTTGTGTGTCTACAATATAACACCAATGAAGTTATTGAAAAAACATTGAAAAACAAAACAAACCCAAAAAAACAGCAACAAAAACCCCCAAACATTAGAAACGTATCGACAACAATGAGAATTCTCATCACCAAGGCCAGGTCTGCCACTGATCTAGCAGGTACAAGTAAGGTCACAGCGAAAAGATAGTTATTTCCCCCTGTCTACACACAGTAAAAGCTTGGAAGTAGAAAACAATTTAGTAAAGGTCAGGTTCAGTTTTGTTTCTTTTCTCAAATTAGCTGTCCATTAAAAAAAAAAATCCAGAAACGTCTACTTGAGACACTGGAGACTAAGTTCTGCCCTTTGTGGAGAAAGCACCCAGCGAATATGTCTAAAGACAGGCAACGCCAGCACCTACTTCTGCGGTCCTACCTTTCTACCTGGAAAGTTATTAGTAAGTGACTCATTTATTTAATTCCTTAATGTGTCCTTCTTATTAGATGTCAATGATTGTCTCATTTCTGGAGGAAATGTGTCTTAACAAGGGAATTTTTATTATGTTGGGCAGATACAAAAGCTGCACCTGATTTGCTTTGGCTTGAAGTCCCATCATGTGTCCTGAACGACTGACTAGCTCAGGCCGAATTCATATCTCTTTTTCGTTTTTTTCCTAAGAATCTCTCTTTCACCTAATAAGGGAAAATATTTTTAATTCATAGATTCTCTAGTATGAACCAGCGTTTCTCAAAGTGAAGTAACACTCCAAATTGGAAGTACAAGTCTTGTTATAGGATTTTAAAGATTATTTTTATTTTGTGAGTATGGCTGTTTTGCTTGCATGTAAATTTGTATGACTATTTGTGTGCAGTTCCCATGGAAGCCCAGAAGAGGGTGTCAGATCCTCCAAAACTAGAATTATAGCTGGTTGTTAGTTACCATGTGGGTCATGTGAACCAAACCTAGGTTCTCTACAAGAGCAACAAGTACTTTTAGCCACTGAGCCATCTTTTTAGCCCACTACTATAGCATTTTAACAACACACTAAAGAATTTTACCATTGGGTGAAATTTACAAGTCATTCCATTCTTTTGTGCTAAGGTTCCTGAAGATCAATACAAAATGGATTCATTCATGTCAAAGGTTCATATCGCTGAACCCAAACTAATGAATTATTTTATCTTCTAGGAAAATAAAAGAAAGATGACAATCATATTCCCAAACAGGCGAGCTTTACCAGGAATAATGAGAAAGTGCCATGTGCTCTAACTGAACAGGAAAAGGCACCATCCCTACAGGGAAGTAAAGTAAATGGATGCTGAGCAAGCTATAGTTTGTATTGCATCAGTTCCTAGTTCTTGCTTTAAGATAACTTGTGAAAAGTAACAGCTCTCCCATGCCTAAAGAAGCACATCTTTGATTTTCAGATTAGACACTGCTCAACTCATGAATTACTAATAAAAGTCAATTACAAAGTTAACAGAAATTGGTTGAAATGTTGTATCACCCAAATAAATGAGCGGAACCAGGAAGCTTAAGTCTTTGAGCCAGTTCCAAGTCAATCTTTTCTGGCATTTCTTACTTTCGTAATGCAAAACTCATCCCAAACATGGGTGTCTACAGTGACAATACTCAAAATTCAACTTCATATTTACATCTGACAACTTCCCAAACCACTGGGCAAGGCAAGATGTAATTGTAATCTTAGTGCTGGGAAAACAGAAAGGCAGGTCCTTAGTGATCACTGATTGGTCATTCCAGCCCACTTGATAAGCATCAGAGCAATGAGAGACCCTGTCTCAAAATGGTCAGGTGGATGGCACCCAAGTCATCTATCATCTGTCCTCCACGTACAGAAGCACATGCAAAAAGACACATGCAAAAACAGTCGATAGCCTCCTCACCTGGAAACATGGCAGTCAGACAAGAGTATATACGGACTCAGATTTAAGATGGTTCAACATGGAGCTTTTTACTTTATGATGGTGTTGCATGAATGGTGTACCATACAACTGTTCCAAGTTTAACTTTCAAGACAACTGTCATTAAATTATATGGCATAGACAACATTTAACTAGAAAATAGGCTTCATATTGTATGATAATGCTCAAGTACAGAAATGAGTGTTCTGAGGAGGTTTAGGTAGGTGATGTTGAGCGATGATGTTTATTAAGCTAGGAGTTTTGAAGAGCATGTTCAACTTCAATTCAGAGTTTAAATTATAAGGCAAGATGCATTTGGATGTAAAGGGGAAGAATATACAACTAAATTCACTGCCAAAGGTAAGTAAGACATGCATTCCCAGATGAAAGAAATCCCCTTGGAATGAGAAAGAGATATTGCAGATCTTCATCATTTTCTCCACCACCCCCCAAAACCCCTATCCAATATAAAGTCAAAACACTGGGTTACATATGAGAACTACATACATTCTCCAACACACTACACTAAACTTTGGGTGGTTAAAATTCAGAGTGGCATACATGCCACATGCACTCAACAGAACACTTTGAATTTCGATCTGCTCTCATTGGGGCAATGGTCTCTTTTGATGCTGAACAGAGGCACTGAAGCTGCATGATATAAGCAAGTGCAACTGGCCCTCTTTGACAGTGTAGTTTAGATGCAGTTATTCAAGAAATGAGTTATGCGACACTTCGTCACAAAATGAACTCTGGGGTAGCTGATTCTGCCCAAGTGTAGACTGATCTGAGTGTTTTGAACACACTAGTGGATTTTCTTTTAAACTTGCATTTCAAACTTGTAGGGAGTCAACTGGGATGAGCTCCATTATGAGTCAGGGCATCTGTAATTTTGTACTCTGCCAGTGATAACACTAATATGCTAATAGCACTGTTTGATGTTTGTAACACAACAGTCACTTTTGAAAAGAAGATGCCAGACATCTATCAACGTGATAATTTCTACACGTGAAGGAGCAAAATGCTGCTGTGGCATTTTGATCTGGGGACTTTGGGATTCAAATAGACACATGTAGGGGGAGGAATAAAAGGTAGAAATCCTGGTAAAGCCATTAAGGCATTTCTACCCTGCGAAGATGGGAAGGTTAGATTGGTAAGACTTGACCCATCATCTACATCATGACAATCACTGAAAAGTGTGCCCCATATGTTTCAAACACATAAACAGGAAGTTCTGAACTTGTAAGACCCTTTCTGGGTTGGTTTCCACTAGAGTAGTGAACTTTTCTTTGCACAAAGGGACAAAGGTCTGAGAGCCTGAAGCTCTGGCCAGTTTGACCTTGAATCACCACTCAACCCATTCTCCCTCTGGCCATTGCACAAAGTGGCCAAGAAAACTAAATCAAATGTTTGAACCTCTTAGCATCCAGTGATGCTCTTGACAGAAGTGATGCTCTCTCCCAACCCTGAGGTCAACTGGCCGTTAATGGACAGGCTAGGTTCACTGTTCAGGTTGTCTGAGTTCCAGCTCAGCATGCTCTCTCCTACCAGGTGCTATTCTGTACTGTTCTAGCAACAAATCAGCCCTATTAAAATGAGCTGAGGAAGCAGGGCATCTGAGGAGCAATCTCCAGAGGGAGGACCTACATCGCTTTATCACCTCCCACACTATGGCAACTCTTGGTATTTATGAAATGATGGAGGCCCTGGCACTGGAAAATGTATACCATGGCAACTCTTTGAGTGAGGGCCAGAAAAAGGATAAAAAGCTCCGAGTGACCCACTGCACTTCTCTACTGCTTCCTCAATTAACTCCAAACAGACTTTGTCTGGGATGAAATGATTTAGTTTCAAAGCAAGGTCAGTCCCACACACCCAGAATAAAGATTGCCAAATATGCTTATTTGAGCTGAATTACATTTGGTGGTTTAATAATATGAATTTACTGCCTTTTCAATGGGGACTCTAGCACTGGGGAGAACTTTAAAATGCATCACACTTAAAACATAAAATTAAATTCAATTAACTTTTATTGGGAGGCTAATACTCTAGTACCCTAGAGGGAGAAACAGCTCTCTGCTTTCCCCAGATTTTCAGAGCAGGTCTCTGGAAGCCTGGCCAAAGATAGAGGATTGGATTGTTCCCCAATAAAGAACTTCATTGGCCGGTTTAACATCTGTGCTCTGTTGGTGAAGAAGCCTGGGCTGGTAAGCTCCCAGTTAAAGGAATCCAGGAGCATTAACCTAGAGTGACAAATAGGTAGAAAAGAGCACCTGTGGGGCTAGAACGATGGTTCAGTGGTTAAGGGCACTGGCTGTTCTTGTAGAGTAACTGGTTTTAGTTTGAAGTACCCACATAGGGGCTCACTACCATCTGCAAATCCAGATCCAGGGCACCCAACGCTCTCTTCTGGTTTCCATGCATACCAGGCACACATGTGGTACATATACATATATGCAGGCAAAACACTCATACACATAAAATAGACATAAAGATAACTTTTTGAAAAAAGATCCAGAAAGGTTAGGAAGAAAGAAAGAAAGAAAGAAAGAAAGAAAGAAAGAAAGAAAGAAAGAAAGAAAGAAAGAAAGA
>NW_026590062.1:27625648-27675121 GCF_907164565.1 Psammomys obesus
AGAAAGAAAGAAAGAAAGAAAGAAAGAAAGAAAGAAAGAAAGAAAGACAAAAACCAGCACAGAGGTGAAGAGTGTAGGTCTTAGAGATCACGTGCTTTATAAAACTCACCCACTTTCCTGTTGCCAAAACAAAAATGTAATCTATTAATATGCATATATGTACACATATATGTGTGTACACACACTTAACTATGCATATAGATGAACCTATCAGAGATTCTCAATCTTGGCTCTAATGACATCCTTACCTCATTGAGATATTGCAAGTTTGTAGACAACAAAAAATAGAGTCATTTCTCCTTTTGTCCCCCATAAATGGCCAGTTCTGACATAAACAGCTTGGGTTGGGAAAAGCCTGGATGCTGAACAGAATGACCAATTATACACCAGAGACACGATGACATCCCTGGATGAAATGTTTAATGGGTATCTAGCACATCTTCTCTTTTGTCCTAGGCACTGGGGGTTTGTGATCAAAATAGGCAGAAATATCACTGGCCTTGTAGCTAACAAGGAATCTGGGAAATATAGAAATCAAAAGCATCCATTTTGAACACTCCATCAACCATGCTAGTAAAATCAGGTATGGACTCATTATAGAGGCGAGTAGGATGTGCTAGCCCTCATATAGGTTTCCTGTTTACTGCTGTAACAAACTGCTGTGGCCTCTGTGGATTGAAAGAGCATAGGCTTGTTGTCTGAAGGTTGGAGGTTTTTAAACAGGCCCTAGTAGGTGACAGCAAGGTGTTCCTTTCTGATGCTGTGAAGGGTAGAGATGCTTTGAGTAACCCCTGCATTTTCTCTCTTGTATCTCTTTCCTTCGATCATCAAAGCACACTTCCACTCAGCCTCCTTCATCTTATCACCTCTTCCCCTGGGACTTCCTCAGACTCCCCCTATCCAATGACTGTGTGCACACCATTGCATTTGAATAGTACTGAGTATTATTCCCAGCTAAGACTCTTACTTGCATCTGCAAAACATCTTTTGTTACCGAAGGTACCATTCACACTTTCTAAGGACCAGCTTTAGAGTGTGGACATATGAGAGAAGCCATTTTTTGACCACCATGAAGACCAAACTTGAGTGCTTCAAGGGGAAAAATAAAAGCAACCAGAGCCCTTAGAGCTTTGACTGGAGGCCTAGCGGGTGCTTTCTTGCTAGTTTCTGCTTTCCTTGGCAAAAACCAACAAAACATTAGAAAATCAAAGATCACAAGAGTGTTCAAGCTCTGGGTTTCCAAGATGATGTGCTAGAAATACACATCGGGGCATCCAACAAGCATCCCACACAGGTATTACTATGGCGCTGTTATAATTACTCAGTGACCCTGGGCTTGCGCCCATGGCTGCACCATACAGACTGCTGCAATGTCTGGCACTGTCTCCTCCCATGCTTAAATGGCGGTTTACTCTGCAAGCTCCTGCCTTGTTCATTCTCCTCTGCCTTTCCAGCTAAGAGTGGTGCTGCTCCATTTCCTTCCAATCCCAGCAACGTGAGCACCAACCATTTAAGCCTATATTATTGTTGTCGTTATTATTATTATTTGTTACCAACATATACAGATCATGAGGGCAGAGATGTTTGTCCTACTACTTAGCACAGAGAGGCCACAGTATGTGTGTGTGTGTGTGTGTGTGTGTGTGTGTGTGTGTGTGCATTTATTTATTTATTTATTTACTTACTTACTTACTTATTTATTTTTAATGACGAAGTGGAGTGGTTCCAGGGTTCAGTCCTCACAGGCCTGCATGGGAAGCACAGTTCCAATGTCACATTCAAAAGGGGAGCCAGCTGTGAGGCTCCAAGTTCCCTGACTACCCTGAACTCCGACCTCAAAATGAAAGGGATCCTCATTTTTCTCAGATATCATCTACCTGACGATGCCCTCCAAACCAGGATGATAAAGGCTTCCGGCCTCCACCGAGTGCCCTACACCCAGGGAAGGAAAACAGGCCACAGAGTGGAACAAAGAGCTCTCACCAGTCAAAGCCAGTTTGAGCCAGTCTACGCTGCTCTGAGAACCTGCCCCGCCTCCCTCTTCAGCTGGCAGGAGGACAAGAAGAAGATCATTGACTTCAATCTTTGGCCTCCTAACCACGAAAGGACTTGTGAAGGTGAACGGTTTGCAGACGAAGGGGATATAAAAGAGACAAAACCAGGATAAAAATTAAATAAAAAGTAGCTGTCTTAAACTGTAATTGCAGTCCTCTGCTGAGCACGCTTGCAGATATATAAATGTGATTTACCATCAGCTTGCAACTACAAATCAGGTCTTGAGAAACACTTGTGCTATGAAATTGTTTAATCTCATCAAGCTCTGCTTTCACAGCAAGCCATAAATCACGGAGTCTTTGTTATCATAGACCTCCACCAGCGCCTCTCTGGCAGGCCATGGATCGTGGGTATATATAATCTTGACTGCACAAACACTGGGGTCGACGCAGGCTGAAATACTTTCGTAATAGCCACCGTGCAGCTGCTGGAACACAAGCCCATGATGGATATCTCATTTCCTACAGTCGGCATCTATTTCGAGCAAATTATTACCACATAAATTTCTTGTCAACAGAAACGGCCAATTAATTAAGTTAAAAATTTACTTGTGATCACATCTACAAACCAAATAGAACTGCAAGGCAATTTTCCAGTTACTGAATATACTGCAGGTCAGTTTAATGAATAATTTTTAACTTTGTCATAAACTCAAAGACAGGCTAATATCTCCAGAAAACTGAATGGAGACCAGCTGCCGACAGATTTACACAAAATATATTTATGGGGAATTTGATTGCTGACATCTGGGGACAGAAATAAACTTTCTATAATTACAGAGGCATTTTGCCATATATATGAATTTCTTTCACCCAAAAATGCAAATATGTCCCTAGAAAGAAAGGTGTATTTATATTTTCAGGCCTGCAATGGAGTTCGATGGGTTTTGGAGAAATCATTGCATAAAATCCCTTTGCTAATGATGGTTTCATTATCATAGAGAGACAAAATCATGGGCAAAGACTTGTTTATCACTGACCCACAACTCTCCCAACCCCCAAATCAGGATTCTCTGTCTGTCTGTCTGTCTGTCTGTCTGTCTATCGCTCTTGCTCTCTCTCTCTCTCTCTCTGAGGTAGTATGCCACTTGGTACATGTCCAGCAGCGGTGGAAGCAGTATTTAGAGGATTTATGGCTCTCTCAGGTAAGGCAGACTGACACAGCTTCCCCTAGGACTGTCCCACATAGACCCCATCTACATGGAAAAAAAGGCCAGCAGAGGGCCCTACGTAATTCTTAGTCTAACCATGTCCCTTTGAGCTGAAGGGAAGCCAGGGTTTGTGTGTGTGGAGGGGGCAGGGTAGTTGCCCAGCTGAGTATAAAGTCTAGAGAGATAGGGAAACATATCAGATTTTATTACAAATAGGGATTTACCCAACCAGCCACCTCTGAGATGTAGAATTATGACTTTCATGAGAGCCTTCCCCTTACTGACATGTAGAGAATACTCAATGTCCTCCAAATCATAGCCAATCTACCTTTAATGGGCCTATTGACCCTAGCTTCAGCCAGCCATTGTTACATGAGGTATTCCCCCAGCATGCCCTTTGTCTTCATGATGCCATGACTCTGGTCCAACAAAGGACCTTTGAATCACTACTCCATTTCCCTTCATCTTCCGACTTTCTTTCTTGAAGATGACCTCTATGGTTCCTCGCCAATGTGAGAGACCATGGCTCTTTATTGGGACATGTCCTTCCACTCAGAACCTGAGAGGCTATCATGTTACCTTGGCCAGAAATGGCAGTAGTGAGTTCTGAGTCAGAATGTTCAAGGAGAGAGCAGGCAACCACAGGGTGGGGGTGTTGTCATGGGGATTGAAGGTGTATAGGGAAGGACTCAATCAGTCAATCAGTTAGGGCTTCCCAGCTCAGGGAGTCTGAATTCTAGGATGGTTTTGTGTCCTTTTGGTAAGCTTCTTGAAGACTGGGGTCTGATTCATGTTTAGTTTTCTAAGTACATAGCTCAGTACCTTACAAAAGAGGGCAGGTTCTCAATAAAGTTTCTGAAGGTGGACTTACGGAATATTCAAACATGCTACATTCAACTCCAGGTGTCAATGGGTATCACTGCATCATTATCATAAGTATGAACAGCATTGATTGTGGGACATTACATATTTAGGACACTTGGAAAGCAGAAAATTCCAGGATGTGGAATACATCCACCTGCTAGACCAAAGTTTAATTGAGGAAACAAACCATACAGTAAACTCACAGGACAGCCTAAACAGTTGGACTAAATGAAAGAATGGCCAATGTGCAAACACAAAATAGAAAATGAATCTTAAATAAATAGCACTGATAACTCCCAGTATCAGGGTAGACAACATAAGGACATTTGAGTTTCAGAACATTAAAGGAACACAGAAGTGTTCCTACGTAAACCTTCATTTAACCACTGTAGAAACTAAGTCTCCCACAGCAAGCTGAGCCAGCTTGCCCAAAGTCACTAAATCATAAAGTCCCCAAACACCTAAATATCTTCCCATGTCTTCCCAGCTCCATCACCCACATACCCCACATGCACTTCATTTTCCGTGGTTAATATTTACACCTTGGATGTGAGCATTAGCATCTATTCCCAGGTTCAGGACTGGACTCCACATGCCCCTTACTTAATTCTCTTTTTGACAAAAGACATTTTTAAAATTTTCTCTTTGGCAACCATCTTAAATGCAAAGACATTGCCTAAATAGCCTTTTAATTTTACAAATAAATGACTTTATATCTTCAGACACCTCCCCCCAAAACACACACACACAAACACACACACACACACACACACACACACACACACGTGTTAAGCTCACAGATGGTTTAGACACGTCTTAACTAACTTACTGTGGCCTCTGGGTTGATTACTTACATTTCAATGCCTGCTTCATTGTCTTTGACATACCACAAAATGCCACCTACCTCGAGGTGTCATCAATATTATATAACACATGTAACATTTTAAAACAATCCCTGTGAGGAATACTGGATGTTTTTCTAGCACTTAGCCTATATCTACTTTCAGGCGAGTAAATCTACATTCATGTTACATAATGTTTATAGCTTTACTCATGCCCTTTGCTTACTTTGCTGATGCTTTATGGAAGAACTAATAGGACTATGATGCTGATGATAGTAGATACACATTTTTGCCTCTGTTATGTTGCAGGCACTGCTATAAACACCTTACATTTATTATCAACATCCCTAGGAGGCAAATACCCTTATTATCTCTGAATTACAGATGTGACCTAGAAAGGTTAAGTCACTTATCCAAGGACATACAGTTATAATTGGTCCAACTCAAGGCCCACACACTTAGCCATACAAGTGTCCAGTCACTGTCTCTGATTACTACTCTTTACCACCGGATTCTGCTCCTTCGGCATTCCTTGGGTATCACACAGGTTCTCAAAAAACCGTCCCATATTTTTTCTAGAATACTCTTAATAATTTTTTCTACCATCAAGGATTTTACAGTTAAAACAAATAAACAGTATACAGCCACGTGAAAAGCACAACCTGCTCCATCCTAAGCTTCCTCAGATCCACTCAGCATTGTCCGGGTTACTCATTTCTGGTCAGTGATGTAGCTTTTGAGAGCATGTCTAATAAGGACACCAAGTCTCTGTGATAAGATGTAATGCAAAATATTACAGGGAAGTTCAATTAGCGTGTGAGTTCAAGTCTGAAACAGACATTATTGGCAGTCGGGAGGAAGGGAGAAGACAGAAGAGGCTTCACAGTGGGCTTTCGTCAAATTGGATTCCAGATTTCTGTAACAGAAAATGTTTTATCACAGAGACAATGGATGAGGACCATGGGGGAAATCACACATGCTGTGAGCACGCCTGACAAATGCAGGTAATAGCTGAGGGTGACTCGCTGCTGACTGTCAGGTCATCTTGCTGAGGGTCACTGCTCCAGTGTCAAGGTTGGGATGAAACCAGAGAACAAAAAAGCAATGAAGAAAGCCTGCCTCTCAGCTGACCAGTGACAATTAGTGGTACGCAGGTGACATGCGTAATAATAATGTCATAGTCTTATCTGTACTAAGCATATAACAATGAATAAAGTGCCTTCATAGTCATTAGCTCATGTTTTTATGGCATTCCACTCATTAATTATCAAAACCTCAGAGAAAACTTCATTTTCTAGGGACATATTTCCACGATTTCAGCAAGGACGTCTATTTTAATTTGGGTGACTCACAAATGCACAAACAAACAGCCAAGCTTTCTCTCGGAGTTATCTCAGAGGGAACCTAAAAGAACCCAATAACCACTTGGACCTCTCCATTCAGAGTCTTTGTTTCAGCTGAGAAGAGGGGGCACCTGTGTGGTTGAGGTTCACAGCTACTACTGAGTGCAATGGTGTCTGAGGTGTAGTAAGTGCTGTCCATCTTCAGATAGGGAGAGATGACAGAGCACTCAAGAAACAAATCATGCGCTGGAGAAAAGGCTTAATGGCTAAGAGCATGTACTGCTCTTTCAGAGGACCCAAGTTCAGTTCTCAGCATCAACATCAGCTCACAACAGCCTGTAACTCCAGCTCCAGAAGATTTGCCATTGCCATCCTCTGTAGGCACCTGTCCTCATGTGCACACACACAAACGTTGTTAAAAATAATAGGTAATATTTTTTAAAAAAGAAACAAATCACATGGAGTCAAGGATTTCTCCTGAGACTTAAAGAATATTTAGGACAATTCAGAGGAAAGAATGATGGTGCATATTTGACAAGCATATCAAAGCATACATATTATTATTCACACTCAAAAATGCTCAAATATCAAAATGAGCCAGACATAGAATCTATTCCACTTATACGAAATAAAATTAACAATAATAACCCCCACCCCAATGACAGAATAAAAAGCAAACAAAGCAAGGGAGAAAAGCAAATGAAGCAATTTAGAAACTAGAACTAGATGAAAAAGACAAAAGGTTCTGTGTGAGGTTGATCTGAGGGACAGAACAGTTCACATCTAAACAACACCATATAACATCAGGAATTACACAGAGAAATCATAAAATCCTTAAGTTCTCATGACTGTCCCTAAATCCAGAAAGAAGTAAACTCTAGGTAGATAGACTTAGCTTCTAAGTCATCTAAGTAACAAGTAAAACAGAAGGAAAATAGTCCAGACCCAGAGGATTAAGAAGGGGATACACTCGCTAACAGACATGAGGATTCCAAGACTCCTCATGGAGTTTGAGCAATTATTCAAAGCCCCAAAGTAAACCCTGGGTATGGCTCTGAAGAGCACCAGATGAGAGAATGGAGAAGGCAATCTTCCCCTAAAGATTATAACCCTTTTTAACTGAACCAGCCTCCTCCCCACATTTTCTCAAGCTGAAAAATCTAGATAAGATGTGAAACATTTATTTCTCATACCAAAACTTGGAGCATAAAGGAAGTGCATCAGCCACAAACAGAAAGATAATTAAAAGCTCAATTTCGATACTCAAACATGAACAAAAAGGGACAACATGGCAAGTAGAAAACACAGAACCAAAACGAGAAGACAGTAACTTATCAACCAAAAGAGGAAGATCCATCATCTCAAGGAATCACAGAAAAATCACAATAGCTTTATTCAAAAAGTATGACTACTACTATAGTATGAGAAGGGGGACAATGGATACAATTTATTTGAATGACAGTTTTAACTTCTACACAGTGAGATTAAATGACTATACCACATCCCCACTCTTTAGTGATTATAACTAAAACCCCTTACAAGAATTCTCATAATGTTGGACATGATGAAAGTTCCCATTCCCTCATGGCTTCTGCCTGCTGAATGATAAGGATAGATTAAGCCTTTATGCAAGTTTTGCTTTTAATAGTAGATGATACAATTATAAGTTAGCACCTTGTCATTTCTCCCTGAGCTAGTGTTTACTCTTCTATTCCCCAAGGTTGTTACCATTGCTTATCAAATACCTCTAAAAGTACCAGGAACCAAGAAAGTGATTTGTCAATCACTTTTTTCAAGCATCGTTAATTTAACACGGTGTATTCATTCGCTTTTCATATACTATTTAGTCTGCACCTCTCTCTTGACTACAAGTATATAAAATGAATCTAAAGTAAAGTAATGCAGGACTTTGGAACTCCCACACCAAGGTATGTACTGAACTCCAAATGAGATAAAAATGGTAATGTCACAAGGTTAAAAACGGACTCTTAAACTCTAATGACTTTATTCAAGTCTCCCTTTAGGCTTCCCAGCATCCACCTGGGAGTATATCCTTCACTATGGAACATCCATGTCTCTTCTAAGTCTACTGAACCCACAGTTCTGGTTAAAATGAGATCACAAGAAAGCAGTATGGATAATCAATACAGCTAAAAGAGAGAAAATACATATTTAATCACCAACCATGAAGAGCATAGCATTACTACAAGGGTCCAGAGGGTTAAAACATTTATTCTGAATTAAAGCAGGAATTTATTATTTTTTTTAGGAAAGACGTTTTATGGGGCAAAATCTTTGGTTGCCTTTAGATCTGTAGGAAGACTCTTCAAGAACTTATTCTGGATTCAGCCTGGAGAGTCCGTGGTTTGGACATAGCTAACAGCTAGTCTTTCTTGACTGTTCTTACTGCACTTACCAAATCGACAGGAGTAATAATTGCTATTGATGGTACCCTCACATTGATTAAAACAGGACAACTTAGTTGTCTCTGTTAAGTCACACAACTTTCAGGTGACATCACGGCGTCATCGGGGAACACTTAGTTGTAACCATCTACCCCTACCTTACTGCTGAATGGCTTTTATTTAAGTGCTTTTAGGCTAAGACATGCAGCCTTCCTGAGCCATTGTTAGCTGGAAATTTCCTCTGGTGTTTGTTTGCTTGCTTGCTTGTTTGGTTGGTTGACTGTCTCTGACGCAGCCCTGGCGGGGACAATGCAAGACAGCCCATTGAGAAACAATGAGTCGCATCATGGAGGCCAGTAAAATGTTCTTTATAAGGTAAGGTTGCAGTCCTGGCAGAAAGAAAACCAAGACACTTCATCAAAGAGAATGGGTTGAAGACACGAAAATACTAATGAGAATAATCAAACAAACAAAAATGGAAGATAGCACAGCTTCCAAACTCCTTTCCAAACACCGCCTTTCCATGGTGAGCTATGTTTGGGGAACACTGGCCTTCTCGCTTTCCCACCTGATACTGATTCAAAACTTTGTGCCAGAGTTTTCTTTACCTTCTTTCTTCTTATATGGACTTAGTTCTCAGATTATTTTAGTCATTTAGGTCCCTGCTCAAATGCCCTCACCAGAGAAGCCTTTTTTCAAAGCATGAATGCATGTATGTATTTATGTATGTATACATGTATGTATGTATATATATATATGTATATGTACATACATGAGGTTTTATGTACCATACCCCTTTTGGCGATCATCCTAGGTGGGACCTCTCACCCCAGGTGGATACTTTCTGTCACAAAGCTCCACCTTCTTTCATATGAGATACTAGTTGAGGTTAAAAAGCATATTGCATACCTGCTTTCATGCTTATTGCCTTACTGAACTTATTTAAATAGTAATGGGGTAAGAATAGAGACCATGGTCCTCTTCATTACTATGTACTCAGAATCCAGAAGATAATATGAACATAGGAGATGCTCTGTGAATGCTAATGTGGAAAGAAAATATGTGGAGTTAGTAAGTAACTTGGATGGAAGGGAAACTTACTACTATTTGCCTTGAGGTCACTGCTTCTAGGCCACGCTGACAGACCAAGCACCCAAATAATAAGACCCTAATCCCATTATTTATTGCCAAGGTGATCTTGAGTCCATCAGTAATTACTCAACTTATCTATCTAATCAAATGATCAGATTTTTTTAAAAAATATGTTCTTTTTAAAGAACAAACAATTCAGCTTATATAAACTGTAAGAAATGTTTCTATTACTTTCATGACTACTTCCATTCACACTTACTACATACCATGAAGAGCATCCAGAATCAGGGAACCTTCGAGTATGGGTGTAATCCTACATAGCCTATTCATCCAAGATGACTTAATGCCTGTCTAGAGATGTGCTCTTCTCTATCAATACATAGAAGCTCAATAACGTACTTATTCCATCCCCCCAATATGCGCCAGCAAATGTGCAACATCTACCCATATATGACCCGCCAGCCACTTTTCATCATAGTCATGAGTGGCTTTTATGAATAATTTGGTTGTAGAAAGGAAAATTTCCATTGTTGAAAGCTAAAGAGGAGACATTTAATTCAAACGGTATTAGGTTGGTAGATGAGGTAAACTGAAGCATCTAAAATATATTAGGCATCATAAAAGAGAAGCAGGGAGATGGTCAAGGAGATGGGGATGGTTGATTATCACAGAATGGCCAGCATAATAACTGGAAGCACATCACAGTGTGCCATGGGGGCTGGGAAGCTCTCTCCCAGGCTGATTGCTTTATGTCATCGTTGATGTTCCTTGTCCATCAACTATGACCCTGGAAGCAGCAAACATCATCACCAGATAGGAAGAAATGTAAATTTCAAAACAGATATATAAATATCCAGTGACTCAGTGCTCCATTAGTCATTTATATTCCTGACTTTGGAATGCAAAAATGTAAATCTAAGGCCCTTGTGCAGTCAAAGTCACCCAGGGTTCATATAATAATCTCTGTGACATGGGCTAAATCAGTGACTGGTAGTAAAATCTAGGAGGCCAATAAACTCACTAAACATACCAGAAAAAAAAAAACAAGAAAAAGATACACTCTCAATCTCTAAGTGAGAGAGATAGAGAATGACTGACTAGTGACTAATGAAGCCCATCCCACAGAGTCAAAGATTTCCCAGAGGCAGTAAAGGCAGAAGGACAGAGCTGATTTACTCATTGACAAGAAAATGCCCTTATAAGCAGAATGCTCCAAAGCTCAAGGAGTATGGCTTGCTTTCAGATTTACTGCCAATTTACAGCTGCTAGCAACAGACACACTGCAGATGACCACACTTCTACATGAAGGTCAGTAGTATCTATGAAGCAAACCCTCCTAATGTGATCCTCAAACACAACATCATTAAGAATTACATTATGTCGAGTTTAAGCTAACGTCATAGGAATGAGGAAAGCCAACGGAAAGTGGGAAGAAGCACCACGAAAGCAAAGAAATGAATGTCTTTGATGCAGCTCCATGGAGTGGAACCACAGAGATATGCACCAGCCCAGCCACCCTGGAGACAGAGAGGACTAAAGTATCCAGGAAGGAGGTGATCTGTTCTACTCTGTTCAATACAGAGTTGGAGCTAGGGCATTGGAGTCATTGTCAAGACTAAACAGTTGATAAAAAGCATTGTTAGTTAGACATCTAACCGTATGGACTGACTTTTAGCCCATCTCCTGGGATTTCCCATCAGGGAACATCTTCTAGAGCTCATTTCCTCTGAAAGTCCTAATCTATGATAGCAGGGAGCATTTATTCTATTACTTAGCCTGAAAATTATTCCTATAAAGTTTGAGGATTAGAGAAATGAGTGACATCCTATTCAAGATTGAGGCAAGATTTTCAAAGTGAATAGATAGATGAGGATTAGGTGGCACATACCTGTAATTCCAGTACTTGGAAAGTAGAGGGAAGAGAATCCAGAGTTCAAGGCAATCTTTGGCTCTAAAGCAAACTTAAGACCAACCTCAGCTACATATGGACCTGGTTTTAAGTAAATATTATTTTACTGGCAAGATGATTTATGTAAATTAGTTAAATATATAAAGATTGTGTAGGATACAATACAATAGATGTTCAAGATTTTCAAAAACAAATGCTTTTAAGAAAAATCATTAATAAAGATATGGGTGTTAATTGGCAGACAACTATGGGGAAAGAATACTAACACAAAAGACTTTTGACAATGCTATGTGAAAACTTAATACTGTAGCAGATTCCTAAGTATATAGACATATATAAATAAAAGTTGTATAACTGCAGTTATAGTTACCCTATAGCAAATGGACAATTCATTCCCAAGATAACAGGCTAGCCAATAAAAACAAACAAACAAAAACCACAGTGTTAGGTACAATTTACCACATTTTGAATTTTGGGTCTGTTGGTTCACATAGACCCCATCTGCAACCCCCCCCCAAAAAAAACAACAACAACAACAACAACACTATTTCCACTGCTCTTTGTTATTCTCTGGAACTTAGATATGAGACCCTATTGCTGAAGACACCCAGTTGTGAAACCTTCAAACTACAGTAAGAACTGACATGGCAGGATATATTCACTGGTGCAATAATGGCGTCAATGTTATGGGAATAACCAAACAAATTCTGCTTGGATTTAAAGCTCACTCCATAAGATGTAACCCATTTCATATACCATTAACTGAGCCAACCCCTCATTATTGGCTAGATCTTAGGCCATAGGGGGAAAACTAGAACTATTATTTAGCTAGTAGGATACAATAGTGAATTTCCCCGTAAATTTTCATCTTCATACTCATAAGCAACCCTCATCAGAGAAGCTCCCCCCTTTTTTTTTATAACAGATGGTAATTAATACACAGAAACCCACATCCAGTCAATATGCAGAGAAGAGAGTATGAGTATACAACTCTAAATTGGGACATTTAGTTTCCCAATTCTAATGTGAAATTGTAGAAATGTCAGTCATTTACTTTCTATAAAGATAATATGATATTTCTTAAGATATCCCAATGCCACTTTGTAATCAATGTAGCATAACTTAGTACTCAACTAGCTGAATCAAGTTCTAATATAGAGAGTTAATGTGTAAGATGCAGTACAGTACACTTCTGGCACAGAATTTCATAAAGCTAAGATACTTGTACTATTTACTTTTAATACCTCTTTGTGCCTTAGCTTTCTGATCTGGAAAATGGAGATTATAACTAATCTTTATTCGGACAATGTGAAATCTAAGTTGGATGAGAACCTAATACAGCAGAAAGCAATTATATGGTCCATGCTTATTGTTAACCTCAATGGATTAAAAAAAACTCCTGAAAATTTCCTCATTTCTTTCTTTTTAATAGATGAGTAAGTAGTATTCCATTGTGTAAATGTGCCACAATTTCTTTATCCATTCTTTGGTTGAGGGACATATAGGTTGTTTCCAGATCCTGGATATTGTGAATAAAACTGCTATGAGCATAGCTGAACAAGTGTCCTTGTATGGTGGAGTGTCTTTTGGGTATAAACCCAGGAGGGGAATATCTAGGTCTTGAGGTAAGGCTATTCCCAATTTTCTGAGAATGCACCAGAATTATTTTCAAAGTGGTTGTATAAGTTTATACTCCCATCATGAGGAGTGTTCCCCTTTATCCACACCCTTGCCTGTGTAAGCTCTTGTTTGAGATTTTGATCTTAGCCATTCTGACCCACATGAGATGTAGTCTCAGAATGATTTTGATTTGCATTTTCCTGATGACTAAGGAGTTTAGCATTTCTTTAAGTGCTTCTTGCCCATTCAAGATGCCTTTGTTGAGAACTCTCTGTTTAGTACTAGGCCCCATTTGCCTTAAAACAGATGCTGAGAGTCAAAGCCAAACATTGGGTAATGCATAGGGAGTCTTCTAGGAAAGTAGGAGGAAATAGAAATGGATCTAGAAGTGGCAGGAGCTCCACAAGAAGACCAACAATAGCCACCCAAACAGGGTGGCTTTCTGAGACTGAAGCATCAACCAAGGACCATGTAGGAACTGGGCCTAGGCCTCCCTACAAAGATGTAGCAGATGGGCAGATTATACCTCATGTGGGTCCTCTAGTAAGGGAAGTGGGTACTGCATTGGATATGGACTCATTTCCCAGCTTTTTGATCACTTTCCCCTGGTAGGACTGCCTTGGCAGGCCACAGGGGAAGAGGTCATTCTCAGTCCTGGTGCAACTTGATGAGCTGGGATGAATGGGATAGGGAGCTCCCTTTTCTGAGAAAAGGGAAGGGAAGGGGAGAGGGGAAGGAAATCGGGGAGGGATGGGACTACAACAATGATGTAAAGTGAATGAAACAAATTTTAAAAAATAAAAGAAATGTCAAGGAGATATGGGAAAACACACCTCTGGGGGTGTCTGTGATGGCATATCCAGAGATGAATAAACCAATGGCTCTGAACTAGCTTTTCCTTGATGGAATCATCATAGGATGACATTATGGACAGTGGTGGGAGATAGTAGATGATGTCTAGTTGGGAGAAATAGATCACTGATTGTGTGCGTGCGTGTGTGTAGGTATAAAACTATGTGATTGCGTGCCCAAGTTATGTGTACCACATTTATTCAGGAGCACATTAGAAGCCACATCCCCTCAGAAATGCATAGGTGGTTGTGAGCCACCACACGGGTGCTGGGTGCTGGGAACTGAAGCTAGGCCTTCTTCAAGAGCAGTAAGCCCTCTTAAGCACTGAGGCATCTCCCCAGTCCCTCTGGGCCCCTTCTTATTTCTCTTACTCTTTGTTTCTTATCCACCAGAAAGGGAAGGATAGCCACACACTTCCAACTGCTGTGATTTATGCTTAAATGATTGGGTTAATAATCATTTAAGTGTCCATCAACTGAAAGATCTGAAACTATGAGCCATATGAGATTGCTTCTATCAAGTGTTTGGTCACAATGATGACAGAAGTAGCCAATACACTTACAAATTCAACAAAGCAATATATACTCTGGGGAAAGAGTTGGTCAATAAAACTTATCAGTATGTGTCAGGGACCAAGAGATAACCCTGCAATGAAACTTGCATGGAGAAGCAAGTGAAAGCTTCCAGATTCTATCAACCTAGAAAAAGCAGTTTGAAACACCTTATTACCTGATATTTTTTTAAAAAGGCTACAACTAATATTAAAATTTATTATGAACTTTGATAACCACCCATTTGTTGCTGTTCTGTGAGTCCTTTTCAAAAGGGGAAAAAACCCACCTCATTGACCTAAGTATTCTGACTGTCTTGTTTTCTAGATCAGTTCATTGATGCCTCAAGAAGCAAGTTAACCAGTCAAACATCCCATCAGGATTGAGGGTCAATACCAGGATTTCAAAACTCAGTCTAACTTATAACTTTGATAACTATGTCATTATCTATACCCATTTGGGAATCTTGCAAATAATTTATTTCCCAATACCAGAAAGAGGATCTGTCAAAAGTAGGTGTGAGAAGTCTGGGACCTCTGAGATTATCCTCCATCCTCCAAAGCAAAACACATCAGTCTTTTAGTTCATGAGTCTGGTTATCATAGATGAGTCAAGAGCATTTCTCACTTATAGATTAACTACTACTAAGAATGTCAAGCCAGAAGTCATGAAAGAACAAAGATAGCACCTCACACCTAGTCACTAATGGTAGTTCCCTTGTGACTCAGCCTAGAGGGCACAGCTCTTCAGTGTAAGCAGTGAGCTCTGCTCAGTCCTTTAATCTCCTTATTATAGACATGCAAAGCTTCCTGCCCAGATAGATATTGAGGAGCACTTCCTGAGGGGAATCCCCAGGTGAAGAGGACTACAAGTGTTTCCAAGACAATGAAGGTAGATGCTTGGGTGTGAGATTATAAGCCACAGCGGCTTTCTTTACTGTCCAGCACTCAGTGGTGCCTAAGGAGAACCTCAGAGCCCAGAACTGACTGAACTTCCTAGTGACTGATGATTGACATGTAGTGCTTTACTCTCAGCATTGGTAGTGAGGCACAGAACCCTAGGCCTCAAAAAGAGAACTCTAAAACACACAGCCTTTCTTTTGGAAATGAGGTGTCTTATTAGAGAGGTGAATAAAAATGAAAACACACAAGATTTAAATGGGACCAGTTCAATAATCCTGCTATTTTTGCTTTCTGCTACACACACACACACACACACACACACACACGCACGCACGCACGCACGCACACACTGCCACTGCTCTGGGCCCAGAGGTCATGAGGATCAAATATGAATTTCGAGAGTTGAAAAGAGGGTAGCTATTCCAAATGACTCAGAGGATAACTGTCACGAGAATTAATATGGTTGGAATGTTTAAAATTGCCACAGATCCCTTCACTTTTGAAAGGTGTCAGGCTCCTGTCTTGGAAGGTGAGTGCCTGTCTATGATACCAGGATGAAGTACTATGCTGTCATAGGCAGCTGCAGGAAAGGGGAAAGCTTATTTAATTTACTGAACCTCATGTAGAAATTGGCAAGGATGAGCTCCAAAGGTAAGCATGGGGAGGATTCTTATCTCTCCCCATTTGCCACATGACTATAGTGTTCCGTTGAATTTCACCCTCTTTGTGGTACCTCATCTTCCTGTGCCTTCCTCTACAGTATGCAGTACTCCTCTCTCCAAGAATGAAAACACTAGCCATATGTCAGGGAACTCAGACTTTTCCAGAGGTCCGACGTGTCTCTAACTTACAGGATCAAAATCTCATCTATTCCACTGCCATGTGGACAAACACTGTGAATGCGATAAAGTTGCTTCAAATCCTGGAGACTGACAATTATACCAATTTGTCCCACAATAAATCATAATCATTCAGCACTAAAACTCTGTCAGAAGGGAAATAAAAGCAAATAACCAGGATTGTGAGATATCTGTGGTGTGTATGTGTGTGTGTATGAGTATATATGTGTGTTCCTACGGTGAGTGTAGAAGGGTTCATGAGCATATAGGGCCCATGTGTACACTACATGTGAGAGCTAGAGGTTGATATTGGGTATCTTCCTTGGTTGCTCCCCAACTTATTTTTTTAGACAGGATCTCTCACTAAAACCCATCTCACTGATTTGCCTACAGTGACTGGCCAACAATCTACCCGGATTTTCCTTGGTTGGCCTTCTCAGTGCCAGGAGTGCGGCCATGTGCTGCTGCACCAGGCATTGGACACAGGTGCTAGAGACCAAACTCAGGCTTTCATGCAACACTTTAGCCACAGAGCTCTTTCCATCCCTAAGATCGCCTTTATACAGTAAGCTGGACCAATAGCAGTGGTATGCCAACTTCTTGCAAAGGTTCTTACGTGCATGTTAAAGTAAAACCTTCAGGTGATAAGGGAAGCATTTAAGAAGGCCAAATAAAGCATTCTATTTTTTTCCATCCCAAAGGAACCAGTGAAATTAAGGGAAGTTTTGCCACTTTAGCAAAAGTGGGACTGCAAGTTCAATCCTGACATTCTAAAACTAACTTATCATCAACATCAACTCATTTCTCTTTTTCAGTG
Organism: Psammomys obesus; assembly: GCF_907164565.1. Taxonomy (NCBI): domain Eukaryota; kingdom Metazoa; phylum Chordata; class Mammalia; order Rodentia; family Muridae; genus Psammomys; species Psammomys obesus. Next base: position 27,642,890 of record NW_026590062.1, read on the forward strand.
TTTATGTCCCATAGCAGGCAAGCCATAATGTAGTTTCCCAGAAGCTCAGGTGCTCAAGGCTTGGTCACCAGCTAGTGTTGCTATGTTAGATGCTGCTAGGAAGTAGGTTCCTGAAGGCAAGAGGATATACTCTTTGCACTTCCTGCTTTTTTTTTCTCCCTGTTTCCTGGTTTCCATAAGGTGAGCAACTATGATCTTCCACATATGTCCATCATGATTTTCTACCTCATCTCAGCCAAGAAACTATGTGGCCTGCTGGCTGTAGACTAAAATCTCATTCACTGTGACAGAAAACAATCTTTCCTCTCTAAACTGTGTCTGTCAGGTATTTGCCACATTGACAAAATGTCTGATTGACCCGATGTTGTGGTATTGCCTTTTCCTTTGTGTATAACATGATTATTTGTCATGAACTAAAGAATACCGAGGCCAGCAGCCATGAGAACTAACTAAACAGAATACTGTAGAGATAGTTATGTCTATGATAATATAGTAGACCTGATGATGCTCTCTTGTAGAAAGAGGAGAAAGAGTCGCAAGATCTCTCACCACCTCGGAGACTAGACATTATTCTCTCCTGCCTTCTCCCAAGTACAAGTAATCTTGGGAGATGCTTGAAGAGAAAGTTGACTAAAGGGAGACTCTATGATGCAGTTTCCACCAGGTTGTCATCCATACAGAGGGGGACTTTTGTGATGATACAGGAATTCTGGAGTCACCTCAGCTGTTCCAAGTAGCCCTTCACCTATGCATAAGTAAAAGCCCAATAAACTCGTTGACTTTGGTGAAGTAAACAGATGCTTCTTCATGTCTATGCAGGAACAGCCGATTCAACACACAATATCTCATCCCTATATCCCATTCTTCCATTTGGGCATATCAAAAGTGTTTGCCACCCAGGAAATGGTGCTGTAGGTGTTGGTCTTCCAGGAAGGAACAATAAACATGTGCTTCCTTGTCCTCATAGTTCAATGGGGGAAACCAAAAATTTAAATATCTCAGAGGAGCTCTGTGCAAGTTTGATCACTGTGATATGGAAAAAACGTTTTTATTGTCTAAAATAAAAAAAATTAAAAAGTGACCATATGCTAATCTAGGGGAACAATGTCCTAACAGAAGCAGTAATAAATTCAAACAACACATCATCACCATTTCTCAAATGGAGACTTTATGTTTTGATTTGAGTTTTCATTGCACCCTGCACTGCAACAAACTGGTATTTTGCAAATTCATAAAAAGAAAAAAAATTAGATAAATTGATGACTACAAAAAAGCAGTATCTCTTGGAAATTCCTATTGTACCAAAAATACTCATAATAAAACAAACTGAAGCATCATATTAAACATAAGCCTGACTTGGAATCAACTTCCTAGAAAACATAGCCTCAGAGATGCAGTCCAAACAACCATCAATCCTACAACATTCAGGATATACCCTTCAAAACAATGACATTGGACTTTTGCTTTGAATCTTGCAAAACAATTTCTAAAAAACTACAAAGAAGAGTTCCCCCTAAAAAAAATGCTACTATTTTCACAAATATTCATGCAAATTAAATTATTTTATTCTGAAAGAAATTCACTACGAGAATAAAACATTTACATAACTAGCCCTTTATATCCATGGGCTTCACATTTTCAGTATGAAAAAGTATTTGAGGAAAAAAAATCTGCATTTGTACTGTAACTATACAGACTTCTCTTGTAATGACTATCTTAACACCACTGCTTACATGGCACTGACACTGAAGTATAGCTCATAAGTAATCTAAAAGTATCTTAAATATAGGAAAATATAGAAAAAGTATCATATTTACACGATATATATATCTGAGCATCTGAGTATTTAGTCTATGTGATAGGGACCTGGAAATGCTCCCCATAGACACCAAAGAACAATTGCATATTTTCTAGAGAAAAGAGTTGATATGAAACGTTTAAAGAAAAGGAAAAGATGGCCAGCAAGAGCCCTTCAACATGAATAGGGTACAGAACAAGGTCAGTTGTGTCAACAGAGGGCCTACAGACATGGCTAATGTTACATCAAGTGAACTTGCTGGATCAAAGCATAAGTGCATCTCTTGAAGATCAAGAGGTCTTATTCCTGGGAATAGAAAAGAAACCACCCTACATGTTCATTTGGGTGAAATGAGAATGAGAATACACATGATATAAAAATAATTTTTATTCAACTGATTTAATTGTCATCTCAGAGGCTTACTGCCTCTGTCTGCTAAAGGCCTAGTCCTGGAAACTTCAAGCCTCCGTATAATCTAATCTAGACTTAGCATGTTTTTACCTTCTGAGACTTCTTGCTGAATAAGCTCACCCTTTCTAACTCTTTCTCAACTCTGGATGGCTGGTTCAACTCAGCTGTTCTGACTCAAACTTCTCTCCAGGCTGACTGATTCAAACTGGCTTCTTTCAGTTTCTCACTGAATTGCTCTGCTTGGTTTCAAACTAACTCTAGCAATCTTTTCTAATCTTCTGGCTCTTTCTCATTCTCTGTCTCATTCTGTTTTCACCTGTGTCTAGTTTGTTCTCTCTATAACCTCTCTCTGTAAAATTCTCCCAGTAAAAACTTCCTCTGAATTCCATAAAATGAACTACCACAAACTCAACTCTACTGCAGTGCCTCTCAACTCATTGACTCAACAAAACAGCGCTAAATAGAACTCAGAGATTTGTATGCCTCTGCCTCCTGTGTGCTATAATTAAAGGTGTCTACCACCATACCTGGACCTAAACTTTTCTTTACTTGTAACTTGCTCTATACCAGGCTGGCTTTGAACTCAGAGACCTGCTTGCCTCTGTCTCTTGTATTCCAGCCAGATCACACAGTCCTAGAAGGTCTTTGTATGTGATCTCTTGCCAGAGCAGCCATGTTCTGAATGAAAATTTCTGTAAACATGGGCCTACTAAAATCTTACTTGGAAAAACAGGCCCATTTCTTTGTTTTTCTAATTATTTCCCTCTTTTGCACCAATATGTATAAACAATGTGTATAACTTGACTTAGGATTTCTCTTGGGATGCTATGAGGACAGTATCCATTCACTAGACATGACATCATGAACTCTGATCTTTTCAGTGGATTATTTTGTAAGAGAGAAATTTCATCTGTGAGCAGTTTAAGATGTGCTGGCTCCTCTGTGAAGTTCATTAGTCTAGGTGCATTCATTGCATTTTGACTCATGGTAATTTCAATTACAATGAGCTTTTCAAGACATGACCCAATTGTAAACCCGTTATAAGTCATTCTAAACCACTATGAACAGTCTATCAAAGAAGTGCAGGTGAGTTCACACATGCTGGACCCCCTATGCAGGTGAAGCTCGCCAGATTAACTTCCACATGGAATATAATATATATTGACACAGAGTCTTAAGTACACCAATACATGATCAATTCTATTGGCAATTTAAAATAGTATTAACCTTACTGAAATATAAAGAAAAATAGCAATTATCTAAAACTTAGAATGATAAAAATGCTCTCCCGCAGAGTCTTCACTTTCACTGTCTGAATTATCACGGAGTGCGGATAATACAATATATACTTGATTTTAGTTGCTCTTATTGTTTTTAAACTTTCTACAGTGTATTCACTCAAGTCTGATCCTGGAATAAACCATACCTCCCTCCACCTACCCTACATGCACAGTAACACTGGAAACGAGCTTTCTTAGTAATGAGACTCCCATAAAAATTAGAATTCTCTTGAAGGTCCCAACTAAAATATAATAGAGATGCTGAATGAATATTTGTTTTATGCACAGAAGAAAATTCCCAGAAAGATGATTTCCACATTGACCTCAAATTTCTAAATTTTCTAGACACAGAATTTAGGAAGCCTGGTGATACTTCTTTGTACCACAAGATAAAAGTAACTTTCCCTGGAGAATCAGCCCTCACTATGAAACTTGGTTCAAATTTATCTAAAATCCTCTTACAATTCCAGAAAATAAAAGAATCACTTTAGTTCCCTGCACCATATTTCCAACTAATTTCCCATTAATCATAACCCCTCCCCTTTAAGAATGGTTCAGTACAGCAGAGAAGGTTAAAGCCTCAGGTTTTCTTGGGAGATCTAAAGAAATTACATGAGAAGTCACCATAATGTGGGTTGGAGCTGAACACGTGCTACTATAGATCTATATTAAGTCATTCCCATTGACTGTCTATCCAACATGGCTACATATTTTATTCATTTGCTTTATAGCCGGTCAGTTGTATCTTAGTAAATTCAATACCCTTCAAACTGAAGCATACTTTATTCTCTCCAATGTGTGCCTTTCTGCTATATTCTATTCCATTTGGTATACTTCCCAATCAATTCCTTTGTGAGCCTCATTTCATTCTGCACAATGTATCCATTCTTGGGATTTATATCTTTCAAAATGATTTAAATCTATTTTGCTTGACACTGCCTTAAAGCTACTGAATGCACCATCCATTCCCATCCACTGGGCCATGTGGCCTGGCGTATACTCCATCTTCTTGGTTGAGGAAAGATGCACTTTTTAGCTTGCTGTGATGTGAAATGATGCTTGCTTTTTATCTGTGCTGACAATGGTCATAGAGTGAGTGAGTAATAAGAGTGATCAGTAGCCATGGGGTGAATGTCCGTGCATGTCAGGTATTAAATGCTTCCATGGGTAACAGCAGCCTACTACATACAAAGTCATCTTCCACATCAATGCTTCTGAAGTGTAGGTACCATCACCAATAGATGAAACACAATATACAAGCAAGAGCCCTCTTGTAAATTGTTGCTGATGTAAAAAAATAGCTTGGGGTTGCCTTTTTTGGTAGCGTTCATCATGAGTCTTACTTGACTTGAGTTGGCTGTAGATTTTTATGATCATCCTAAGACTTCAAAAGTTTATTTTGCACAATGGGATGATTTTATTCTTCATGAAGAAAAAAAAAAGGCAGTGAAGAAATATCATTCTAATAGCCTTTTGAATGTCCTTCTAACCAATAGAATTTGGAAAGGTCTTGTGTAGAGGCCCATCAGTGAGACAGGAAGAAAAAGAACACCCTGCCTAGTGTCTGTGAACATGCAAATTGGTTTGACAGGATAAATAGCCAAAGTCTCCATGGTTTGTTCAACAAAAACACTGAGGCTAAGGTTCAGAGGACCTGAGCAGACAGCCTAATGCTCCATGGCTATATCCCAAAAGCAAGGAGGACCTCTCAGAGATTTGTAAAAGGGGGAGTTGACTTGATAAAAGCACACTGTTCTTATAAAACAAGTTATAACTTCCTAAAATAAAGTGAACTTGAAATAAACTCATGGTGGTCCGTAACCAAGCCTAGAATGTGGCATTGGTACAAAACACCTTGTTGGGAAGAAAGAGTGGTCTGAGGAAAGAAAACAGTCCTTTCTGAAAAACCAGAAAGGTAAAACAATAAAGCATGTTGTGAACATATGTAAATAATGGCATTAGAATACTGATTTGTAGAGCACAATAAATGCCAGGATGAGCAAAAACGGGAAGGTTGGTGGGGTGGGGTAGAAGCTCCGTGATCTCGAGAAGAGGGTGACCATGCTTCATACAAGCTAACTCTAGTGATCCAAGGATGTAAACCTGCAGGTCCCTCCATTCAGAATGGGAACAGTATTTGAACAGGCAGCCACTCAAAGAGAGCAGGAAATTCAAGATGCCATCTACAGGGAAATCCCAGATCAATATCTACCAAGCTTGACACCAACCAAGCAAGGCTGAAGAAGAATAAAGAGGGGGCAACAGCAAGGACATCAAGGCCCCCCCATATAGGGAACATTCTGCTGGTCTCTGACTGCGGGAAGTCACTGACCACTTCTTAGGGTAACGTGAAAACGGCAGCAACCAGCATAAGGCACTGCCTTCTGTCTCCAGCAAACTAAATAGACTAAAGAATATTTGAATTTACATAAAATAAATAAATGTTAATGAAAAATGTTTTCATACAATATATTTTTATCATGTTTTCACTTCCCTCATTTTCTCCCAGATCCTCCCAACCTTCCTACCTACTCAATTTTATGTTCTTTATTTTCTCTCTTAAGTATATTATTTTTAAAATGCTACAGCAAATTCTTAAGAGGTAGAACCTTTTAATCCAGGTTGGGCTGTTCCTATTTCTCTCTTCCCCTTTCTCTCTCTCCCTCTCTCTTTCTCTCTCTCTCTTTCTATCTCTCTCTTCCCTTCCTCATATTTTCACTACATAGCTTATATCATGTTTGCAGTCTCAATGATCTGCCAGATTCTACAGGGAGAGAAAGAGAGAGAGAGAGAGAGAGAGAGAGAGAGAGATATCCACTCATCAAAACTGACCAACAGCATATTTATTAACTATACCAAAACCTTAAGTGTAGTTCATGAATCCATATCACTGAGAATGGAACACCCTCCTGAGCCTTCCTACAGGATCCCATCTGCCATCCTTGCCTCAAAATGGGGAGGTAAATCCAAGAAACCTGTGCTCAATAGCAGGTGTAACTCAAGGGCAAATGAAACACAACACAAAGCAAAAATATTCACTCAGATAAAAATACTCTGCTTCTAACATCAGGACTGGGAGAACCATTCTGGGCAGCAGCTTATGCCAAACCACATCTCTGCAGCTCCCTTGACTCTGAGCTCCATTAGGATAACTTGCAGCAGACCCTCAAAGGCTGTGGATTTCCTCAAGCAGACCCTGAAACATACTCCAATGCTAAGTAAGGGCTCACAACCCTGCCCTGAGCCTGCATCAGAGCCTGGCATCCAGGTGATTACATCAAGAGCACAGAGGAGGAAGCCATGGCAAAACAGGTGTCAACTTAAAACTTTTCCATGCCACCAAGTTTCTAAAGAACCACATTCAAAAACCTTTCTTCTGCTTCGTGCTTCAACCTTGCCAATCCTCCCAACACCCAACTACAGAGGCCCACACCCCAGCTGGCCAAACCACTAGTATCAGACAGTTTGACCTCTCATCTCCCCACCAGGACAAAGGCAGAGAGAACTGCCAAATCCGATTCACAAAACATTTAATTTATAACAGTTAAAACCTGGCCTCTGACCAAGTCCAAAAGAAGTATGTCTTATTTCACTCACTCTTGAATATGTCTCCTTCAGAGATAAATAGCACTGAGCACTGCCAGCTCTGTCCTCCGTTTGGTGTTTTGCTTAGTTGGGCTTGTGACAAGCCAAGAGTTGATGTATCTGCTTGAATGTGTAATTTACCTCTCTGGTCAACTTAGCTTTTTTTTCCTTGACAATATTATGTCAAACAATCACATCACAACTGGCTCTGATCTCTTTGTTGTTAGCTAATAAATTAGAGAGTATTTATTATCTGCAATCCTTTTTTCCTTTTTTAATGGTGACACATTTGTGGTGAATTACAGGGCAGCTTTATAAACTAGGCTCGGGGCCAGTCTCGGGCCCTGCATCCATGTGAACATTCCTTCTCCCGGTTGGCCTCCCAGACTGGTGGTAAATCAAGGCAGCTGCCAAGACACACTCGTTACTGTGCGTCATTGGGGAGAGCAGGAAGCACTGAGGGTATAATTCTGTCTATCAAACTAATATGTTATATCAGTAGCTTTGTAATCTTCTGCAATAACTTATGGAAAGTGACACCTAAGAATTCACTTTGAAGGCAATGTGTTCCTCAGACTTTAAGCCAAAACAGACCTGATTCAAGCAACAGCTCTCTGTTTACATGAATGGCTTTCCTAGGTCTGGGGAATCAGGTCCCTATCAGTGTGGCAGGGCTTTACACACCCAGCCACAGGCTCCATTCTTATTTAGAGCACTCATGGCAAGATTTATAAACTTTTCCAACAGGTTTCTTCTTGTCTTTTCTCTTTGTGACCCTTGCCTTTCACCTTCGGTAGCAAGATGGATAAATGCGCTCCTTGAATGTTATCATGACAGAACAGTTCTCTCTGATGGGCAGGAAGGAATGGCTGGCCCACTTCCCTTCAAACTCTGCCTTGACAAATGTGGGAAACAGCTGTTTGGGATAGAAGAATTCTCCCGGTGATAAGACTCACAGTGTCAGCTCTATGCTCTCCTTACTAAATGACCATGTGACACTGAAACAATGAAGGAAGCAAACTTTAGGAAGACAGTGCAGTGCCACAGTCCAGATGTTGGTACCACTGTGCTCGAAAACCAGTGTCTTCTCTCTCTGGGCTTACTGGTGGATTATCCCTGCCTTCTTCCCCACGCCCCAACCCCCTACCCCTTTCACCTCCTGGCTGTTTTTCTCAGCAGGCCAATGAGAGAAGCGCTTTGAGGAAGATTAAGTAGTTCTCTGAGCTGCCATCTGATGGAAAAGAAATCTCCAAGAATGGTTCAAAGGAGTTAGGCCTCCTCCAGGCACAAAACTAAATATGCACAGTAAAGAAATTTGAAAAATGCCTGTCCTTGCCATCCCTGTCCCTCCATGATTGATGGCAGAGAGGGCTTGCTATGATCATTTTCTTCTGACAGGTCCCAGGCATAAATCCCACAGAGCTGCTTCTCTCCTCTGACAACCTTCCGAGGGCTCCAGTTAGGAACAGGAAACAGGCCACTATTTTTCACCCTCAGTGTTCCTTCAGGTGCAAAGAAAAGACTGCATGGAAAAAAAATAAATCCTTATCAGAGGAGAAAACCAAATTCAAAGTAGTTTTCATACTTATTCATCAAAAAGAATGGCCAACAGAGAAGAATGGGGCCTCAGCCCCACTTCTTCAAACTTAAATTTAAATCTTCCAAATAAAAGCTTTGAAACCTTCTCAGAGTGAGGAATGGGTCCTCCTCCTCCTTCCTACTCATGGCATGGCTCTCCAAAAGCAAGTTAGTGTTTTTCTTCAAGGTCAGTCTTGAAATGTACTATACCTATTTTGTACCAGAAAAGCCCACTGCTTAAAAATAAAAGTGTGAAGTGCATTGATACTCTAGTATTTGTAATTTACCGTGGAATTGCAGTGTGGTGACCTCAGTAAGTTATTGTGCCCACAAAGTCCATGACATGAGCTTAGATAACCAAACCCTCGATTAACAGCCATGCAGTTAAAAAGTGCTTAATGATTTTTTTCCCCATTTTTTTTTAATTTTCATTAAATGTTGGTGCATTTAAGAATTAGTGTATCTCATGCTGGAGAGGTTGTGGAGAAAGGGGAACCCTCCTCCACTGCTGGTGGGAATGTAAACTGGTACAACCACTCTGGAAATCTATCTGGCGCTTTCTAAGACAATTAGGAATAGCGCTTCCTCAAGACCCAGCTATACCACTGCTAGGTATATACCCAAACTTTGCTCAAGTACACAAAAGGGATAGTTGCTCAACCATGTTTATAGCAGCTTTATTTGTAATAGCCAGAACCTGGAAACAACCCAGATGTCCATCAACGGAGGAATGGGTACAGAAATTGTGGTATTTCTACACAATGGAATACTACTCAGCAATCAAAAAGGAGGAAATCATGAAATTTGCAGGCAAATGGTGGGATCTAGAAAAGATCATCCTGAGTGAAATATCCCAGAAGGAGAAAGACAAACACGGTATATACTCACTTATATAGACCTATAAGATATGATAAACATAATGAAATCTATACACCTAAAAAAAAAATAATCAAGAGAGCGGACATGGGGTAAGATTATCAATCCTCGTGTTGAAAGACAGAGGGATGCGAATTGAACATTGACAGGAGTCTACTGAGCACATTTGAAAGACTCTAACTAGCAGTGTTTTCAAAGCAAAGACTCATGACCGAACCTTTGGCAGAGTACAGGGAATCATAAGAAAGAAGGGGAGTTAGTCTGATGAGGAAAGGATAGGAGCTCCACAAGGACCAAATATATCTGGGCACAGGGTCTTTTCTGAGACTGACATGCAACCAAGGACCATGTATGAATGTAACCTAGAACCCCTGCTCAGATGTAGCCTGTGGTAGCTCAGTAACCAATTGGTTTCCCATAGTGAGGGGAACAAGGACTATTTCTAACAGGAACTCAATGACTGGCTCTTTGGCCTCCCCACCCCCCAAGGGAGGAGCAGTCCTGTTAGGCCACAGAGGAGAGCTTTGCAGCCAGTCCTGAAGATACCTGAAAAAACAGGATCAGATGAATGGGGAGGAGGTCCCCCCTATCAGTGGACTTGGCAAGGGGCACGGTGGAGATGAGGGAGGGAGGGAGGGACTGGGAGGGAATGAGGGATCAGGACACGGCTGGGGTACATAGTTAATAAAATGTAACTGATAAGAAAAAAATAAAATTAAAAAAAAAAGAATTAGTGTATCTTACTATAGGAAGCTAAAGCAGGAGGACTTGGCAATGAGAGCCCTTATTAGAGAAATCAGACACAGCTGAATTGTAAAGAAAAGGTATCACCTGCCCTAAATGGCAGAAGGAATTAAATGACCAAGGCCTAAGTCTCACAGCATTTAGGCTGATCTCATCTAAAAGGCTGGACTGTGACCTAGTACAGATTATTAAACGGTCCAACCAAGGCAAACATCTGTAAAGGAGGAACATTTTGCATTTACACCTTTCTGAAACTGTATGTTAATTATTCATGGCCTGTGAATGTGATGAACAACTTTCTCTTGGGTAATGGGTTCTTTCTTAGTACTTGTCTGGAAAAAAAAAAAGCTACCACCCTGCCAAGCCAAACCTTGGGGGCAGGGGCACCATGGGTCCTCTCCATTAGTAATGCACTACAGACACTGTCAGCCACCAGGAATAAAGGATCCCACCTTGCCGCTTTCACTTTAAGTCCTATCATTACTTCAAAGGGTGCAGACTTTGCCTAAGGCCACAGCATTGAGCCTTATTTTCTAGGGTCAATATTTTTATAGCTATACCCATGCTAGGGAGGATCCAACTATGCCTGGGGAGTTCTGATAATTGGTCCATGGGTCATCCAAGAAAACTCAGTGGGTGGAAACCAGAAAAGAAAGAACAATTTGCTCATAAAATTAGGGAGTAATAGATGATAGGTTTTTGTAAAGTCATAAAACAGTTTGAGGAAGTCTTGAGAAAAACAAACTCCCTAAATCACTCTCTCCCTCATTCTACTGCCCCTCCAGACAGCAAACAGGATGTGCTTCCTTGTGACTGTCTATAAATTTAGAGTGAGAAAAACAAATGAGATCTTGTGGACAGAGTGCTAGGCTGCAAAGAACATGGTTAGATTTCTCATCGACTTGGAGGAAGACACCAAACAGCGTTTTCTCATCAAATATTGGTGATAAGAAAGGCATTTAGTGCTTCGTGTGATGGGACTGCTGTGAGTGGGTGGTATGACATAAAAAATTACAGCCAATGTCCTATTAAACATTGCAGGCCCATCTACACATGCTCACTCTGTTCTCAAGCCAAGGATAACACTAGCTAGGCTGCACAGAGCCATCGGCTGCAGTAGAGATGTCCCTTTGCCAGAACAAGTTTAGAAACAAAGTTCTTAAAGTACTGGAGATGTGATGGCCATCTTTATGGAGCATGGACAAAAGCTAAGCCGAGCTCATCATTTCTGAAGATCCAACTCTCTTGAGGTCTGCCTGACCTTCCTCCAGCGTTCAAGCTACTTCTTGGCAATCTGAACATAAAAAAAAACTGGGCTACAAAAGTGTACAATCAGAAATTAATCACTGCCTAAAGAAACATCCTTTAAAGCACAAGAAGAGATTTTGAGTATTCTGAGAAGGGCATTTGTCTTGAGAACAAGGTCTTGGATGGAGCCAAGTGTTGCCTAGAAATGCTGGAGAACTCAAACTGACACGAAGTAGTAATTTCCTAGATTAAGGTATTGCAGCCTCCATGTTTAATACTTCACACTTTCCTTTCTTCTGAGGATCCTCTAAGAGTTCTCTGAAAGTCTCACAGATCTTTAGCTAACACCCTGTACACAAGGCAACCACACATCTGCTCCAAGAAAATTCATTTTTTTAAAAAGTGCCTTCAAGGAGCAGGGGAGTGATTCAGTAAAGAACCTGACACTCAAGCACAGGGACCAGAGTCAAGATCCACAGCATGCATATAAAAGCTCTGCCCAGTGGCACATCTGTAATTTGAGTCATGTGGCATGAAACAGGAGATCCCTGGAGCTCATCCAGCTGCCATCACCAGGATCATGAGTGTCAGGTTCAGTAAGAGACCCTGTCTTGAAAACTAAGATGGATCTCAAAGAAGACTCAAATGAAGACCTCTGGCCTATGCACACACACACACACACACACACACACAGAGAGAGAGAGAGAGAGAGAGAGAGAGAGAGAGAGAGAGAGAGAGGAGGAGGAAGGCAGAGGAGAAACACAAATATTTATAATACAGAGACATCTTCAGAAGTCATTAAATGGGCATTGAGGGTGCCAATAGTTTCCCTTAGTTGAGAATCACTGCCTTAAACTATTGGGCAAGTCCATCCCAGCGAAGCTCTCTGGCCCTGGTATCTACTAAAGAAAACTGGATTTCTAAGGAGTTGTCCTTGAACATTCTTTCCTGTGATCTAAGGCACATAACAGCACCCTTGTGCTTGAGCTCTTTAGTGAGGGTGAGTGTCAGTTCACTGTCAGATGAAAGTTAGATCTGAAAAGTAACTGCAAAACTACTTCTACACTCAATGAACTAAGAAAAGAGACAGAATTGTTGGAAATTGGGAGCCATGGTTCAACACAGAGCATAGACCCACAGAGGGGCTTTTGAGGAGAGAGAGGAAGCATAGCCACTGTTGTTGGCTACGGGAAACATGGTAAGAAATCCTTGCTTCTTTCTCCCTTCTTAGAAATATCCGCCCACTAGTGCCTCCCACTGGGTGAACTGGTGAGCTTTAACTTGACTCAAGTTGGCAGAGAATTCCAACAATGAGCTTATGATGGCAACTTTTGAGACATGCACAAAATCAAGCAGAAAAGGGCCTGAAAATGCATGCCAAAGCAAGTAGGCAAATGGCCTACGTGACTGCTGCTATACTTTGAAGGTGAAATGCCCACAGATTCAAGTGTTTCCTAGCTGATGATGCTGTTTTAGAAGATTGTGGGACCTTCTGGACTTGGGGCCTACTTAGCACATACAGGGCCATCAGGATTGGCCTTGAGAGTTACAGGGCCGCTCTGCTCTGTTTCTGTATCTCTTGAGATGTGGAATTCCATCTGCATGCACTTGTTACCATGAACTCTACTATGACTCCCCTACCATGGTGGACTGTATCCTCTCAAACTGTGAACTAAGTAGCTCCCTCCTCTCTTAAATTGCTTCTAGCAGGTGTCTAGTCACTAGAAATTAATATATACAACTTCAAAGTCCAACTTAAAGGGCAACTGAACACAGTTTAGACATGCTGTGTAGAAATAGAAAAGAAATTAAAATGAGTCTAAAAAATAGTTTAAGAAATAAAGAAAAAAACTTTCCCCAAAATGTCTTCAAAGGTTTTCACAGCTTTCCCCCAGACCAAAGAATTTTAAAAAGTCTAGATTTAAATTGATATTGAACACTTTTGGAAGGGTGAACTAACCTCTAAGAAGAAAACTGTGTTGAAAATAATTATAAGGTATAGAGGTTATCTACAGCTGTGTAATGAAAGACCACAAGTCTCCATGGCATAGAACAAACATTGTCATATTTTTTTTCATGGTAATTTTGGTTAGAAAGTAGTGGGCTTCACCCAGGTGGACAGTTTTCAAGGTTCATTTGACACAATCCCTGTGTAGGTATCACATAGCCCATGGGTTGCTTGGTCTGGGACAGAATGCTTCATCTCTCTACAAACCAATCTCATAGTGTTAAGAGGGAATACAGGGTCCGACATGCAAATACTGTCTACATTTCTGCTAGTCAAGTTTGTTAACACCCTAAGGAGGAAATCACAAGGTCAAATGCAAAGTTTCCAGCCCACAGAGTGGCTAGAAAAATTCCACTCCTAATAGAGAAAATGTTATGGTCACATTTCAAAGAGACATGCATGTACTCAGAAAGAATGTATCCATATCAAATAGTCAGCTGTATCAGGAATGGACTTCCTAGCATGTGTTTCCCAGCTAGCAAATCTAATTTTCATTCATTCCTAAATAGTCCAGAAGGACATAGAGTTACTTTCGAAACAACAGTTGTTGTCACAGTGGCTCTGGGATCTGAAAAGCCACCCTTAAATTCCATCAACCAAGCTCACCCCATAGATTTCATGATTATGAGCCAACTAGTTCATCCAACCAGTGAAACTGTTTTAATCCCAAATTCAAATCAGGGAAGCCCTCAGATTGTATTTTCTTCTCTTACAGATAGGGTAATCTGGTTTTTAGCACATCTTAGTAGAGAGATATCAAATTAGAAATCAGAAAATGTGTTTTGGTATTCTTACTTCAAAAGCCACAATTTACATAAATCACTTGGGTCTATTCTCTGTAATTCAGTTTTCTTATCTATAAACTTGAGAAGTCAGACTATTCCCATGCTGAACATGTAACTTGCAGAATGCATGTCCTTGTCAGGAATTTTGACATTCATCATCTTGTCTAAACTATACCGGCAACTGGTTCAAATGTAGTCTGTGACTAGATATCTTCCAAGGCTTCTTGCGGCTTTGCTGTTTGTGGCAAGTCCCACTCTCTTCCCCAGCATAACTCAACTGTACACTCATGATTATTCTTATGTCCTTCAGTCTCTCTGATCATGAGGATCAGGAGTGCCCATGTGACTAGAACAGAGCAGAACACGACATCAGTCCCTTCCATCGAGCCATCTTGTTTCAGTTCCATATATTCTTTGCAGTGTTCTTCCTTGTATGAGAAACAACAGCTGGGAGGGTGCAAGTCCATTAGTAGGCTGTGTGCATTCCTGCAGGACCCAGCACCCTCAGATCCCATCGCTGGCCCACACCAGCTGTGGATTACAAGGGCTCTCCCTGTGGCCCTGGTTTCTAGCTCTGCTTCATCACAAGAAGATGTGCTCCAAAAATATCTTCAAGTGGTCCTGTCATTTCAAAGGGAATTCTCAGGAGGTTAAAATGCAGGCTTGAAAAAAAAAACTGGCTGTTAACTAAGACAGTAGAGATTAGGAATGCCAGAAAAGCCTTGTTACTCCTGTGAGGTCCTGTCTCACTCTGCCAGGAGGCAGTCTCATGGGAAATGTGTTCTTTGATGTGATACAAGGCTCCCTCTATACTGGGCTTTCAAGTTCTAGTTCCTCTTTGTGGCTACTGGGACTACCAGAGAACTGTGTCTCTTCCCAGTGAGGCTGGACTAGGCCTGGGGTAACCTTATTTGGTAGATAAGGACATTGGTGTAAAGCATCAGAGTGTAAACTCTGGTCAAACATCCAAATCTTTCTGTGCCTCTGTTTCCTCATTACTAGCATATGGATGCACAGTCATGGTTATCACCTAGACAATGATTGCACTATATTTATTACATGGTACACACTAACTGCACAGTGGGTATAAACTGCTACTACCATATCTATAACTATGCTGTTGCCAAAATTGCTACCTCTCACTACTAATGAAGCGATGACATTGGTGCCAGGAGAGTTGGCACAATACCTGAAGTGTACAAACAGAAAAATCAAAGGTGGCTGGGAGCCCAGTGCACTAAAGACAAAGTTAAAAGTTTCCTAGACTCATATAGGAAAGGCTTGGTCCCAGGTTACCACCATTACAGAATAGTGGAACCTTCAGGAAGTGAGAGAGGATGAGGAGGAAGCCCTTAGGCTACGATGACTGTGTCCTGAAGGGGGCCATGAAACACTTTGTATACTCTAGATCTTAAGAAGCCATTTGTTTCCAGTACCTTCTCTTGTCACCATAGGACCAAAGTATTGGGGCCAACCCACTATGGATTGGATATTCTAAAACTATTAGCCAAAGTAAACCTTTCCTCTTTATAAGTAAATTACCTTAGGCATTTCATGCTAGTGGCAGAATGCTAACACCCAGTAACAAGGTCATCATCTGCCCAGGGCCTTCTCTACTTATGTGCAGGATGTGGCTTTCCAGTATCACCTAAGATGTCTAGCATATCAACAGCACAGACAATTCAGAAGAACCAGGACCTCTAGGAAGTCTCTGGATCTCTCCTGAATACTTTCTATATACATAGAGGAGAGATCCTATAAGTTATAACCCTTTTCCTGACACAGTTCTCTTACCTACAGGAAGCATGACAGATAGATGTGGGACAAACTCATGGAGATCATCTTGACTTCCCTAAAGTGGTACAAAGTCAATGCTGAAACTATCTAACCCAACCCACTTCTTGTAAAGATGACATTTCAGAAAAGGTGAATGGCTGGCCTAGGATAATGGAGCAATGCTCAGATCACAGAAATGAAAATTTGCTATTAACCCAGTTCTCTTTTGAATGTGTCCTATTCCTGATGCCTCAGAAGAAGAAAAGACTTCTGAAAACATTTGAGTGGGTCACCTTCTAAGTTCTAATACTGACATCCCCAACTATGTGTGGCTGGATGTAAAGAGCTCAGACTTTTAAGGTCTAAATTCAAGGAGTCCAAGACATCCAGCAAACAGCCTTGGGCTTCATCTTCTGCAACCCAAGAGTATCATATTCACTGCTTTCCTGTGTGCTGCCTCTTCATTGTGGCTGAGAATGTACCCTGAGACCTCCTTGTTTGATAGAAACATACCCCAGCTGGCCAGCCATGCTGTGGCTACAATATGGACTTTTGCTGCTTTGCCTCAGGACCACATTCTACAAACCACATTAAATAAACAAATAAATAAATAAATTTAAAAATAAATAAATAAATAAATAAATAGCATCCACATGGCTCTCGCCCAAGTGCCTTAAAACCACCAGCTGTACCATGCCATCTCCTGTAATTTGACAGTCAGTAAGATCAGCCCCAGAAGAACAGAACATTCTTCAGGGGAGGGCTGTTGCTTTTGCAGACATTTCAGGAGGCGTAGAAGATGAAAGCAATTTCAAGCTGAAACGTCATGTGGGGAAAAGGGTGGGAGGTGACAACAGAAGAAAGAATCTGATGTGTGTTACATGTCGATCATGCACCAAACACTGGGCTCTATAAGTTCCCAAGACTTCAGAAATCCGATCCTCATGATGCTCAGAGATATGTGGAAAAACCAAACGTTTGCAGATGAGCAAGCAGGATTAGAAGCATTAAGAGACTTGCTCACAGACAGAGAAGGAATGTGTTGTCTATCTGCTGTTTGTTGGTGGTGGTGGTGGTGTGTTTTTATTTTACCTTGCTTTCTGTAAAGTAAAGGACTGCATCTAGTGTCAAGCATTCATTCTACCACTGAATTCTAACTCCAGACCTACAACTGACATGTTTTCCTTCTTGGGCTACTGTGTCAGATTGCAATAAACCAGAGTAGAAAGATGGCTCAGTGGTTAAGAGCACCAGCTGATCTACCAGAGGACCAGGGCTTAATTCCAATACCCAGCTGGTAACTCATAGCTATCTGTGATTCCAACTCCAGGGAATCTGAAGCCCTCTTCTGGCCTCCATAGACACCAGGAATGCAAATAGTACACAGACACACATACAGGCATTATATTATATATCATGTTGTCATATATGTGTTAAATGGCTATAAAGGAAAACTGAAATGCTGTTAATGAGAACTCTAGAGAGCAGCAAGCTGAAATGAGGTATTCTAGCTACTATTGCTATGATGAAATACTATGACCAAAAGCAACTTGGGGAGGAAAGGGTTTATTTGGCTTATACTTCCACATCACTGTTCATTATTGAAAGAAGTCAAGACAGGAACTCAAGCAGGGCAGGAACATGGAGGCAGGAGTTGATGAAGAGACCATGGTGAAATACTGCCTACTGACTGGCTTCCTGTGAGTTTGCTCAGCCTGCCTTCTTAGAACCCAGGACCACCATCCCCAGGAAGGCCTCCCCCACAGAGGGCTGGGCCCTTCCACCTAATATGCTATAGGTTTGCCTCCAGCCCAACCTTTTGGAGACATTTGCTGACTTGAGGCTTGCTCTTCTCTGATGACGCTAGCATATGTCAAGCTGACACAGAACCAGCCAGCACACTGGTGTGTGTAGGTTTGTGCTTCTGCCATCAGCTCCACAGGCAACTTTACTCTTATATCCCTGCTTCTGGCAGCTAAAAAGCACCTCACAGCCTACAGGTCTCTCAATCTTCCCATGGCCTCCTCCTCTCATATAAGAACAGCTGTCATTCAATACAGAAACTACTTGCTAAATCCAGACTCACATCAACCTATGCTCCTGTGTTAGATCTGCAAAGACCTGTTTTACAAATCCTCATATTCCAGGCTCCAGGGTAAGGAGAGGCTCATCCCCTTTAGAGGCCCTCCCCTCTACCCATCACAGCTGGGTTAGACACTAAGTGCTGTTTTACACAACACCTCTTTTTCTCATCACACTGTCATGTTATTTCCCTAACTTTGCTTATTGACATTCTCAGAAAGGCTTGAGCCAAGATAAACTTTCCAAGAGGGCCAGAGCCATGCAGTTTAGAGACACTGAGTCCACAAATTGCTGAGTTATTTAAGAAATTCCACAGCACGACTGAAAGTTAAGATTCCCTTACTCACAGGTATTTTTGTAGGAATCAATGCACATAACTATCCCTAACCTTGCTACCATCTCTAAATATTAAAATGGCATAGCCCTTTCTACCACCCAGATCTCCCTTTGCAGTAGCAAAAAAAAGCTAGTAAGCGTCAACTTAACCTATAGCCACCCACTAATGAGCTTGAGAGAAAAGGCCAATACATTTACGTAAGATCTGGACATAATGTAATAGTATTTGTTACCAAGTCCCATGTAATTGCATCAGATTTGTATTACCAGACCCCCAGAGTGGGGAGAACATGATTATAATTTCTCTTCATAATGATCTCCTCACTATCTGACTCCTTGAACTCAGCAAATTAATCATCTGTTTACACTCACAAAAATATCAACTCGAACAAGAACTGATAGTTTGTTCATGCTAGGGATGAGAGGACCCTGGGTACCTGCCAGTGAGGGCGTGGCTGAGAGACTGTGAAAGGCGCTGGACCACCGACCTCCCTAAGCATTATATACAATACTGGTTAGAGATGTTCTTCCTCTTTTCTATTTCAACCCTCTCTGCAAAGGGGAAAGACTTAGAATTCATTTGTTCTCTCTGGATCGAAATATGGGAAAATTTCTGATTTGCTCCTTCCTCAGTCCTGTAGAGCATACATACCAGTAGGATGATGTACATAGACAAAGGCTTTGTCTCCTGAGACGGGAAACACAAAGAGCTCTGTGTGCAGTCATGTACATGACTTTGTGCTGCAAAGGTCCGTAATTGCTGTAGGTTGCCCTGTGCCTGCCTAGAAGTTAGGAGAATACTAACATTTCGCTGCTTCAAAATTGGAGCATACGCAATGCAATGATTTAAGATATAAGCAAGTGTAATGGTTTAAAATGGAATCATACTAGAGGGTGGACTCCTTAATCCAATGTGATATGTGGTATGCGTTTGTGTGTCCCCATGCGCGTGTGCATGCCACAGGTGTGGGTGCACATATGTGTCTGTGCATGCAGAAGCTAAGAGACAATCTCAGAGTCATTCTACAGGCACTATTTACCTTGGGTTTTTGAATGTCTCTCACTGGCCTGGAGCTTGCCAAGCAGGGTAGGCTGATTGACCAACCACCATTTCTCAGGTGTTCACCTGCCTCCATTCCCAGCATTGGAATTCGCAGCTCACCTCACTATGCTTAGATTTTTTATGAGTGTTCTGGGTATTGATCTTGGCTTCTTATGATTACATAGCAAGTATTTTATGGACTGATTTTGCTCCCTAGCTCCTGGTAACTGTCCTTATAAGATGATGTGAAGGCGCAAAGCAGAGAGTTACCATGTGAGGAGATAGCCAAGGAGAAGATAGGAATGTGGTAAGAGATTCAGACAATGGCATGGTGCCTGAGTTAGGTAACTTCCAGAAGGTAAAAAAAGAAAGAAAGAAAAAAGAATTATCTAGAGCAGTGATTCTCAACCTTTCTAATGTTGCAACCCTTTTATACAGTTCCTCATGTTGTGGTGACCTTCCAACCACAAAATTATTTTTGTTGCTACTTCCTAAGTGTAGTTTTGTTATGAGTTGTAATGTACAGAGACAGAGGTTTGCCACAGGTTGAGAACCACTGATCTAGAGTCTGGGACATAGCATAGCCTTGCTGATACCATTTTAACTTCTAGAAATCTGAAAGAATACATTCTCATTGTTTTAAGACTATGGTACTTCATTACAGTGGTCCTAAGAAACCATTGACATAAAAATTATTATAATAAGCCTACCATCGATCAAGCATGGTCATAGGTCAGACTCTATATAAAGAATTTTATAAACATTAGTATACCGAACCATCCCAAATACTGCAATGTTAATTCTCTTACTTCATCTTTTTAGATAAGGGCACAAGTGTGCCTTGGGCTAACAGACTCAAAGTCATAAAGCTGGTTAGTGGAAAGTGTCATGATACTCAAAGCCTGATTTTCGTTCCACATGGTGCCATACAGTGAGCCAGATGCAGGCAGGGCTCAGAGTGTTGGTGTGTCATTCACCAGGGCACTCCCCAACTTCATGACTAGACCCAAGTGCTCATCAGACTCTCCTGCCCCTGAGTGGATTATGAAGGGAAGCCTGGGAGCCCTCAACCTCCCACATGCATTTCACCATCTTAACTTCATATTCATGTTCCCTATACACAATTATTAGAAGATGCAGTTTAAACCAAGACCTCTTCTGCTATAAAAAGTGTTAAAACCATTGTTTTAACACTTAAAACACTTAAAACCATTGTATAAAATTCTTTTTCATAGAGAACTTTCAAATCATTCAGGAAAGAAAGACAAAACTTGCACCTACCTGGAGGCCAAGGTGACAAAAGGTACTGAGCATAAGGCTGGCCAGAAACTTGAATTGGGAAAAATCAGGCTGACTGTATCTGAACCTACCAATCAGATAGTCTATTTCTTTGGAATGACGGTATGTGTTAGATTTGTTTTCAGATATTGTTTTTGCAATATCCTCACCAGAGAAGCCCAGGAATGGCTGGTCATGAGTTTTAGCTTGTACATGCTCCTTCTCTCTTCCTTCCTCCTTCTCCCCCTTCTTCCTTCCATCAACCCCTTCTTATTATTTTCTCCCTTTTATTAATTTATTATTTTTTTTTTGAAACAGGGTCTCACTGGATAGCCCAGGCTAGCCTGCAACTCACTATATAAGCAAAGGTGATACTGAACTCAACATCCCTCATAACTCAGCCTCCTGACTGCTATGGCCACAGCTGTTCACCACCCACACTGACCCCTACAGACCTGCATAACAAGAGTACTTTGTTTTCTCACATTAGACGTTTTAGTTTATATATTTACAAAACATTCGTCTGAGGAAGGCTTCTGGAACTTTACAGACTGCTGGAGGATCCAAGATTGCCTATGGTCTAACCTGCCTCTTAATTAGCTGTATAACCCTGACCAATATTCGTGGTCGCTCTGAGCTTTCCGCTTATTTATTTATTTATTTATTTATTTATTTATTTATTTAGTTATAATTTTTTTTTGGAATATCCCATGAACTTGTTTGGGGTCATTATGAGAAGTCAGTAACAAAGTGAGTAATGCTAAAGCACTCACTAAATAAATGATAAAAACATTTTGGTGTCTGGCTATTCTGAACTATATTGTTTAAAAAGACACTTTCCTCTCCATCCCAAGTCTGCCATTATTTAGCAATGTCATACTTCTAAATATGCCATTCCTCCAGATTAGTAGAAAGAATTCCAGAGTTTCACCAGTATTTGCTTTGAACTGTTAACAAAAGAGATAACCGTGGATATACGACTGCACGAAGTCCAGGCTGAGTGAGTTCCCTTCCCTGCTGGCATTCCCTTTGCTCTGGGATTGGCTATGATTTTTTTCCTCTCACTTAATTTCCCAAGTGGAATTTGTATATAGACTCTGATAAGAAACCCTTAATCTCAAACTAACAGGGTGCGAGATTTTTGTGGATATACCCGTAATGTAAATAAGCCGATCTCCCAGGCAACTGCGCCTGTCAGGAGGGTACGTGTGATCCTAACCACGCAGGCTCTCACAGACCTTTGTTCTCCATTAGCGAGGTGCTAGTCCCACCAGCGAGGATGGTTTTATGACTTGGCATAAACTTCTGCTGCTTCCCAGGGGCAGCAAGGGGAGTTAGTTCAGGGCCCTAGAAGACTTCTTTTGTTCTGCCAAGTTAGAGAGGAAAGACCAGTGAGGTTTGCAAGCCTGTTTGTTTATGCTCAGTACCGAGCTCCCTGCCTTTTTCATAAAAGGAAAGGCAGCCAGCAGGAGACTCCAGATCCCCAGCACCTCCCTGGTTCTCCCTGCCTTCTCCCACTTGTGTATTAAGCAGCCAGGCAGCTGTTGAACACATATTATCAACAAAGCAATCTTCTAGCCCTTTGATTCAAGCTATTCCTATCCTGTGCCCTGAAATAAAATGACTTTCACAATTAAAACACCGAAATCAATGTGGTGTCTATTGTCATGTGTGCAAGAGAAACGCTTTAATTACAGCCATAGTTAGATAATACAGTCATTACACCTCCTTAATCTCAGATATAAAACCAGCACCCCCTGAGTACTTTACCACCCTTTCTTTGATTTTTTTTCCTTTTTCTTCTCTCTCTCTTTTTTTTTCACCCCCACCATGAATGGCTTTTTATCTAAGCACTTCAATTTGCATGCCTTTGCTCCAAGGCAGCTCCCCATGATATGTTAATTGCAGATTGCTTTAAGTACTAAAAGATTAACATAAAACCCTTTGCAAACAAGCTAATAGTTTATGATAATTTTTGCATGGCCTTTGTCTGTCTATCACTGGATTGCCTCTAGCTGTAATTTTATAAAGAAGCTGTAAAATATCATTTAAACAAGTTCATTTACACATAATTATTACCAGAATCACATTATTCAATTTAGATACTCCAGCCTATTAACAATCCATGAACTAAAATGTAATTAAACTATTTTCCTTTTATGAACCTATTCATTACAATGTGTGGGAGATGGATCTCTCAGTTTCACTGCAAAATTCAGCACTTTGTTGTTGGAATTGACAAGTCTGGCACTCATTATGTGCTTTTAATTATATTAAAAGTATTGGGAGACAGCTCAGATAAAGAATATATTTAGAAACGAAGGCTTGGAAATGCCAAGATGGTGTCATTCCTAAATATATATTTATTTTACTCATGCTCTCTTCCCCCTTTATGAACAGTGAAAAAAACAAAATCAGGCTGGTTGTTTTAATTGAGATTTTCTGCTCTTAAAGTAATTTTTCTAATTTAAGCCAAGGATTAATACCTCATTTAATTAATGGTGTTTACTCATCTTTCCCCAAGATTTTATCTACCCTTTTGGAAACGAAAGCTAGAATTATACCCAGGGAAACTGATTCTCCTAGTATTAACAGGCAGACTCAGTCACTTCAGATGTGGAGGGTGCTGCATTTGAGGTTTGATTCAGAACCGCTGAACAGCTTTGGTTCTGATGGAAATTCTCTTCTCTGTGGCGACAACTGACTCAATGGGCAATGATTAATTGGCTTACGAGGAGCAGGTTCCTCTCTTAGGTCCATTGTGCTGCTAGAGTTCCAGGGAAACAAAATGATTTAGTTAGAGCAGACTGAGTCTCTGGACTGGCTACCGACACAGCTACCGACAGACACCTTATTCAATGTCAAAGACAACCAGTCACTCAGGTTAGTTGCTGACAGAGCAGCTACCAAAGAAAAGGACCAAAGTATCCTGAATCTAGTCCAAGCACTCCTCTGCTCCCAAACTTACCACATGGACCAGATCATTTCTTTCTCCAAAGCTATACTTTCTAGAATCCCGTCTCTACCCTTTGTAAAAGGTTCAATATTTTCCTTTTACTACAATCTTGACTGTATTTGGCCATTTAGGATTTAACCATGACCAATAATTTCTATTAAGCATCTTCCACACCCTTCAGTGTCCACACTGGCCACATGGCAAGAGTGTTGGCAGCCTGGGCAGCTTGCAGATCTCTGGGTAGCCTGAATAAACTTCTTCATACAGGCATTTCTTACCTCCATTGCACAGTGAGTTTCCTTTTTTATACCTCACCACCATCTCCTGGCCTAATCATGCCTTAAACTCCACAAACAGTCAACACATCCCTCTAAGTGGAGACACCCTCCACTTCTCTGGAGCCATTACTGAGCACACAGTGGAAGCCTGGAAGAAGTGTCCTGCGATTCTCTAGCCTGAAGCCAAAGTTAACCATTCTTCTGCAAGAGGTTCTCTCAAAAGACATCCAGCTGGGGCTGGAGAAATGGTCAGCAGTTAAGAGCCGTGGCTGCTCTTCCAGAGGACCCAGCACCCACATGGTAGTTACTGTCTGTAGCTCCAGTTCCAGGGGATCTAATACCTTCACACCGACATAAATGAGAAAGCAATAAATTATTTTTTAAAAAGACATCCAGCTGATTGCAAGGATCACTTTACAACACAGACAATAGCTTCTTAATAAACAAAAACTACCCTAAAAGTATCTAAGTCTTGGAAGAGCCATGGCTATCAAGAACCCTCTTTGCAGTCCATTCTTCCTTTGGAAAGTTTACAAGAGTACTGCCTAAAAACAAACGGTATTCTGTAGGTACTCAGGTCCATAATTTCGGGGTCTGTGGCCATTGTCTTATATGAACTGAAGGCAGGAAAAACTTTGTGTTAAGACTCTCATGCAAAATCAAATTTAGACTGAAAAAATCTTTAAACATCAAAGCTCCAGTGTGTATAACTGAATTGTGGATAGATACCACTCATCAGGTAGATTCCACATCCAAGGAGACGGAGACGACAGAAGCCAAGGTCACAGGAGAACAACTACCTTCCCCTCACTTTTGTCATCCACACTTCACGAAATCAGATGGAACACAACCAGCTCCTGCTTATCTGAAGGATTCCAGGCAGAGAAATAGGGAACCCATGCCATTCATCATGTGATTCAGATAGCAAACAGGCAATTTGACAAGCTCTCTATAATGCTTTTCTTCATATGTATTTCTCTTATCTTGGGCCTCATAACCTTGTTTTATTTACTCATGGGTACTACAGCCTAGCATGCAGAGACAACTTATTCAGTATTTTAAAAGTTTGATTGGTGAGTAGGGAACATTCTGCTTGATGCTCCACTCTGAGGTAGCATCTCATCTGGATCAGGTTTACTAAACCTGACTAATTACAATGAAGTGCAGATTCTAATGCTGGGATTGTGGTAAGGAAAGTTACCTGGCAAAATTTAAAGGCCCATGCAAGCCTTAGAGGCAGATTTCAACCCCCGAACTCAACTATAAAAGAAGAGAATCAATTCCTGAATGTTGTCCAATGACCCTCTCATGTACACTGTGGTATGCAAAAAAGCAATCAAGTATGCATGCGTGAGCACACACACACACACACACACACACACACACACACACACACACACACTAAAATAAACCTAAATGCCAAAGGAGAGGGAATGGAAAGTAATAGGATGTTTGAAAAAGTCATAATCATTATTTTTTTCTTAACCAAAATGACGTATAATCCATATAAATGTGTGTGTGCGTGCGTGCATGTGTGTGTGTATGCATACTCTAAATACAGTCAAGCCACATGGGCTGACAATACTCTCCTAAGAGCTGTAGACTATCTAATAAAATACCCAGTACCAGAAATAAGAAAATCCATTTTGAGCTGTTGGTCAGATGAATCCAAAAGACTCCCAAAACAATATACAGAATATTGCTGTTTCTCTTAATTATTTCCCAGAGATTGAAGGTAGATCCCTGTTGCTGAGGACAACATGCGCTTTGAACACAGAACTCCCAGGATCCAAGCAAGATCGAGATCTCAAAGCCTCCTCACTGAGGAATAACTTTGCAAGTCTCAAAAAGTCCTTGCAAGCTGGCAAGAGAGGAAAACAATCAATACTCCTACTTAGCTGTGAAGCCCCGTGAACCCTAATAAGGACCAGCACCGTAACCTATCCCTGAATGCACAATAGTGGCACTCATATCCTGGCAGACACCAACAGCTGTCTAATGGGCTCAGGGTTTGCTCAACAATAGCCAAATAATACTTGGTACTATTAGAGGAGCTAACACCCAGAGCTCACCATTGTTACTACCATTGTTTTACTAAACAATTCCTAGCTTCACTCTAAATATGCACCCTCATGACCACAGATAAGTGTGGTTTCCAACCCTCACCAAAGTAACTGTTCTTTGCAACAGAGAACCTTACAGAAAATCACAACTGGCCAAACTACAGAGACTGACTGATCATGGGGAGCCTGTTCCCAATAGCTACATCTATAATACAACTCCTGAACCTAAGGCCCGGGGGACATCAGATAAAAGAGGCTGAAAGGGGCCAGAAATTTCCTGTGAGATCCAGTCTCCTAGAAAAGACAGAGAAGCTTTACCATCATACTTCAACAACATGACTTCTGGAATAAAACCTGAACAAGAACAACACCAATAGGCATGGAAAGGGAGAAATCTTATGGGGATATATCTGTAGACGAAAAATATAAGAAACCAAGGTATGCTGAAAGCAGGAAATGTGGCATAGCCCCCGGGAAAGAGCTCTTGAGTTGTTTATCCAAGTGATCAGTCCCGAAATCACATACATACAAGCAACAGTAAACAGACTCAGAGGGCTATGTTTTTGAGTGTGTGTGTGTGTGTGTGTGTGTGTGTGTGTGTGTGTGTGAAACAGTAGCAAAGAAAAAGAGGCTAGGAATTTGAGAAGGAAAGTGGTGGGGGGCATAAGAGGAATTGAAGGAAGAACAGAGAAAATGATATAATCATATTTTAATAAAAATTTTTGAATAAAAATAAATTAATTAATCAACAAAGAAAGAAATAAAATGTATTTGAACTTGGATGCAGACAGGCATTTCTTGAGACAGATCTTCCCAGGGGTTAATGAATTCTTCCAGAAATGATGTCTAGGTTTGCCTCTGTTGATCACTACCTCATTATAGGTCAAGTGTAGTGAAGCGATGTGGTGAGTTGCAGACTTTTGTCTAGAAAAATAAATCCTAGAAGTTATAATTATATTGCTTGGTAGATTGCTGACTCCTTTTTTTTTAAGTTATAAAGCAATTTTATTATGACATTTAAATTTTTTTGCTATCATTTTTTAATCACAAAAATAATAGGATAAATAGGATCACTATGACATTTCTGTGGAAACATGTGTGTGTATATATATATATTAAAAGTACTTTGATCATATTCATTTCTTTCTTATTTCCTTAGCTTATCCCCTTGCCCTTCCCAAATACATACTTTTACTTTCATAACTTTTTTTAAAAAAAATGTCTATCCTACAAATGTGCAAAAAGTGTAACATTTTCTTCATCTGTAGATAGCTGTCCAGTTCCTGTAATGCTCTTAGAATCAACTTTACACTAGTTACAGTCATGTCATTAGTGACTTTTTTGCAGAGTAATAATTTCACAATAATGCTGTATGTGCTTATACAGCACTTGACTGAGAGTCATATTTATTTTAAAATTACACTTGATTATCTCCCAGAACAGGATCCAACATGCTTTATAATTCTGGGGAGTCTTTTTCAACGATGAGTCCTATGCACTTAAGGAATACCAGGGGATACATGCAGAGACAGAATGACTGACATGTAGGGGGTCCTGATAAGTCTTCAATGTCTGTAAACAGAAGCCAAAGGATAAAGAAACTTCCCAAGAATATGGAATAAGAGATGCCTGGAGTGATATATGGGTAAATGATTAGAGAAAAGACTTAGGGAAGAGGCTATGCTGCTATAAGAAAACACTACAGACTGAGTGGCTTAAACAACAGAACTTTCCCAACAGTTCTGAAAGAGAAAAGACCAAGACCAGGGTGCTGGCATGGTTGGATTCCAGGACTGCCGCTAAGTGACAGTTCTTCCACTCATAACTGTATCCTCAGAGGGTAGAGACAGCAGGAAAGCTGCCTGATAACCTAAACCCAAGGGTAATAATTCCACCCAGAAGGGTTCCACCCTTGTGGTTTGGATGTGAAATGTCCTCCATAGACTCACATATTTGAACACTTCATTCCAGCTGATGAGGCTGTTTTAGGGGAAGCTACAGAACCTTTGAGACATGAGGCCTGGGTGGAGGGGGGAATTAAGTGTCTTTCTAGTGTGGTCCTGGAGGTTTAGAACCAGGCCCTAATTCTCCCTGTCTACAGAAATTAGGAGTCTCAGCCTTGTGCTCCCACTGTCATGAATCACACTATTGTTTCCTTGCCATAATGGACACTACCCCCTTAAGTTACAGGCCAATAATACATCTGCATCCTATAATTTGCTTTTTGTAAGATATTGGGTCAGGGGACAAAAAAAAAAAAGGTCCTACTATATCCTTCTGTACCTCATCACAGCCCAAGGCTCTATACTCTCAAACCAGCTCACTGATGAGATTTCAGTGTGTGATACAAACATTCCATCTACAACACATGCCTACAGCACAGTGTGGTAGGCAAGGTCTCTGGGTCTCTTCATGTTTTCAAGAAATAGTTGCATTTTTGAGATAATTCTTCATGTGTTGTGTAACTCAAATATGGAAGATCTCATCCTTCTACTTGCTTGGTTAATGGTCTTCTTAATGGTCATGGCGCCAGTTCCCCTAGACAATCTCAAAAGGTATTAGCACTCACGCTTCCAATGAGTATCAGTATGTACCACTTCATAGCTGGTGTCCACCAAGGCCCAGATCTGGCCTCACTCTGGCCTGCAATGGACCACATTTCCTTCACAACTTGCTGGAAGCTGCCCATGAGATTAAGTCTGACATTTTTTTCTTGAAGAAAGTAGTGGTCTCTCTACCAAGAGACCCTTCATACCAAGAATAAGAATTCCCCCAGAGCAGAGCAGATGTCCTGGCTTTGGCACTATTCCCATAGCTCCTCTCCCTTGCAGTTCTCCAGGGACAGTGAAACTGGAGTCACAACCCACAAGCTGGACACCTGCATGCCCACTGCCTGGTGCTGGGGCTGCAAGCCACCAAACCACCAAAGTAGAGAATTCAAGAGCATGCTTCACTTTGCAAGTTCCCTAAATACCTTCCCTACTGAAAAAAGAAAGCCAACACAATGCCTCTAAGATATCTGTAAGTTGCAGGCAGCTAACTACATTGGCTTCCATGCCTAGGGCAGAGTTTCAACCTCAAACAACTTTATTTAAACAATTTCTTACTTAACATGTTTTGCTCGGTGCTTCAAATCCAATGACTCTCTGCGTTCCGGGGCAGAACTGCTACAGGACAGAAAAGAACAACACAACCTGTTTTTATTTTAATATCTTCCGGGTCCCTCGGCACTGCCATCATTTGGGCTGTCAGCCCTTCACTGCCCGAGGTGGCTTCCCGCTCTCTGCAGACCGTCAGCCTCTCCACTAATGGCACTGTTCGGGCCAGGGGGAAATGCAATTTTCCACTCCATTACAAGCACTGTGTAAAAGGACCTCTTTTCCTCACTGCACACAGATAAGGACCTAATGAAATTCCATTCACTACGTATTCCAATAGCCAACTCCTCTCCAAATACAGGCATTCTACGCGCCTGCCAGGCCCGCCACTCCAGAAGCAATTGTCGCTGAATGCGCCCGGATTGGATGGTGTTAGGATGAAAAACTGTGGTTTAGACACAGAGAAGGGAGGTCACAAAGACAGCAGCAGATTCACGTTTGGGGAACTTCCTTCTATTCACCAAGCCTTTATGGTACTTCTCTGGCCTCTGGTAGAAGCTTGAAACTCTGACATGAGGAAATGGCAACTTGGGAGTACCAAGCACCCATCCTGGACTCTAGCCATTCCACAATCTATAGAGAAAATTGCCAAAAACCAAAACACAAAAAATAAAAACAAAAACAAACAAAAGGAGACAGGAAGAAAGGCTCAGCAGGCTTCTTGCTTTGTTTAAGAGAGGGTATCTTTTTAGCCCAGGCTACCCACAAACTTGCTACATGACTGGGAATAATGTTGAACTATGTATCTTCCTCTCTACATCTCCTGGGTGCTGGCATTACAGGAGTAGGCAACATCTACCTGCTTTCTGCACTGCTGGGGGAAGAGGTAGTGGAGCCAAAGTTCTTATTCATATCAAGAAAGACTACCAACCCAGTCACACCTCTTCCCTCACAGTGGGCTTCCTAACACGAGAAAACAGACTACCCTCTCACGGATGTACAGACTTCATGCAACACTGCAGGTAGAAACTGTTAAAAAGGGTGAAATGACTCCTCCCGATTTCAGTCTGTTTCTTTCCTAGGCATTGTCCTTTTACCTGTGCCTTGCCCCTTGATGCTTGAGAGAGCAGTACAGAATTGATACAGTAGCATTCTCACTTACAGGGTCCCTGCTCTTCCAGGACCCTGGAGGTGCTGTGTCCTTGTCACCAATGCCAGCAACCCAGAACTTACCTCTCAGATCAGTGCTCACCACTCTCATCCCCATGCCGTTTGGCTTCTGTGCTCACCAAATAACCCAAGTTACATGAGAAGTCTTGGTTGTGTTCTATATTAACAACAAACCAAGACACTGAACCTGGAGACATAATGTGAAAGAAACAACTATCAGTGCTTTATGTGAAAATGTAGCTGTTAAATATATAAATTTATGGGGTGTAATTTGGTGGAAATGAAGCCTGCCTGTGAAATCTCAAATTTCTTCCAAAGATGCTCCTATAGGGCATGTAAGCCAAGAAAAATATCTAAAACATATTCTTATGCCATGTGTACATATACAAACACACATAATACATACATGTGGATGTATACATCAACAAATATAATTTATATCATAACTCATTTAAGTTTCTCCTTATCATTAGTTGTCATTTCTCTCACTCTCTCACAGGCAATCATTTTAGTCTACAGGGGTTCTCAGATGGCAGAGACCAGTGTGTATTGTACCTAAGGGGCAGAAGAACCAAGACTGTGAAATCTGAGGAAACAGGTGGCTGGATTCAAAACACTGACTCTGGTGCTTCCCAGACTGGAAGTTGGGGAGTTAGGGACGATCATACCCAGGGACCTCATGGCTGTCTCCTGGGTCCAGGAGTCACAAACTGTGAACACCCTGTCCTTTCTGCATACTAGAGAGAGTGAAGGCCTTCAGTTCCAGGGCCCCTCCACTACAGCAGCCATATAACAGATCCCTCCCACTGCCCCAAGGGCAGCATCTGGATTCCTGAGACAGCATCCCAATCTCCAAACCACAGTTCTATTGATCCCCCTGTGGAGACCAGGTAGACAATAATATAAAATGGAATCTCAGATCCAAGATGGCAGAGCCCAGAGGAATCTGAGTCCTGAACATGCAGTGTTTGGTAGGCTTGTAAGCTGCAGCTCGCTGCTTTCTGAGGTACCAGACCCCTGCAGCTGCCACCCAGGGTGTCTGTGCCCAAGCTGCCACTTGCAATGCTTGTGCCTCACCCTTCAAAGCACCCCTATCCATGTCCCCTGCCCTACCAAGCACCTGTGCCCATACCAATGCCCTTCAAGGCACCTGTGCCCATGCCCTGCCTTCTGAAACAGCCACTACAGTGTGGTTGTACCGCAAAAGCCAGCAAGCATTTGTGTTTCCCAGGATCTCTCTTGTTATCCTAAAGACTACTCCAAAATCCAGAGATGGACAGATCCAGTCTTTAGTGCAGGTTCCAGGAACAAACAGCCAAGGCTATGGACAACCATAACAGCCAGTGTAAGGACACAATCAACAAAATCCAGGACATCATGGCGTCACCAGAAATGCCTCCAAACAATGGATAGTCTAATGTAGCTGAAACACAGGAAAAATGACCTTAAATCTATGATTATGCAGTTATTAGAGACATATAAAGATGAAACAAACAAATCTCTTAAACAAATACAGGAAAATGCAACCAAAGAAATAAAGGCCATCAATGACAGACAGGAAACCACAATCAAACAGGTAAAGGAAATGAATAAAACTATTCAAGCCCTGAAAACAGAATTAGAATCAATAAAGGAAACATAAACTAGAAAACCTTGGAGATGGAAAACTTAGAAAAGTAATCAGAAACCACAGAGGTAAGTATCACCAACAGAATACAAGAGATGAAGGAGAGAATGTTGGGCACTGAAGATACAATTAAAGAAATTGATACATCTCTCAAAGAAAATATTAATTAGTTAGTTAGTTAGTTAGTTAGTTAGTTAGTTAGTTAGTTAGTTA
>NW_026590062.1:27675131-27714666 GCF_907164565.1 Psammomys obesus
TTAGTTAGTTAGTTAGTTAGTTAGTTAGTTAGTTAGTTAGTTAGTTAGTTAATTCTGACATAAAACAACCAAGAAATCAAGGACACCATGAAAAGACAAAACCTAAGAATAATAGGAATAGATGAAAAAGAACATTCCAGGCTACAAGGTCTGGAAAACATTTTCAAAAAAATCATAACCAACAGAAAACAAGAGATGGAAGAGAGAATCTCTGGAGCTAAAGATACACTCACAGAAATTGATACTTCTCTCAAAGAAAAAGTAAAATCAGAAAAGTCCCAAACACAAAATATCCAAGAAATCAAAGACGCCATGAAAAGATGAAATCTAAAAATTATAGGAATAGAGGAAAAAGAATATTTAAGGCTCCAAGATCCAGAAAATATTTTCAAGAAAATCATAGAAGAAAATTTTCCCAACTTAAAGAGATGTCCATAAATATACAAGAGGCCTATAGAACACCAAATAGACTATACCAGAAAAGAAACACATCACGTCACATCATAGTCAAAACATTAAATCTACAGAACAAAGAAAATATATTAAAAGCAGCAAGGGAAAAAGGCCAAGTAACATATGAAGGTAGACCAATCAGAATCACACCAGACTTTTCATCAGAAACCATGAAAGCCAGAAGGGCCTGGGCAGGTGTCATGCAGACTCTAAGAGACCACAGATGCCAACCCAGAATACTATAACCTGCAAAGCTTTCAATCAACATGGATGGAGAAAACAAAACATTCCATGACAAAACTAAATTAATGCACTATCAAACCAGCCCTACAGAAAATACTAGAAGGAAAACTCCAATCCACTGAAAACAACTTCACCCAAGAAAACATAACATACAGATAATATCCCAACAAAAATTTAAAAAAAAACCAAGCAATGAAACAGAGTAAGACCACCGACTCCAATATAAAAGGAACTAACCTTCATTGGTCACTATTATCTATCAACATAAATGGACTCAAATCCCCAATAAAAAGACACAGACTAACAGAATGGGTGTGGAGACAGGATCCAACATTCTGCTGCATCCAAGAAATGCACCTCTGCAACAAAGATAAACACTACCTCAGAGTAAAGGGCTAGAAAAATGTCTTTCAAGCAAATGGACCCAGAAAACAAGCTGGGGTAGCTATCCTAATACCTAATAAAATAGACTTTAAGCGAAAATTAATCAAAAAAGATGCAGAGAGGCATTACGTTCTTATCAAAGGAAAAATACACCAAGAGGACATCACAATTCTGAACATCTATGCCCCAAATACAAGAGCGCCTACATTCATAAAGGAAACATTATTAAAACTCAAATCACACACCGATCCCAACACCTTAATAGTGGGAGACTTCAACACCCCACTTTTACCAAGGGACAGATCATCTAGACAGAAGCCTAATAAAGAAATAAAGGCACTTACAGAGGTCATAAATCAAATGGACCTAATAGATGTCTACAGAACTTTCCACCCAAACTCAAAAGAGTATAGCTTCTTTTCAGCACCTCATGGAACCTTCTCCAAAATAGACCATATAGTTGGTCACAAAGCAAGCCTCAATAGATAAAAGAAGATTGAAATAAACCCTGTATTCTATCTGACCACCATGGACTCAAGCTGGACCTCAACAACAATGGAATTAGAAAAAAGCCTACAAGCACATGGAAACTGAACAACTTGCTGAACAATGACAGCTGGGTTAAGGAAGAAATAAAGAAAGAAATTAAAGACTTCCTAAAATTCAATGAAAATGAAGGTACAGCATACCCTAATTTATGGGACACAATGAAAGCAGTGCTCAGAGGAAAAATTCATAGCACTAAGTGCCTTCAAGAAGAAATTTGTGACATCTCATACAAGCAATGTAATGGCCTAACTGAAAGCCCTAGAAAAAAAAAGAAGCAAATATACCCAGGAGGAGCAGATGGCTGGAAATAATCAAACTCAGGGCTGAAATCAATCAATTAGTAACAAATAAAACAATTCAAAGAATCAATGAAACCAAGAGCTGGTTCTTTGAGAAAATCAACAAGATAGACAAACCCTTAGCCAAGCTAACTAAAAGGCAAAGAGACACCATCCAAATCAGCAAAATCAGAAATGAAAAGGGGGACATAACTACAGACACCAAGGAAATCCAAACAATCATTAGGTCATACTACAAAAGCCTATATGAACGAAATTCAAAAATCTAAAAGAAATGGACAATTTTCTTGATTGATTCCATCTACCAAAATTAAGTCAAGGTCAGGTAGAAAGACTGAATAGTCCTATATCCCTCAACAAAATAGAAGCAGTCATCAACAGTCTCCCTTCCAAAAAAAGCCCTGGGCCAGATGGATTCAGTGTAGAATTCTACCAGACCTTCAAAGAAGTGCTAACTCCAATTCTCTCTAAACTATTCCACAAAATAGAAACAGAAGGAACATTACCAAACTCATTCTATGAAGCCACAGTCACCTTGATACCTAAACCACACAGAACCAACAAAAAAACAGAACTTCAGACCTATCTCTCTTATGAATATTGATGCAAAATACTCAATAAAATCCTTGCAAACCAAATCCAAAGAACACATCAAATATATCATCCACCATGACCAATTGGGCTTCATCCCAGGCATGCAAGGGTGGTTCAACATATGGAAATCCATCAATGTAATCCACCACATAAACAAACTGAAGGAGAAAAACCACATGATCATCTCCTTAGATGCTGAAAAAGCATTTGACAAAGTCCAACGCCCATTCATGTTTAAAGTCTTGGAGAGATCAGGGATACAAGTAACATACCTAAATATAGTAAAGGCAATATACAGCAAGCTTATAGCCAACATCAAACTCAATGGAAAGAAACTTAAATAAATCCCACTGAAATCAGTGACAAGACAAGCCTGCCTACTCTCTTCATATCTCTTCAACATAGTACTTGAAGTCTTAGCTAGAGCAATAAGACAACTAAAGGAGATCAAGGGAATACAAATCAGAAAAGAAGAGGTCAAAGTGTCACTATTTGCAGATGATATGATAGTATACATGAGTCACCCCAAAAATTCTACCAGAGAACTCCTTTAGCTGATAAACACCTTCAGCAAAGTGGCAGGATACAAAATCAACTCAAAAAAAAAAAATCAGAAGCCCTCCTGTATACCAAAGACTAAAGGGCTGAGAAAGAAATCAGGGAAACAACACCCTTCACAATAGCCACTAATAACACAAAGTACCTTGGGGTGACACTAACCAAACAAGTGAAAGACCTGTTTGAAAAAAACTTTACGTCTCTGAAGAAAGAAATTGAAGAAGATATCAGAAGATGGAAAGATCTCCCGTGCTCATGGATTGGTAGGATTAACATTGTGAAAATGGCCATCCTACCAAAAGCAATCTACAGATTCAATGCAATTCCCATCAAAATACCAACTCAATTCTTTACAGACCTTGAAAAAAAGATTCTCAGATTCACATGGAGAAACAAAAAAGCCAGAATATCCAAAGCAATCCTGTACAACAACAGATCATCTGGAGGTATCTCCATCCCCTATCTCAAGCTGTACTACAGAGCAATAGTAATAAAAACTGCATAGTATTGGCATTGAAACAGAAAGGAGGATCAATGGAACCAAATAGAAGACACAGAAATAAACCCACACACCTTCTTTGTCAACTTTTGACAAAGAAGCCAAAACCATTCAATGAAAAAAAGACAGCATCTTCAACAAATGGTGCTGGTCCAACTGGATGTCTACATGCAGAAAAATGAAAATAGATCCATATTTATCACCCTGCACAAACTAAAGCCCAAGTGGATCAAAGACCTCAACATAAAACCAGATACTCTATATCGGTTAGAAGAAAAAGTGGGGAAGAGCCTAGAACTCATTGGCACAGGAGACAACTACCTGAACACCAACAACACAGGTTCTAAGAGCAACAATCAATAAATGGGACCTCATGAAACTGAAAAGCTTCTGTAAAGCAAAAGACACTGTTGTCAGAACAAAACAACAGCCTACTGACTGGGAAAGGAACTTCATCAGCCCTATATCTGACAGAGAGAACTAAAGAAGTTAAAAAGCAATAAATCAAGTAATCCAATTAAAAAGTGGGGTACGGAGCTAAACAGAGAATTCTCTGTAGAGGAATATAGAATGGCAAAGAAACACTTAAAGAGATGCTCAACATCCTTAGCCATCAGGGAGATGCAAATCAAAACGACCCTAAGATTTCAACTTACACCCATCAAAATGGCTAAAATCAAAAACTCGAGTGACAACACATGCTGGAGAGGTTGTGGAGAAAGGGGAACCCTCCTCCATTGCTGGTGGGAATGTAAACTGGTACAACCACTTTGGAAGTCAATCTGGCGTTTTCTCAGACAATTAGGAATAGTGCTTCCTCAAGACCCAGCTATACTACTGCTAGGCAAATACCCAAAATTTGCTCAAGTACACAACAAGGACATTTGCTCAACCATGTTTGTAGCAGCTTTATTTGTAATAGCCGAACCTGGAAACAACCCGGATATCCATCAACGGAGGAATGGATACAGAAATTGTGGTATTTTTACACAATGGAATACTACTCAGCAATCAAAAACAAGGAAATCATGAAATTTGCAGGCAAATGGTGGGA
This sequence comes from Psammomys obesus, assembly GCF_907164565.1. Taxonomy (NCBI): domain Eukaryota; kingdom Metazoa; phylum Chordata; class Mammalia; order Rodentia; family Muridae; genus Psammomys; species Psammomys obesus. The sequence continues at coordinate 27,679,765 of NW_026590062.1, forward strand.
TCTAGAAAAGATCATTCTGAGTGAAGTATCCCAGAAGGACAAAGACAAACATGGTCTATACTCACTTATATAGACATATAAGATATGATAAACATAATGAAATCTTTACATTTAAAGAAGATAAACAAGAAAGCAGACATGGGGTAAGACGATCATTTCTCATTTAGAAAGACAAATGGGATGTGCATTGGATGTAAGAGAAAACAAGTAACAGGACAGGAGCCTACCACAGAGGGCCTCTGAAAGACTCTACTTAGCAGTGTATCAAAGCAGATACTAAGACTCATAATCAAACCTTCGGCAGAGTGCAGGGAATCATATGAAAGAAGAGGGAGTTAGTATAATGTGGAAAGGATAGGAGCTCCACAAGGACCAAATATATCTGGGCACAGGGGTCTTTTCTGAGATTGACACTCCACCAAGGACCATGTATGATTACAACCCAGAACCTCTGCTCGGATGTAGCCCGTGGTAGCTCAGTAACCAATTGGTTTTCTCTAGTAAGGGGAACAGGGAGTATTTCTGACAGGAACTCAATGGTAGGCTCTTTGACCTCCCCATCCCCCAAGGGAGGAGCAGTCCTGCTAGGCCACAGAGGAGGACTTTCCAGCCAGCCCTGAAGATACCTGATAAAACAGGGTCAGATGAAAGGGGAGGAGGTACTCCCAGTCAGTGGACTTGGAAAGGGACAGGGAGGAGTTGAGGGAGGGAGGGTAGGATTGGGAGGGAATGAGGGAGTGGGATATAGCTGGGATACAGAGTCAATAAAATGTAACTAATAATAAAATAAAAAAAGAAAATCATAGAAGAAAATTTTCCCAACCCAAAGATAGAGATGTCCTTAAACATACAAGAGGCTTATAGAGCATCAAATAGACTGGAAGAGAAATTCCTCCCACCATATAATAATAAAAACACTAAATCTACAGGAAAAAGAAAAAAATATAAAAAGCAGCAAGGGAAAAAGACCAAGTAACAGAAAAAGGTAGACCTATCAGAATCACACCTGACTTCTCAACAGACACTACGAAAGCCAGAAGGGCCTGGACAGATGTCATGAAGACCCTAAGAGACCACAGATGCCAACCCAGACTACTATACCTAGTAAAACTTTCAAACTTGTTTTCACCATAGATCTAGAAAACAAGATATTCCATAACAAAACCAAATTTAAACAATATCCATGCACCAACCCAGCCAACAGAAGATAATAGAAAGAAAACTCAACACAATGGAGTCAATGACACCCAAGAAAACATAGAATATAGATAAATTCACAACAGCAAAACAAAAAGAAAAAAAAAAGAACACAAACACACTATCACCACCAACTCAACAATAAAAGGAATTAACAGTCACTGGTCACTAATATCTATCAACATCAATGGACTCAACTCTCCAATAAAAAGACAGAGGTTAACAGAATAGTTGTGGAAACAGGATCCAACATTCTGCTGCATTCAAGAAACATATCTCAGCAACAAAGATAGGCACTACCTTAGAGTAAAGGGCCGGAAAAAGGTTTACCAAGCAAACAGATACAAGAAGCAAATTGGAGTATCATCCTAATATCTAATAAAATAGAGTTTCAACCAAAATTATTCAAAAGAGATGGGGAAGAACACTTCATTCTCCTCAAAGAAATAATCTGTCAAGAGGACATCACAATTCTGAGCATCTAAGCCCCAAATACAAGGGTACCTGCATTTATTTAAAAAAAATTATTAAAGCTTAAATCACACATTGATCCCAACACATTAATAGTGGGAGACTTCAACAGTACACTCTCACCAATGGACAAATCATTGAAACAGAAGCTAAATAGAGAAATAATGGAGCTAACAGAGATCATGAATCAAATGGACCTAATAGATGTCTATAGAAAATTTCACCCAAACACAAAAGAATATACATTTTTTTACACCACATAGAGCCTTCTCCAAAATTGATGATATAGTTGGTCACAAAGCAAACCTCAACCAATACATGAAAATTGAATTAACCCACTGTCCTTAATCAGATCACCATGGATTAAAGCTAGACCTCAACAGCAACAGAAACAACAAAAAGCCTACACACTTATGGAAAATGAACAACTTCCTGCTCAATGATTACTAGGTGAGGAAAGAAATAAAAAAAAATTAAAAACTTCATAGAATTCTGTGAAAATTAGGTCACATCTTCCCCAAACTTATGGGACACCATGAAAGCAGTGCTAAGAGGAAAGTTCATAGCACTTACTGCCTTCATAAAGAAATTTAAGATCCAATATTAGCAATCCTATATTAGCAATGTAACAGATCACTTGAAAGCTTTAGGGGAAAAAAAGGAGCAAACACACCCAAAAGGAGTAGATGGCAGGAAATAATCAAACTCAGAGCTGAAATCAATAAATTAGAAACAAAGAGAGCAATGCAAAGAATCAAGGAAACCAATAGTTGGTTCTTTGAGACAAACCCCTAAACAAAGTAACCAAACTAACTAAAAGATAGAAAGATAGTACCTAAATTAACAAAATCAGAAATGAAAAGGGGGGCATAACAACAGAAATTGAAGAAATCCAAACATTCATTAGGTCTTAAAAACAACAACAACAAAAACTATATCACACAAAATTGGAAAATCTAAAGGAAATGAATGAATTTCTTGATAGATTAAACCTACCAAAGTTAAATCAAGAGCAGGTAAACAGTTTAAACAGCCCTATAACTCCTAAGAAAATAGAAGCAGCTATTAAAAGTCCTCCCCCTTAAAAAAAAAAAAAAAAAGCCCAGGGACAGATGGTTTTAGCATGGAATTTTACCAGACTTTCAAAGAAGAGCTAACACCAATACTCCTCAAACTAGTCCACAAAATAGAAACAGAAGGAACATTACCAAACTTGTTCTATAAAGCTACAGCCACCCTGCTACCTAAACCACACAAAAAAATCAACAAAGAAAAAATTTCAGTCCAATCTCTCTTATGAACATTGATGCGAAAATACTTAATAAGATATTTGCAAACCAAAATTAAGAAAACACCAAACACATCATCCACTATGATCAAGTAGGTTTCATCCCAGTGATGCAGGGATGGCTAAACATAAGAAAATCCATCAACATAATTCACCATATAAACAAACTGAAAAAAAAATCACATGATTATCTCATTAGATGCAGAAAAAGCATTTGACAACATCCAACACCCCTTCATGATAAAGTTCTTGGAGAGATCAGGAATACAAGGACTGTATCTAAACATAATAAAGGCTATATACAGCAACCCAATCGCCAACATCAAACTGAATGGAGAGAAACGCAAAGCAATTTCACTAAAATCAGGGACAAGACAAGGTTGTCCACTCTCCACATATCTCTACAATATGGTACTAGACGTTCTTGTGGAGCAATTAGACAACTGAAGGAGATGAAAGGGAGACAAATTGGAAAGGAAGAAGTTAAAGTATTGATACTCACAGATTATATGACAGTATATATAAGCAAGCCTCAAAATGCCACCAGAGAATTTCTGCAGCTGATTAACTCCTTCAGCAAAGTGGCTGGATATAAGATTAATTAAGAAAAAATCAGTAGTCCCCTTGAGAAAGAAATTAGGGAAACCACACCCTTCACAAATCGCCACAAATAATATAAAGTATCTAGGGGTAACTCTCACCATGGAAGTTAAAGTTAAGAAACTGAAGAAGATAGCAGAAGATGGAAAGATCTCCCATGCTCATGGATTGGTAGGATTAACATAGTAAAAATGGCCATCTTACCAAAGGCAATCTACAGATTCAATGCATTCCCCATCAAAATACCAACACAATTCTTCACAGACCTTGAAAGAACAATTCTAAACTTCATTTGGAAAAACAAAAACAAAAGAAACCAGAATAGTAATATAATCCTATACAAGAATAAAACTTTTGGAGGTTTCTCCATACCTGACCTCAAGCTATACTGCTGAGCAATAGTAATAAAAACTGCATGGTACCAGCATAGAAATAGGCTGGTTGATCAATGAATCGAATTGAAGACCCAGAAATAAATCCACACACCTATGTACACCTGACTTTTGACAGAAGAGCCAAAAACATACAATAGAAAAAAGACAACACTTCAACAAATGGTACTGGATATCTACATGTAGAAAAATGCAAGTAGATCCATATTTATCACCCTGCACTAAAGTCAAGTCCAAGTAGATCAAAGACCTCAAGATAAAACCATATACACTAAATCTGCTGGAGGAGAAAGTGGGGAAGAGCCTTGAATTCACTGGCACAGGAGACAACTTTCTAAACAGAACATCAATAGCACAGGCTCTAAGATCTATAATTAATAAATGATACCTCTTGAAACTGAAAAACTTCTGTAAAGCAAAGGACACTGTCAATAGAACGAAACAGTAGTCTACAGATTAGGGAAAGATCTTCACCAATCCCATATCTAACAAAGGGCTAATATCCAGAATATATAAATAACTCAAGAAATTAAACACCAACAAAACAAATAATTCAATTAAAAAATAGAATACAGAGCTAAACAGAGAATTCTCAATAGGGAATCTCAAATGGTAGAGAAGCACTTAAAGAAATGCTCAACGTCCTTAGCAATCAGGGAAATGCAAATCAAAACGACTTTGAGATTCCACCTTACACCTGTCAGAATGGCTAAGATCAAAAATTCAAGTGACAACATATACCTGCAAGGAAGTGGAGAAAGGGAAACACTCCTCTATTGCTTGTGAGAGTGCAAACTTGTACAACCACTTTGGAAATCTATCTGGTGCTTCTCAGACAACTTGGAATAGCCATACCTCAAGTCCCAGCTCTACCACTCCTGGGCACACACCTGAAAAGATACTCTGCCATTCAACAAGGACATTTCCTCAGCCATGGTCATAGCAACTTTATTCATAATAGCCAGAATTTGAAAACAATCTAGATCTCCCTGAACTGAAGAATGGATAAAGAAACTGTGGTACATTTACACAATGGGAAACTACTCAGCCATTAAAAACAAGGAAATCATAAAAGTTGCAGGCAAATGGATGGAACTAGAAAAGATCATTCTGAGTGAGGTTACAGACCCAGGATGACACACATGGTATATACTCACTTATAATCAGATTTTAGCCATATAGTACAAGATAGATATACTACAATGCCCAGACCCCAAGAAAATAAGTCTGATAGGAATCCTGGGCTTCATGTTGTCCAACTAGTTAGAGAGTTAGGGATATCTCTGACATTGACTATGTTGCCTTCTTTTTGATCACTTCCCTCTGATGTGACTGATTTCCCTACCAGGCCACAGGGGAGGAAGAGGAATTTAGTCCTCCTATGAATAAGTGAGCTGGGGTGTCTTGGTAGAGGAATAGGGAAGATAGAGGATGTAGGAAGGAAGGTGGGACTGTGAGGAAAGGAGGGAGGGGCCTAGGACTGAGATGTAAATTTAATTAATTTATAAACAATGAAGAAGAAATCCCCAAGCCATAATAATAATAATAATAATAATAATAATAATAATAATAATAATAATAATAATAATTTTAGTGTGTGTGGTATGGCTTTACCTGCAACATTTTAAGAAATACACTATTGATGTCTGCTACTTTGTTTCAACTCCAACAGAAATACTTATAACAAGCCATTAATCCAAAAATTGTTAGGGCTTTGGGCTGTTTATAGTTTTCTATGTGAAAAAAACTAAGGATTCAAAAAACATCACCTCCAGTTATTCCTATACATGTATCTTACTGCATAAGTGAAATTATAGAGCCATGAGAAACTTTAGAAATATTGTGCAAAGGGTTGTGCCTGTTCTTATATCCCTACCATCAACTTAAAAGGCTTTCTGTAAGACTACATTTTCTGATAAAGCAACTTTTTAAAAGCCATTTTTTTGTATTTTCTTTGCATTTCCCTCATCATTAATAATGTTGAATCTGTCTCTTTACAAATATTTTCCTCTATGTACAATTTCTATCTTTTTTTTCAGCTTCTTTACTGAATTGTCTGTAGATTGTTAATTGGCTTATAGAAGTTCTTTTTCTACTCTTAATACTTATCCATTATCAAATCTGCATATTATGTTCTCCAAGTTTTCTAAGGTGCCTTTTGATAAACAAATATCTTCATTTCAATTGATGAACATTAACTAACTTTTGTTATGGTTAATGCTTGCTGTATCTTTACAAGGAAACTGTTCCTCCCTTGTGCCCTTTAAAATTTTTACCTGATGTGCATTATCCTCTCATGTTTTCCTAACCCCCTACATTTCTAAGAATACATAGAGCCATCTACTGTGCTGTTGCTAGTTTTCAAGGAGCTGGATAATCCATGACATGTATATAATACATTTTACTCAGTCTTTCTACCCTCGTGCTCATTTAACACTTCCAGAGACTTTAGATAAATTCACAAAAATGACCTTTCAATTTCCCTCTCCTAAGAACAAACTGGCTAAGTGGAACAAAGATGTGGATAACTTCTGAGGTAGAAGATAAATGATAACCACTGTGTCCTTTTCAGAAGTCAAGTCCTGTCACACACACTAAAAAAAGAAGGCTTTGGATTACCCACCAGTGTGACAGATGGACACATTATTCCTTATAAGAAAGAATCTATGACTTAGACCAAATCTTGACAAATAGATTTCATCTTCTGTGCCAACACCTGTCACTTGATAATGGCTATCTCAAGATCCCTGGTGAATGGATTCTGATGCTGTTTGAGTTCTAAAGTAGAACTGTGATCCATTAGCAACATCTGCCAGGGGCCTCAGGGTGGGGAAGCACAAAGGCCTGTGCTTGCCATCTGAGGCAGAGCAAGACTAACCTTTTCCCATTTCCTCCACACAAACTTTGTCATCATGGCACAGCACCCAAAGAGTCAAGTCACAGCTGTTCAATGAAATGGCAGAAAAAAAGTCATTTGCTCCTAAACACCCTGGATCATGCCAAGCAGATGTGCAAAGCCTCAACTCATGGGGTGGCAGTGGGAGAAGGACAGACACATCTTAGGTCCATCTCTCTGAGTGGTGAAGACAAATTTCATAACTTTCCACCTGAAATTCTCACCAAGCCAGTTTACCTGGCTGTGAGATGATGTCGCAGCATCTTTCTGAAGAAGAAAAGGTAGGTTATGAAAGCAGCTGCAGACCGACTTTCTCTCTAAGCGCCAGCACTATTAGTTATGCAGCAGGTGGGTCCCTCTAATACAGGTAGAATTGGCAGTTCTGCTGGTCTCAGCCCTGAACTCACTAGCAAGAGCAGAAAACAAAAAGTAAAAAGTCCAGATAACAGGGTACAGTTCCAGGCACAACATAAGCAACCCACCAGCCATTAAGCTTTCTTTGATTTTATTTATTTATTTGTTGTTTGTTTGTTTGTTTGTTTGTTTTACTCAATGACACTTCACTTGGGATGGAATATGAGATGAAGCATGTCTCTAACCATAACCTTCCCTGCCACAATTCTTCAAGAATTCGTCATCACTGACAAGGTAAAGCAGCAAGTGAGCCATTTCCATGTGATGTCCCAAGAGGGTCACAGGGGCCCTTGGCTGGCAGAAGTTAGCTGGAGTTAATGGCTTGCATTAAAACAAGTGCTCCATAAACATTCAGTCTTAGTGACACTTGCCAATAGACGCACAAAGGCTTAGCACTAGAAGGCTTGTGCAGGAGGCTCGTGTGGGATCCCTGAAGCCATGTCCTTCTCTTTATCAATGAGGTGCAATGCTCTGCAGCATTTTCTCAATGAACTCTGCTTTCTAAACTCATCCAACAGTAGCCTTTGTGCTAAGTTTCATAATTCAGGCTGGAATTTTCTGGAGAATTCTGCTTTGGGGCATTTATGTAAAACTCACCAGAGACATACCAATTCCCTCTACCTCCCTGGGACCATGATGTAACATATAATCCAAGCAGCTGGAATCCAGGCCCTGATCCAGGTAAACGTGTGGTACCCCTAGCTTTGCATGACCTCGGAAGGCAATTCCCCAGAGTACGGTTTTAATTGTTAAAAATTGTCCCACTTAGGGCACCTTTATGTTTTAAAAGCATTACCATTAGCAGGTTACTTCAAATTGTTCCTGTCAGCTAGAGCTGGGGGTAGCTCTGGTGATGTTTCCCCAGTGAATAATAATTTGTTTCAAATTTTAAAGGACAAAACTCATTCTTGGCAACCTCCTGGAGGGAGAAGAACTATTTCCAGTGCTCTTTAATACATCTTGAAATAATTTATGAAACTTTACGAATATATTATTTCAGGAATGTGCGTTTGCAGTCAAACAAAGAATAAGTATTCATTGCTAAGGGAGGCCTTTGAAAGGACATTATCTTTCCTTTCACAGGTGACGGCTCAAAGAAACAGCCTCTCAGAGGCACTTCTCTGGTTTTTACTTAGGAATTGAAAGCTAATTTGATTAGAAAAGATGTTTAATTAACCACCCAGTCTATAACTTTGTCATTGAGCAGAAATCTTGATATCATGTGTTTGAATTTGAGAAGATTACAGCTAATGGAGATAATTAGTTCTCCTTCTCAAATGATACAAGTTCTAATTATACGGATACAACCAAGGTCTTGGCCAAAATCCCAAAGGCAGTATCTTTCATTCATATTTAACATAGGGGGGTACTCAATGATGTCATGTACAATCTGGACAGCCACTGACTGGGAGATGTGTCCATAGTAACGGCTGGTAGTATAGATGTATGACAGACCTGCAAATGATCCAGCCACCAAACTGAGCTCTTCGGTGGCTCTAGCTAAAGATCTTCAATGAATAGTGAACACATGGAGGCTTTTCCACGTCACCTAGGTTTAAAGTATACTTTGGGGTTGAGATGAAAAGCAGAGCATAGGTCAGAAAATTGTGACCCATCTTGATACATTCATGGAGGGGAGTAAAGGCTCTCAGAACTAGGAAGTAAAAAAGTCAGAGGGCTGGAGTCAAGACACTCAGTAATAGTAGTCTGACTGGACTGAATTCATAGACATTTTCTCCCTATCCCAAAACTCAGGGCTCCACTAAGTTTCAGTTATAAGGCCCAAACCACTTCCTCATACAGTTTTCATTCTTATATTGTGATCACACTCCTTAGTACAAGGTCTCTAGTATGGCCTCAGGATTCCTAAAATATCCTAACAAGATTACTCTCAAAACTAATTTAAATTTCTAAAAATGGCCCTCAAGACCTATATGGAAAGGTCTTATGGTGATTCTGTAGATGAGGAAGACAACAGAGAACAGCAAGATTATTTATGGGGCTGGGAAGATTTTAGCTTAACTGGGAGACCTGGATAAGAGGGCAACTAGGAGAGACCCAATCCATGACAGTAGCAAAACTGAGTGAATTGTTCTCTGCAGTAAACTCTGTGTTCCTACTTCAGATGGGATTGTGAAGGTCTCCTCTAATGATGTTAAAATGATGCCCCCAACAAATGTCAGTTGTGTCCACAGTCTGTCCAGCCAAGCCTAAAATCCAATCTCGTACAAATTATTCTGATAACTGTTTTGTCTCTGCTCAACAAATTATTAATATATACATACATATATATGTATCTATATTCACGTATATGTGAATGTAGGTAGTTTGGGCAACTGAATTCTCTCTAGCAATAGACGGACTGATTTTACGTGGTTAACTCCCTGTCAAATAATTACATGTGTTGAGGTTTCTGCATTCAGTTCAAGGCGGAGGGGAAGCGACCCCGTGTCTGCTTTCTTGTTTATCTTCTTTAGGTGTAAAGATTTCATTATGTTAATCATATCTTATAGGTCTATATAAGCGAGTATATACCATGTTTGTCTTTCTCTTTCCGGACACTTCACTCAGAATGAGTGATTGTAGACATTTCCAGAGATGGCTGAACACCTCTTCACTCAAGAACTGGATTAGGAAAATGTGTGGCAGAGAGGGGGAACTGATCAGATGCTGAGAATCATGGGGATTTAGAAAGAGAAAAAAAGTGTCCCTGACTAGTTCATGGCTGAGAAGGCTTCTTGGAGGAGGCAACCTTGACCTAGGTTTAGTGACTTGCCAGTGATGTCAAGGTCAGTTCAGTTCAGAGTTGGAGGAAGGGTGTTTCAGTTGAGACTTGGCCAGAGCACAGGACACATGATATAAATCCATGGAAGGGAGACTAGGAATGTAGAGGAACAAGCAAGTCACACACACCTAGAGACAGAGGGTGATACTGTAGCTAGGATGTCTAATCAAAAGAGGAGTGGAGGAAGATAGTGGGCAGGAGGTTGGAGTTCAAAAAAGCTACTACCAGAGGGGCATTCCAGCTGCTTTTCAGCAGCCTTTTTAGAAAAAAAACCTGTGAGGCACAGAAGACACATAGATTATAAGAGAGCTCTTACTCCTCATGTCCCTACTGAAGTCAATACAGCAGGGTCCCTGGTGGTTGCAGGGAAAGAGAGTACTTTGAGCTTCTCACTCTTTGGGGACAGGAGGGATGACTGGGATTAGATATCTGAAAGACTTCAAAGCAATATGGTGACTCTCTGGGCCTTACCTCATTTTCAGTCCTGCACTCTTCTTGAAGGTCCTGACCCACTCTTGGCATCCACAGTCCTGATCTAACATCCACATGTTATAATTTTCTTGCTTTTCTGTATCTCTAAGCATACCATTCCATCAGGCTGAACTAGAAATGCAACTGTCTGATGTTTACTGAGACTTACTACATGCATTGCATGCAGAAAGTGAGAGAGACTTGAGCCTCTCCTCCAGGAACACTGTCAGTCACGCACAGAAGGAATATGATGAGCCCAAGCAAGTAGACTGCTGGATTATGGATTTGTGATTCCCCTTTTTGCATTCAATTCATCCTTTTAATTCGAATGCCATGAAGGCAGAGCTGTGTGGCTGAGAGGTCTGCCTCTCCCCCCACCTCCACCCCCTGCTTGTTGTAGTAGCAGGGCTTGAAACCATGGTATAATTAACATAATTAAAGTATTAATAAAGATTGAAGGGGTTGGACACTGTGTGAAATGCTTAATTTTGTGTATCTTTAACTGATTGAGTGTTTAGGTTTGCATTTCAGCTGTCACCCAAATTATGTGTAATTAAGCCACGGCTTAGATCTGTCTGCTTGTCTAATCTTACCCCGTGCATGCGGGTGGCAGACGGATTCGATTCTGGGGAGAAGGTGGTGGATCTTCCCACTCATTTGTAGCTCTGTGCTTTCACACTGTTTATGAATCTCTAGCCTCTTCCCAGTGCTTTCATCCATCAAATCATCCTATTAATATGGAAGGAAGAATAGCTAGCTACAATGGGAAAAAGCTAAAGGCTTGCAATGCACAACCTGGCTGCCATTCCCTGACCCAGCATTCCGCTACCTCCTCATGGATGGTGCTGCAGGTAGGTGGCTGTTATGGCCTGACCCTAAAGTACTTCCTACAGGCTGTTGTGCCTGAACACTTGTTTCCCAGCTGGTGGTGGTGCTGTTTTGAGAAGTTATATAACATTTGGGGTTGTAGCCCAGCTAGCAAAAGTGAATCTCTGGCTTTGCAGGTGATATGTGCTTTTTTTTTTTTTTAATTCCAATAGGAACAAGCTGGGCCCTTAGCAATGACCATGGCTTCCAGGGTGATGGGCTGTGCTAGCCTCTCTGTGTTAAGTTGCTTCTGTCAGATATTTGGTTAGCAGATGAATTAATACAGTGTTGGAGTGGTATGCATGTTGATTCTTGGAAAGTATATCGGGTGGCCTGTCAAAACTGGAAGTAGTCACAAACACAAGGGGATGAGTTCCACATTTGGGTAAAGTTAAAGAAGAAATCAGCTCACTGCCATGATGTTGAAGGAGGTACCACCCTGGCACACAGACCCCTGAATCTGACCACGAACAGCAAAGAGCACCGCAGTATTCACACAAATCACACATCTTTCCTGGATAAAACCCACTCATTGACAGGTCATACACAACATGCTCATTCCTGTGCTGGACCTGAGGAAGTAACAGATAACACTAATACATGCATCAACCCCTGCCACTGTCAACTACACTGAGCCCTTAGGAGAGGCATAAACCAACACTACAGAAAAGAGGACAAAGCCCAAGAGAAACACATATAGTGAGCCCTTGGGATGTGGCAGTGGTCATGACAGGTAATACTTCACTAGAAAGACCAGCCCATCTTACTTGGGCCCAGCTGTGAGCTCAAGGACACAACTGAGGAAATGCTCAGTGGCCCAAAGCATAGTAGGTTTTAGGAGAGACTCTGTCTTGCTTCCTGGGGCAAATGATAGTATGAAATGAATTTTGAAGTGAAAGCAGAAACAACACCAGTTGTGGGAGACCTCACATGCCAAGAGGAAAACTGCAGTGAAAATATTCTGCGGGAAAATGAGAAATAGCCTGCAATCCTGGCACTTGGAAATCTGAGGCAGGAGAATATCCTTGAATCTCACACCAGCCGGTCTCGACAATTAAAAAGGAGAGGGAAAGTGGGTGGTGCTTCTGATGCTGGGGTGCAAAACTGAGAATATGGCCTCCTGTTTAGCTTTCCACTGCAGCTCCAATGAATTACCATGGGCTTAGTGGCTTTAAAGAACAAAACTTTACAATCTTGTAGCTGTAGACCAAAAGTCCAAGGGGCTCAGCTGGCTTCTCTCCTTCAGGTCTCATACATTAGGTTCAAGTCAAGGTGTTGGCTGGGCAATGCTCCCACCTGGAGACTCCTGGGAAACTCCTGCTCTCAAGTTCATCCAGGTTGTTAGCAAAATCAGTTCCATTGAGCTCTAGGACTGAAATCTTTATCCTTGCCCTATGAGACTCTCACTTCATATTTCTTAACTCCACAGTGCTTACAAAACGTCCTCCATCATTTCCAGTTGGGGTCTTTTTAAAATGAAACAGAGTTTAAAGAGCTTTCAATGTGAACTGAGCACAGATCCCTTTAGATTTGAAGTCGCCTTGTTTGGCTGCCTACACTTATGGGCTAACCATCCAACCTCCTCCTCTCCCTCTTGTCTCTCTCTCTTTCTTCTTTGCTAAGTAACTGTTTCTTTATTAAATCTCCACAAGCACCTAACTTGGGGATCACAAAGCTGACAATTTATGTATACTGGTTTATGCATTTAAATTGTGCTTGCAAATGCTGGATGAGAGAAACAAGTACAAAAACATGGGGAGATTCACTGTATCATGTTGTTAAATTAAATTTGGCCTGTGGGGGCCTCCATACTGGACGTTATTTATGTGCTCTGACCCAACTTCTGCTGCAAAGTAACTGCAGCCTTAACCTCAGAGCATAGCCCCCAAATACAGCCAAGTCCCAGCCACAGCGGTTGCACTTCACCACTGGCAGCAACTAAACACTTAGAGCTGGTTCAAGTAAGACCAATCTCTGTCCAGTTAGGTTGCCTCTGTAGTTTCTGTTTCCTGCTCCAAATGGCTTCTGATCACAGGGTATGGAAGAATTTTTCCAATCTGTCCTGTTGTGGTGTTGTGGGCTGCCTAACTTGTGAATCATTTTTTTCCCCAGCTACCCAATTACTACATTTAATATATCTTATTTTTCTTGTACCACTGAGGAGAGCAGTAGTATATAGGAAGATTAGAAGAAAAATGCCTTACTAGGAGAAGAGACATCAGGTCCTTTATCTTACGATGGGACACAGACAATGGAAAAAGTGAGATAACTGGGTAGTATAGTTAAAGAAAGCTTCCACCTAACATGGCATGGCAACAAGCTCATTTGAACAACCTCCTGGCATTGTTTTCTAAATGACTATCCCTACCTACAGCCATAACACAAAACTGAAGACTCCTGTAAAAACAAACACTTAGGCCAATAAAAGTATGGCATGTTAGTTAACAAGACACAGTTAAAGGATAAATGACAGGCAGCACCCCAACCCCTTTTCAGGCTGCGAAGATGTAAGATGCCCAGGTTAGCTGAGTTTGGTGGCAGTGGCCCTCAATCTTAAAAACAGAGTGCCTTAAAGGCTGGTTTGAGCTTGAGAAAGTTAAAATCGACCAGATAGAGGAATCTACTGTGGTCACTTGTAATTATTCTCTTCCCCCTGGTCGAGTGTATCTAAAACAGCGGCCCATTCACAGCGAGTGTTTTGATCAATTATGTACAATGGTAGGTTAGCACCTTCCTGGGGTTCCTTGGCTGATTCATTACCCCTGTTGTGGCACAGAACAGCATTTCAAAGTACCAATTAGTAAGTCCGACAGGCTCAAGTTTGAATCTCAGGTCTGCCTGACCACCTCGCTGCGAGCAAATTACTTCACCAACATGAGCTGTGGCTTTCTCCCTATAAGTGGGAATGATGGAACTTCTGTTTACAAAGCTGCTGGAGCAGCAAAACAAAATGTATGTAAAGTACCATGTGTGGAGCATGAGGCACATGGTATAGCCTTGATAGATGGCTGCTGGTCCTTTAAAGAAATAGGTAGGTTTTGATTTGAGAGGAGGAAAATTTAGTGAAATGGAATGTTATCCAAGCCTCATTGAGAATCTGTAACAACCAAGGGTTATCATGACGATACTTGGCATGAGAGAAAAATGGCCAAAGATGCTTTCGACCCATTTGACAATGTTAACATTGACCTGTTCCAACTGAGCAGCCTCAGGGATACAAAAGAAAAGAAAAAAAAAAAAAAAAGAAGACAGCTGTTACACAGATAGGACAAGCAGCCATACACAAGAGTAGACACTTCCTGAAATACCTTAACATTATTCTGAAGTCAGTTTACCCATGTTGCCATTTAGTTATACAGACTTGATTTAGTCAGGATGGTGGAGATGATTGACAGTCAGAGACAGGATGGAAGAGGCAGAAGAACAGAGAGGTCTTTTGCTGGGCTCTTTTCCTAGGTGTTAAATACCATCAATATAGTCAGTAAATATATTCAAGAGGCTAGGAGAATATTTTAAGGTGTAAAGTGCTTGCTGTGCAACTATAACAGTCTGAGTTCAGATCCCTAATACACGTATAAAATGGCAGGAATAACAGTGCACATATGTATTCCCTACAATTGGGTGGGGGTTAGAGACAGGTGAGTCTTGGGGCCTTGCTGACCAGCCAGCCTTGCTGACATCACAAGCTCTAAGTTCAATGAGATACTCTGTCTCAAAAAATATAAGGTAGAGAGCAATGGAAAAATATATGTGAAGTCGGCCTCTGACCTCTACATGCACCCATGCTCGCAGGCATGCACACACACGAACATACACATGCACATATGTACAGGATCAGTTTCAGATGGATCTTTTAGTCAGCTGGATGAAGGGAAATATATACATCTTACAACTTTCCAATGAAATTATTGCATTCTAGAATTTAATGCATGTTTGAAACACTTGTAGGTCTGGTGAAAACCATGACTTTGGATTTGTATTTACCATGGGGCTCTCTAAGACTCTTCATTTCTACCATGGCTGCAATGGTAATACTCCAGGTCTATGTACTCCATTTTTCAGTAGCCGACATGGATACCACAGATCAATTGCCTCCACCAATGAGTGTGTGTCCTCTTCACACCATGGAACACACCTCCAGTATGCTTAAACAAAGCATCTCTGGCTTCAGACAATTTTACCTCATCTCCTACCCCAATCCTCCCAACAAAAGTAATATTGGGAAAGTAACTTTGTGTTTTCCAATCTTCCTAGTGGTGTTATGAGCCAGATAACTTCAGATTTTCCCACCCTTTACCTATTTGGAAAGTGGACCAAAACATCTGACCCAAATTTCTTCACTTCCTTCAACTGAGCCATAAGGTGAGGAAAGTCTGAATACTTTCATTGAGCAAACCTCTGGATTCCCAGTTTCAGACAGAAAAAAAACACAATTTGATTTCATTTTAAGCCATTAAAGTCAGGGAAACTTTACTTCACATGACTGAACTTGGGATCAAACAACATTGCCTGGGGTGGCTGATGGGTTTTGTTTAAAGAACTGAATCTGACTCAAAACACATGATACAACCATTTTATTTTTTAAGAAGAGGGGCACCCTCTCTGGCAGCTTTCTCACTCAAAGATTCATAGGAACTGTGTTAGTCCATGTCCAATAACCTTTTCTCTAATCCCTGGGGAGAAATACAGTTTTCCAGAACATTCCAAGAAGAAAACTACTGGGTATTTTCCTCTTCATATGTGTTTTCTCAAGATCCAGGGTCAATTAACAATATAAGAGTTCAGGGCTGCAATGGTTTCTTTCTTAGAAGTCCTAAGCAAATGATGGTTTATTATGCATCATGTGAGATTTTCCATTTGCTAATACTTCTACTTCTTTCTCATAGAAATTATGAGATAATTAAGTTCCAGATTGAGTCCTTACTCTATTCCAACCTTGGAAATGAAATGCCAGGTTCTGGGTTTTCTGTAACATTTTGGAAGAGACATAAACCCCTGAGAAACCTGGCCCTAAAGTTAGGGAATTTATCTTATTTTTATCCCCAATCAGCTCAGTTCCATAATCTTTTTGGCCTGACTTTCCTTATAGCTTCATTTAAAACTATGTCCTGTGTGCACAGAAGAGAAATACTGAAGAAGTTAAACACAAATAACTTTAAACACTGAGGTATGGAAGAAATGAAGAAAAAGGAGAGGGCAATAGATAGGCACTTGGGAACAGAAGTGGATGAGTTTATGGCTTAGTGAATGGATACAACCCAAATAGGTGAATGGATTGTAGATGAATGGGTAGGTAAACAGATAAATGGATGGAAGAGTTGATGAGTGTGTGTATTGATGGCCAGGTAGATTCATGGACAGATCAGTGGATGAATAAATGGGTCTATGGATTCAGGCTTAAGTGCATGGATGGAACCTAAGTCAATGCATAGATTATGAGTAAGTAGACGGGGGTTACAGATATATGGTTGAATGCATGGGTACATAACTAAAGGGATTCTTAGAGAGATGAGTAGATTGTTCAAAGAGGTATTAGGTTCATGCAGATAGGAGGATAAGATAATAAAAAAAACCAAGTAGATGGGATAGATAAATGAGAGATAAAAATGATAGATTAAAAAAAACAAGTAGATGGGATAAATAGATGATTAGATACATGATAGGTAGAGATGATAGATAGATACATAGGTAGATAATAGGTAGATGGATGAAAGAAAGAAACAAGAAAGAAAGAAAGAAAGAAAGAAAGAGAGAGAGAGAGAAAGAAAGAAGGAAAGAAGGAAAGATAGATAGATGAACACATGGGCAAACGGGTGGCTAGGTCCATAAACTGCTGAGTAGATGGGTGCATGAAGAGCTGGATGGACAGATATAGCACAATCTCTATCAAGGAGGGCTCTCTGTTACCTGTTTTGAAAAGGGATTCCTATATAATTTTGGTATTTATTATATTTTTCTCTGCACCACTAAACCCCAAGCTTAAAATAAAAAAATGAATGTCTACCTTACTCATGTATAGGCTTTTTTAAGAGCAACACTTTAGAAGCATGCACTTCATTCTTCTTATTTTACAGTTAGGAAAACTGAGGGTAGAGGGCTCTGTGGTGTACTCAAGCAGCCCCAGCTCACCAGTCACTTTCTGAACACCCACACTCTGCAGCTCTAGAAAGCATTTGCATTTGCTGATTTTTTAGGAAAGCCAGGTAATAGCATTTACCAAAGAGTAGTTCTTTCCCAAATGACAGGAAAATTCAGAGGTATGTTTCCAATTAGTCAGGGAAAGAACTCTGTCATGAGTGTCTTGTTGTTCGTTGTTGCAAAGCTGGTGATTTCTCCCCAAAGCAGGGCACTGGCCAACTGTCATCACCCTTTATCCTATTTGCACTGAAAGAAGTCACATGTGTCTCAGTGATGTGAAGTTTTCTCTTTCATCTGTTTGGGGATTACTAACCAGTGTCCGCTCCTTCTGCCAGCTCCACCTCATTAGGTGTCCCTTCCCTGAGCTGAACCTTCATGCGCAGTAATAGGTTTCACAAGGAGAGCAACCATGAAAGGTTTGCCTTCACTCTGCAGCCCCTTCTCTAAAGTGATCTTGATTGCCACCTAACTTTCCCAGGGCACAAAAGACTCTTCTTTCTTTAGATGAGCAAACCTGAGAATGCTTCATTAAAATTCCTTCCCAAACAGAAAATTCCAGTGTCCGGATTCCACAAAAATGCATGCATTTCTAAGTTGACAAGGGGAACTGGCATTGCCACCATTAAAAGTCAGAAAAGCCCTGACTAAGGATAATCTTTCGACTCATTAATGCAAAGCACTCCCCACGGGAGGGTGACTGGATAGGAACACTTTGGAAAGTTAGGGCTTTGTCAAGTGCCAAGTTTCCTGAGGTAAGAGTTCAGAAGGACTCACAAAAAGGAAGTGGCTCAGTGAAGAAGTTCTTCCTGGGTTGTGGCAGAATGAGAAAGTCATGGAGAAAGCTTGGAAGGGAAAGGCTACTCGATATGGCAGTGGGGTAAGCTGCTGTGGTCCCAGCCCCCAGTGTGCTCAGACCTTTCTGTATCTGGGTCCTTCTGCTGTCAAGTCTCACATTGATTCTATGCTTGTGTCTGTCGTTTTTCTGGGCCACCATGACAATAGTAAAAAGTCACAAGTAGAGAACTGAGAAGTGTGCACCGGGGCCTGCTCTCTGCTGCTCTTGAACTCTGAAGCTACCGTGGGAACTAGATCAAGGCCAGCCTGTTAGAAAGTGAGAGTTTATAACAAGCAAGTGTCTTATCAGCTATACCGTCCCTGGGGTCGCAGCTGAGATGAGAGATCATGAGGAAGAGCAACCAAGAAGAATGGAGTTTTCTGTGGATTTAAAGAAATGAAGAGCTGAGTTCAATCCAACGGCTACTATGGACAGCTGGGAGTTAAATCAATATTTGAAGTTATAAGGCCCCAGTGTACAGATGGGGATTTGATCCACAACAAAGGCAAACTGACACAGCCTTCCTAAAGCTGTCCCCAGAAGAAATCCATCCACTTTATGTGAACCGTCAGCTCATTCCTAAAGTCTAAGAGGCCTTGGACTTCAAAAGATGCATGCAGTCCACAGCATCCTCAGCACACAGAGGAGGAGCAGCAGCAATGTGGGAAGATCAGATGAGGAAGATATACGTTAGGTGCTTTGGCTGACTCCAAGAATGCACAGGACAGTCATAACCACAGAGGCCAGCACAGCTAAAGACAGCCTAGCAACTTGGTCAATAATTTGGAGAAGAGGTAGAATATGGTGTCAAGATAGCAGCTCTGAGACCGTACAAGTAATTTTTGCCTCTGCCACTGCGTATTTCACTGTAATTCAGGGCACCGAAAACTTTTTAACACTCAAGTCTTGCGAGGAGTGAAGATACACACAGGCACCTCTGTGGGAGTGGCCTGCCATAAGTGGCTACAGAATACAAAGAATTATTTTTATGACAAAGTTGATTTGGACCAAGACTGTTGCTACTGGCCCAGAATTAGGAAATAAGATTGGACACATTGTTGCTTCCACATACTTGCACATGTGTGATGTCCCACCCTAGTCATCTCCAGAGCAAATTACAAAATATAACTCAACTGGAGCAACTGGGTGCCCTCAGCATTCTGAGGCATTAAGGTTTTATGGGCTTTGTGTCTTATTCCTGCTGTTTTTGAGACAAAAATCTCAGGTAGCTCAGGCTAGCCTGAAATTTGCTAGGTGACTGAAAATGCCCTCCAATCTACATCATTCCGCCTCTACCTCCCAAGTTTTAGGATTACAGAGGTGTGCCCCATAGCTGGCAGGTAGAACTCTGTTCATAAACCATATTCCAAAGCAAGAAAAGAGGAAAATCAGAAGGCATTCCGTATTTTAAGAAATTCTACTTTCAATTATTTAATAATTATAATAACCACCCCCTGATGGAGCTATCATGAATTCTCAGCCAAGCCGGCGATCTCAGGACTCTGGAGCCCAAACTAGGAGAATGACAAGTTTGAGGCCATCCTGGGCTATGGAGTGAGATTCTTTCTTAAAGCAATAAAGAAATAAAGATTATTTTGCAGAGCATACATTTATCAAGTATTTTAGCTGACTACCGTGCCACACAGATCTTGTACAATCCAGTTTCCCATTGAGTCGCACTCATATACTCAAGACTTTTAAAAATACATGAAAAAAACAAGCAGAATCTGTGTCCATGTGCAGATTCCACCTCAGTGGAATGTCTGTTTCCTGAGATCCTGAAATAAAACTCATTAATGGAGACAGGTTCTCACACAGGAGAGGAAAGGGGCCACGTTGAGAGGCAGCATTCCTTCAAAGCTAAAATTCTCTTCTGGTCATTTTGCCTACGGCCATAGTGTCTGTGGCTGCTGTCTCTCAAAGAGTGCCCCAGAAGATAACATGTCTGATTTGAAACAAAACAGAACACTATTGTTCTGGTTTGAACATCCCTGCCAAAGCTCATACTGAAACTGTAATTGCCAATGGGATAGTATCAAAACTGGATCTTTAAAGAGGCGACTAGAGAGTCCAACTGGGGTTGTTTGGGCACTGCAGAGATGGGCTTTTTAATCAATGAATGGCACGTGATTGCTAGATATGGGTGCTACACTCTTGGGCTTTCCAGTTTCTAACAGTGTGAACTGTTGGAATGTGTTTCAAGCAATGTGTTCTTTAAAAAACATGCATGGGAATGTGTGTGTGTGTCCATGTGTGTATGTTCATCTATGTGCATGCACATGGAAGACGGAGGTCAGAGGACAACGTTGGGTGCTGTGCTCAGGGATGCTGTCCACCTCCTCTGAGATCGGGGTCTCTCATGGGTTTGGAACTCACCTGTTAGGTGAGATTGGCTGCCCTGCAAGTCCAGGTGATCTTCCTGTCTTTACTACCCATGAGTGGAGCTACAGGTGTGTGCCATCACACTAGGCTTTTGTGAGATACTGGGTATCTTGCAAGCCCTGCACCAAGCTGCCAAGCAGATGACCAGCTGCTGCTAGGCCTGCTCTTTATAAATCTTCTGGATCTATCTATGTGTCTAGTTATTCTGACAAAGCAGAAGCATGAACTAAGACACAGCCCAATTAATTCACCTGTGTTAGTATTTACACTAGCCTCCATTAGGCGCATACTTGCCACCAGTTTAGGAGGGTCTAGAATGCTCTCTGAGCAACCTGACTTCAGAGTCTGTGTTCTCATTCAGAGAAATTTAAAATCCAGCTAAGATACCTCAAAAAGGATTCTGATTTCTGGATGCCCATTGTGCATCCTTGAGATCCCAAGGGTTAATGACTTGGTAAAGACAGGTTCACTATCACAGAACATGATGGAATGCTGATTTCCTGAATATTAAGTTTTAATGCAAAAATTCAATATGAGAAATAGCCATTGTATTTGTAGTTTACACATGCATGTATACATGTATGACACATACCTTGTGCCCCAGTCGGTTTATTAGATAACCTGCCTAGATTTATTTTATTTTGGCTGCAATGAAGATATTCCTCTTCCAATTCAATAAAAAAGCACAACAGAGCCATAAATACAGAGACGAATGCAAGAATTCAACCGTTTGATTGCATTAATTCAAGGAACTGATTAAAGAGTCTTGATACAATGGTGGAAATCGCCTTGATTTATTAAGCCACATCATCCATGAAATCTGCACAGAGTGGGGGAAAAAATTAAAGCTGTCACTTTAAAGAAATACACTCCACAATAAAGGGAATGAAGCAGAGGAACACCTAGGGTAATTTATAAACACGTGTAATCTGGAGAAACACTCTCACAACTGGATATTCATTCCTGCAAGTCTGTGATCAGAGACAACTCCCTGCCTCACAACAGCTTTCAGCTTTCAACTAGGGGAAGGTATACTTTTACATATTTTCTTCCTCCTCAACCTGTAACAGGTGCACCTCAGACCTATGCATCAAAAGCCCAGCTCAGCCCCTAAGCCAACCACTGGACTTTTCTGCATCATGGCATCCTGGTGCTCAACCCTCTTTCCTGCCACAGGGCCAGGGCTGTGTGTGATGGCCAAAGGCTTTTAACATTTTATATGTGTATACAGATACAACCCTTGTCTAAAATATGCCAATGGGGGGCATACAACAAAGAGACTCTTGTTTCTCAAAGGGCGGCCCACTGGCCTTTTGTATTTGCACCACCTGGACATATTAGGAACAGAGGGGCTGGCCCCCATGTCAGAACTGCTGAGCCACCTGATTTTAACAACACATCTAGGTGACTTCTGTGAGTGCTGAACTCTGAGAGGCATTACCTTTAGTTTCAACAATGTTGTTCGGTTCGAGAAGCAATGGGTGCAACTGTCAGGTAACAGTCAATCAGGAGAGCAAGAAGATGCAAGTCTTGGCTGGTTAGATGGCTCAGGGACAAATGGGCTTGCTGTGCATACCTAGCAACCAAGTTTTCCTGAAACCCAGGTAAAGGCAGACAGAATCAACTTCATCTACTACAGTGCCTTTTTACATACCTACCTACCACACACACACACACAAGCACCATGCCCTCATATACACAATAATAAAAAACCAGGTTTTTTTTTTTTTTAAGAGAATAAACTTTAAGTCATAAATTATGACTGACAAGGGGCATGGAAAGTTTCCAGGGGAAAATTGATTCTACTCAGCTCTTGCAAACCTTTTCAAAACCAGATGTAGCAGAAGACCAAGGACTACTTCATGGGCATCAAGAAAAAGAGTGGAGTAGTTTTAAACAGATACTCAACCGGTACTCATGGGTAATTTTTAGGAGAGAGGTGTCTGTGCATTGTGGGGTACTTAAAAGTGCCCTCACTTTAATTTACAAGATGGTGATGTTACCATCCCCACAATGATAAAAATCAGAAAGGTCTCCAGACATTACCCACTACCCCCAGGGAGACTGTCATCCTACATGTGTTCTATTCTGCATGCATACATTCTATCATGCATGCGTGCATTCAGCAGGCTTTGATGTGAAAGAACCACATATACATAAAACAACCCAGAAGTGTGTGTTATAAAGGGAAACAGAATTGGTCTTGGGTTGCAAGAAGTTCATGGACAAGGGAAGATTCTATAGGAGAGGCCTCTGACAAGAGTTTTTCCCTGTATAAACAACCACCCTGAGCCCTGATGAAGAGAAGGCAAATTAAAGCAGCAGCTTGTGGAGAGAGCAATGGGGGAAAAGGAGAATTGGAATCTGTCCTACAGCTTGGCTGCTCTAAAACCATAGCCCACCACCTGTGAGGTGACCATTCCCTGTTCAGAGTTAGAGCTAAACCTCAGAGATAGCGGTAAGCTTCTGAGGGCTCCCTGTCACCTGAGAGCTTCAAACTCTGCCATACACATCCCAGGTCCCTACACGTGCATGTGTTCAGTGTCTGAAGACAAAAGAAAAGCACAAGTGAGCATCCACCACACAAAACGGTCACACAGCACTCTCACTCCCCCTCAGGGAGTGCTACCTGAGTGCTAGTTCATGAAGACCCTGAATTTCTTACTATCCCCTGAGCTGAGCTTCAGTTATCAACCAGGGACAAGATAACTCACCAAGCTATGTGAGTCACAGGTCTACTTATGCAAAGGTAAATGGTAACTTTTTTTTTTTTTTGGTAGCTTGGTTTTCTAAATGTATCCCAATGACAAGGAGGCCAAAATAAATGACATCATGTGTCTTCAATAACCTTAAAGGGAGACATATTTGCTCCTACAAAGAAGTGGGTCAGTCATATGACTCTCCTAAGCAAGCAGGCAAACAGCTGTTCTATGCATAGGATAACATTCCTTTAATTTACTGTGTTTGCTTTTTGGAGCCTATTTTTGCTTTTTCATTTTGAAGAACTAAATGCCCCTGATGAATCAGTCAATGGTATGTTGGTTGCTCTCACGGGCAGCCTTCTGCTGCTTTATAATAGTGCCCTGATCTTATTTCAGGAAGAGAATGACAAACTTACAGCCACAAATGCTGGATTTATGGGGTTCTTTGTGGCAGGCATTACTGAGAACAGGGCTGAGGAAATAGGTGTGATGTATTGGGAAGAAGAAACTCCCATAAATACAAGGACGGGCCTCGATTTCCATCTGAGTCCTGAGATCTAAGTACTTAAATTCAGCAAACTCAAAGGTTTTCAGGGTTTTTTTAAAGACTATATGGGGCAATGAAAAAGTATTGAGTGCTAATTAGATGGACAAATGAATGGTCGCCCTCAACAGGCACATTATGCCCAGTCACAGCTCTTGTGAATGACACGGTCGGCACTTTAATAGAGCTGTGACTTTACAAAGGTACAAGGTCAAGAAAAGTTGCATTGTGCTGAATCATCTCAGCAGCCAACCAAAAAAGTAGCTGTGTCCATAACCATCACATCCATTGAGAGAAATTCCAGGCTTTACTATTTCCATGTCACTTTGCTAGTGGTATGTGGGGGTGCTTTGCTCTAGCTATCTAGACCACTTCTCTGGATGACTTCACTGGTAGTTTAGGTACTAACTTACTAAGGTACTAAGTTTGGGCACAACATTTAAAGGAAATTCTACTTGGCATACAACTAGGCATCTTGCAGAAAAATAATGAACTTTCAGGAGCTCTAGGGATGAGGAGACAGCTTGGTCTGTGTGCTTAACAAGCTAGCATGAGGACCTGAGTTCAGACTCCCACAGCCTTGTAGGTATAAGCCTGGCATAGCATCACTGGCCTGTAATCCTTGGGTTGGGTAGGTGTAGACAGGAGGATTGCTGGTGTCCACTGTCCAGCCAGTCTAGATAAACTGCTAAGCTCCAGATTCCGTAAGAGATGGTATCTCAAAGTATATGCTGCAGACTGGAAAAGACATGGGACATTGACCCCTGACTTCCACACACATCCGAACACCTTCACTCCCTGCCCAGCACACACCCAAACACAAAGGGAAACTCTCTCTGAAGAACAATCTAGGGAATAGCAGTTTCACAAACAAGTAAGTTTAGGAAGCAAAGACACAGACAACCATTGCCCTGGACTTGCAGTGTTACCATAATAAACTTTGGTCCACAAATGACTCAGGGCGGTCTAAAGCAAGGATGTGTGGTTTTGATTCCTGGGGCATTCCATGCTCTTTTTTTCACTGTGCTCCTCTTTCATATAACACCCACTAGCAACATAGAGTTTCACTTTCTGATCATGGAGCATGTGTGAGACTTTTTTTTCCAAGGATTTGCTCTACCATTGATCCACAAGTAGCTTGATAGGCAAGCTATCTCATCTCCAATGAATAACTTACACTTTGTCAAAAACAAAGCTTCATGTTTCCCACCAGCCTCATAAACTACAAAGTCAAATCTAAGTTAATCACCTTGAGACCTTAGACCTTTCTAGATTCCCATATGCCATAGGATTCCCACATTGGACAAAGCATAACAATATACATGTGCCTATATAAAATTCAAGTTGTTGATCCTATTGGCTGAGTCTTTCAATTCTTTCTCTTTTGTCCCTTTGAGAAACATCAAATATCTCAGGTTCGGATCTCTCTGCAATTTAGTGGAACCATGTGACTAAAGTCACCAGAGTTGTTTTCCATTTTCCTTGGTTTTGGAAGAGATAGGGCCACTATTCATTCCAAAGACTTCATTCTAAAACACAAACCCAATCCTGTATGTGTTCTGTTCAGACTCACTCAGCAGTTGGCTGCCTGGCTATGAATGGGCCAACATGTGAACTCTGTGGTGACTCACCTCAAATCCTTCTTACTGTTTGCACCTACATTTCTGGTTTTTTATTCAGTGGTAAGCCCACACTCCTTATTCCTACCACTCATTTTCTTACATACCTTGTTCACAAGTTCAAGTCTATGCCCTTGAAAGGCTTTACCCTTTCGCTGGATAAAAGTTCCTATTTGTCCACCACCCAAATATCATGCATGGATTGTTGTAAGTTAAAGTTAGCCAGTTAATACTAGTTAGACGTGTTCTTCCTGCTCACTGAAGTGATCACTTCCTCTAAGTGCCCCAGTTAGAACTCAGATCTCTTCAAAACATACAATACGCTATTTCACTTGGTCTGTCTCTTTAGAATCCCTTGACTCCTCAGAGCCAAGCCTTATTCATTTTTGAAGTTTTGACTACCATGGTACCCTTCAACATGGATTTCTATGATCCTTTCTTCAATTATTTCAAATATCCATCCTTCTCTATATGGGTTTCATGGTCAGAGTTTATCTACTGCCACTCAAGTATGTTCAGAATACAAGTTCACCATCATTATAGCTATCCTACTTCTCAGAGTTGACATGTAATAGAAATATCTTGCACTGAAGTTGAAGCAACAACAAAATTCAATATTCTTAAACACCCAAAAGATCGCCATTGAGATTCAGGGACAATTCTTCTGGGTCACATGAAACCAATCAGTTCTCAGCATAGCCTCGTTGTTTAACTTTCCTGTCACTGACCATAGAAACCACCTGGAAAAGAACAGGTAATCTTCTTGAAAATGAAGACTAAATTTAAAATAACAACCCTGCCTTAATAATTTCCAATCACTGACTTTTCTTTTTTTAATTTTAATTTAATTTTATTTTTAATTACACTTTATTTACTTTGTATCCCCCTCTAGTTCCCTCCCTCCTCCCCTCCCAATCCCTCCCTTCCTTCCCCATCTCCAAGCATGCCCCTCCCCAAGTCCACTGGTATGGGAGGGTTTCTTTTTCTTCCTTCTGATCCTAGTCTGTTAGGTCTCATCAGGAGTGGCTGCATTGTCTTCCTCTGTGGCCTGGTAAGGCTGCTCCCCACTCAGGGGGAGGTGATCAAAGAGAAGACCAATCAGTTCATGTCAGAAGCTGTCCCTGTTCCCATTACTGTGGAACCCACTTGGACACTGAACTGCCATGGGCTACATCTGTGCAAAGATTCTAGGTTATCTCCATGCATGGTACTTGGTTGGAGTATGAGTTTGAGGAAAGACCCCTGTGTTCAAAGTTTTTGGTTCTGTTGCTCTTCTTGTGGACCTCCTGTCCTCTCCAGATCTTACTATTTCTCACTTCTTTCGTAAGATTCCCTGCATTCTGCCCAAAGTTTGGTCATAAGTCTCAACATCTGCTTTGATAGTCTGCAGGGCAGAGCCTTTCAGAGGCCCTCTGTGGGAGGCTCCTAACTTGTTTCCTGTTTTCTTCTTCTGATGTCTAGCCTCTTTGCATTTTGCAATGGGAATTGAGCATTTTAGCCAGAGTCCTCGCTCTAGATTAGTTTCTTTAGATGTACAGATTGTGGTAGGTTTATCCTATATTATATGTCTATATGAGTGAGTATATACCGTGTGTGTCTTTCTGCTTCTGGGATAGCTCACTCAGGATGATCCTTTCCAGGTCCCACCATTTACCTGCAGATTTCATGATTTCCTTGTTTTTCATTGCATTGAAAAACAACAACAAAAACAGTGGTGTCGTAGCACGGGGCTCTGCGCTACATCGTTCACTCCTTTCTTCTTGCTTCCCTTATCTCCCACCACATTGCTAGAATAACAGGATTGCCTTTGCAGCAGCTAAAGAGTCTCTGACATATGCCCAACTTCAAGAAACATGCTTATCACTAACTAAAAACAATTATGCAGCCTAGCTTTAGCTGGGAGTTTGGTGATGACCATTCTCCTTCTTCAAAGGGCATATGTAAAAGCCACCAACTCTTTTTTTTTTTTTTTGAGAACAAAAAGATCTTTCTCTTCTCTCATTTGTTTTCAAAACCACATAAAGGGACTACAAGTTAAAGAGGTCATAACATGATGAGATAGATACATACTTTTACAAACCTCAGGTTTAACCCACAAAATTGGTATTTAAAAGAGTGCAAGTTTGAGGTTATTAATACAGATTCCTAGAGAGAGAACACAATCACTTAGCATGGATGAGCAAACAACAACAACAAAAAATTTCCACATTAGTTGTACTTTTCTTAGAAAAAGCTATGAAGGAAATTTTGAAAATTTCCCTCTAGGGCGAAGCACGCCCTGAGGCAACAGAACAATGTATGGCAGTCTAAATCAACTCTGTGCTGAAGCCTTAAGAATGTCCAGCAAATGAAATTTTCACCACGAAGAAAGAAATTTCAAAACTCCTACTGCTTCATATTTCATTTGAAATATTTGAATGTCTTTAAGATATTCAAAGAGATGTCCTTTTAGTTAGCTGAAATGCTTCAAGATGAGTAGTTGGGCTTGATTTATGATGAGTACCATTCTACTATCTCATCCTGGAGGAAGAAGTGGCAGGCCTCTCAGAGGCCTATTTTGCCTTTTGGGCCTGTTAAAGTTTCTTCTCTTAGTTCTTGCTCTGATCATTGGTTATACAAAGGAAGTGGACAGTTGCCACAGGCTGCAACAGCTTCCCTTGGAACTTTGTAAAAAAAACAAAACAAAACAAACAAACAAAAAACAAACCTGATGACTCCCAAGTTATGTGGAATAGCTGAAGAGCCTCCTCTACCGGCTCCCAGCAGTCTTCCCCTTTGACAAGTACCTCAGAAGATCCTGCAAGCTCATAGAATGATATGAGAGACATGTGACTTCTAGGTGTCTCTGAAATTATGGGTGTTGCCAATGGATTTGGGTAGGCTCACCCATCTACCCAAACTCTATGTAGTTTTTCCATTTATGCAAAAGACTAGCCACAGGTAATCCATATGCACACTCTCACCCCAAAGCACTCAACACAAGTGATCTACTTTGGGAACATGGTCATCATGGCCAATTTGTCTATGAGCACTCTTTATCCCTTCCTGGGTGCTTTTACACAGCGGCACAGGGTACCGCTGCAAGAAGCCCTGCTATTGCTGTCATACTTGGGGCCTCGAGGTTGGGGAAAGGTTCTCACAGCCTTTGTTCTCACACTTTGGAAGTAGGGTACTCACATACCATCTTGTGCCTTTTGAAGGGCCAAAAAGAGTCACCTTGGCCTTTCCTTAGCTGACCACTAAGTCCCTTCAGGACATTGAAGAAGCTCAACTTCAGTATGCTGCTAACAGCTACTTTCTCTGCTTCCCTACAAAGGCCTCCTAGAGCAGTTCCCACAGAGCAGAAATCTGACATTAGGATGTTAGCACCTGCCATTCATTTTTCTCTGCCTCCTGTTTTCCAAGCTGCCCAGCCTTTAGCTCAGACACCAGACCCCGAACACAGTGTGTTTGATCTACAGCATCCCAGGAACCTGCTGCTGATCTCAGGCTGAGGTGTTTAGGAGAAACAAACCTTAGAGGGAATGAAGCAAGGAAAGATTCAAATATCCTGTAGTTGATGTTGAATAAATAGCCACTCATTTCAGAGCTTCAGACTTCCAAAGAAAATGGCTCCGGGCTATAGAACATGGGGAGGGAACGGGAAACACTATCCAGGATACATGCTTTCTGTTTGATTTATTTAAATAGAAAGAGACATAAGTACATTTGGAAGAATCGCTTCTGCACTTATCACTAGCCTCCATCTTGCCTCTGTTACAGCTCTGACAGAATAATTAATCTCAGTCAATCAATCATGTAACAACAACAAAAAAAAAACCCACACAGGTGACCTCGACATACCATCTAAGCCAAAGAGAACCAGTCACAACAGCAATTGGCAGATTCCCCTGGAAAGGAAAATTAAGCCTGCTATGTGTGGCTTGGGGCAACCTAAGCCGTAAATCTCTCTTTTCTGATCTCTTCATAGAGATGAAAGAGCAGAGCCGCTCCGGGTTACATACAACAATTATGTGTGCACCAAACTCAGAGAATCAGCTTGCAGACAGCCCTAATCATTCCCAATTAACCACGTCAGCTGACATCCTGCTAGAGCAGCCCCAATGCCACAGAAAGCCCAGCTCTCCCTTCAGGCGGCCAATCCTCCCACATCACAGCCCATGTATTTTGGAAGGGCTATTAATGTTTGTTGACAATTCCAAATAGAGGTCACCTGTTGTCATGGTGCAAAATACCCTCTTTCCCCCTTCTGAATGCCAGGCAGGGAGGGCAGCTTTGTTAGAATCGCTTCAATGAGCTTCTATATTGCCACCAACATTCAGATCAGATGAAAGGGAGGTTTAGGGTCCCCCAACTCTTCAATGGCAGTTCCCACCTGCTCCCACCCACCCGTCAGGGGGTCTGAAAACATCTACTCCTTTAAACTTGACAGAATGGGCTCAGCCTTAGGCCTCTGTGAGGTGTCCAGTCACAGGCAGCTGAATAGAAACATGGATGTTGACCAACATTGCCGGAAATGGAAATCTTGAAAGAGGAGTTCACTGCCCCCTACCCCACCCCAACCCTGCCTGCAAAGAGGCCTTTTCCCACTTAAATTATTCCCACTGAGCCTCTGAGCCAGGGATTTTTGTTGTTCATTTGTGCAGGCCTTCTCTGCTATGTGTTTTTGTTCAGATTAAAAATGGTCGCACTGTAGAAAACAAGTCCATATGGAGGTTAAAGGGGTAGGGGGCTGTCTGGTTATTTCATTAAATTGGCTCACGATGTAATTCTTTAATTCACCTTAATTCCTGTCATCCTTGCCAAGCAACAAGAAACACACTTGGGCAAAATGTCAAAGTCGAATAGTGTTTGGGCCTAGATCCCTTGTCTTCCTTGAGATCCCAAGTCTCAACAGTATACCATTCTCCATGGGAGTCAGGCTGAAAGCAAAGCACCCCTGTTTGGTATGACTGCCTATGGAGAAGTCAAAGCAGGGCTGGGCGCTGTGAAAGGCACCTTCTGAGGCCCTACTGTCCCAGTGTTGTGCAGGGAAGAAGGCTGCAGCACTCGCACCCCTTGGCTGTGGGTCAGAGCAAAGGTGAGAGAAGCAAGAGGAAAGTGGGTAAAACAGGCTCTTATCCCCCTCCTTTCAGCCTGTAGCCATGAGGGCATCTTGGACCTACAAGGTTTGCAAACTGTGTACCATAGCATCTTGGATCAAGAAGAGACATTTGCTCTGACAGAGGTCATGGATCAAATGGACCTAACAGACATTTACAGAACCTTACACTCAAACACAAAAGAATTTACCTTCTTCTCAGCACCTCATGGAACCTTCTCCAAAATAGACCATATAGTGGGTCACAAAGCGAGCCTCAACAGATACAAGAATATTGAAATAATCCCTTGTATCCTATCTGATCACCATGGACTAAAGCTGGACTTCAACAACAACAGAAATAGCAAAAAAGCCTACACACACATGGAAACTGAACAACTTGCTACTAAATAAGAGCTGGATCAGGGAAGAAATAAAGAAAGAAATTAAATTCTTCCTAGAATTCAATGAAAATGAAGGCACAACATACCCAAACTTGTGGGACACAATGAAAGCAGTGCTAAGAGGAAAGTTCATAGCACTAAGTGCCTTCAAGAAGAAATTTGACACAGCTCATTCAAGCAACTTAATGGCTTACCTGAAAACCCTAGAAAAAGAAGAAGCAGACACACCAAAAAAGGAGTAGATGGCTGGAAATAATAAAACTCAGGGCTGAAATCAATCAATTAGAAACAAATAAAACAATTCAAAGAATCAATGAAACCAAGAGCTGGTTCTTTGAGAAAATCAACAAGATAGACAAACCCTTAGCCACGCTAACTAAAAGGCAGAGAGACACCATCTGAATCAACAAAATCAGAGATGAAAAGGGGGACATAACTACAGACACTGAGGAAATCCAAACAGTCATTAGGACTTACTTCAAAAGTCTATATGCCACAAAATTTGAAAATCTAAATGAAATGGACAATTTTCTTGATCAATTCTACTTACCAAAGCTGAATCAGGACCAGGTAAATCAATTAAATAGTCCTATACCCCCTAAGGACATAGAAGCAGTCATTGAAAGTCTCCCATCCAAAAAAAGCCCAGGACCAGATGGTTTCAGCGCAGAATTTTACCAGACCTTCAAAGAAGAGCTAACTCCAGTTCTCTTCAAACTATTCCACAAAATAGAAACAGAAGGAACACTACCAAACTCATTCTATGAAGACATAGTTATCTTGGTACCTAAACCACACAAAGACCCAACAAAGAAAGAGAATTTCAGGCCAATCTCCCTTATGAACATTGATGCAAAAATACTCAACAAAATACTTGCAAACCGAATACAAGATTACATCAAAAATATCATCCACTATGACCAGATAGGCTTCATCCCAGATATGCAGAGGTGGTTTAATATATGGAAATCCATCAATGTGATCCACCATATTAACAAACTGAAAGAAAAAAAAACACATGATAATCTCCTTAGATGCTGAAAAAGCATTTGACAAAATCCAACATCCATTCATGTTTAATTGGATGGATGAGATCATGTTTAATTGGAGAGATCAGGGATACAAGGCACATATTTAAACATAGTAAAGGCAATATACAGCAAGCCTATAGCCAACATCAAACTAAACAGAGAGAAACTTAAAGAAATCCCACTGAAATCAGGGACAAGAAAAGGCTGCCCACTCTCTCCATATCTCTTCAACATAGTTCTGGAAGTCCTTGCTAGAGCAATAAGAGAGTTGAAGAAGATCAAGGGGATACAAATTAGAAAGGAAGAAGTCAAATTATCACTATTTGCAGATGATATGATAGTATACCTGGGTAACCCCAAAAATTCTACCAGGGAACTCCTACAGCTGATAAACACGTTCAGCAAAGTGGCTAGATACAAAATTAATTCAAAAAAATCAGTAGCCCTCCTGTATACAAAAGACAAAGGGGCTGAGAAAGAAATTAGGGAAACAACACCCTTCACAATAGCCACAAATGACATAAAGTACCTTGGTGTAACCCTAACCAAGCAAGTCAAAGACTTGTATGAAAAAAATTTCAAGTCTCTGAAGAAAGAATTAGAAGAAGATATCAGAAGATGGAAAGATCTCCCATGCTCATGGCTTGGCAGGATTAACATAGTAAAAAGGGCCATCTTACCAAAAGCGATCTACAGATTCAATGCAATTCCCATCAAATTACCAACACAATTCTTACAGACCTGGAAAGAAAAATTCTCAACTTCATACGGAATAACAAGAAACCCAGAATTGCTAAAAACAATCCTCTACAATAAAAGATCTTCCAGAGGTATCTCCATCCCTGATCTTAAGCTGTACTATAGAGCAACAGTAATACAAACTGCATGGTACTGGCATAGAAACAGAATGGTGGATCAATGGAACCAAACAGAGGACCCAGAAATAAACCCACACACTTATGGACACCTGATCTTTGACAAAGATGCCAAAACCATACAATAGTAAAAAGATAGTATCTTCAACAAATGGTGTTGGTCTAATTGGATGTCTACTTGTAGAAAAATGCAAATAGATCCATACTTATCACCCTGCACAAAACTAAAGTCCAAGTGGATCAAAGACCTCAACATAAAACCAGACACTCTAAACCGCTTAGAAGAAAAAGTGGGGAAGCGCCTTGAACTCATTGGTACAGGAGACAACTTCCTGAACAGAACACCAACAGCACAGGCTCTAAGAGCAACAATCAATAAATGGGACCTCATGAAACTGAAAAGCTTCTGTAAAGCAAAGGACACCATCATCAAAACAAAGCGACTGCCTACATATTGGGAAAGAATCTTCACCAACCCTTTATCTGACAGAGGACTCATATCCAGTATATACAAAGAACTAAAGAAGCTGAAAAGCAGCAAACCAAGTAATCCAATTAAACAATGGGAAACAGAGCTAAACAGATAATTCTCTGTAGAGGAATACAGAATGGCAGAGAAGCACTTAAAGAAATGCTCAACGTCATTAGCCATTAGGGAAATGCAAATCAAAATGACACTGAAATTTCACCTTACACCCATCAGAATGACCAAGATGAAAAACTCGAGTGACAACACATGCTGGAGAGGTTGTGGAGAAAGGGGAACCCTCCTCCACTGCTGGTGGGAATGTAAACTTGTACAACCACTCTGGAAATCAATCTGGCGCTTTCTTAGACAACTAGGAATAGCGCTTACCCAAGATCCAGCCATACCACTTATAGGCATATATCCAAAAGAGGCTCAAGTACACAAAAAGGACATTTGCCCAACCATGTTTGTAGCAGCTTTATTTGTAATAGCCAGAAGCTGGAAACAGCCCAGAAACCTCTCAACTGAAGAATGGATGCAGAAATTGTGGTACTTCTACACAATGGAATATTACTTAGCAATGAAAAATAAGGAAATCATGAAATTTGCAGGTAAATGGTGGGATCTGGAAAAGATCATCCTGAGTGAGCTATCCCAGAAGCAGAAATATGCACATAGTATATACTCACTCATATAGACATGTAATATAGGATAAACCTACTAAAATCTGTACATTTGAAGAAATTAATCAAGAGAAAGGACCCTGACTAAAATGCTCAATCCCCATCCTGAAAGGCAAAGAGGATGGACATCAGAAGAAGGAGAAAAGAGGGAACAAATCAGGAGCTTGACACAGAGGGCCTCTGAATGGCTCTGCCCTGCAGACTATCAATGCAGATGCTGAGAATTATGGCCAACTGTTGGGCAATGTGCATGGAATCTTATGAAAGAAGTGGGAAATAGTAAAATCTGGAGAGGACAGAAGGTCAACAAGGAGAGCAACAGAACCAGAAATTTGAACACAGGGGTCTTCCCAGAGACTCATACCCTAGAACCCCTGCACAGATGTAGCCCATGGCAGTTTAGTGTCCAAGTGGGTTACATAGTAATGGGAAGAGTGACTGCCTCTGACATAATCTGATTGTCCTGCTCTTTGATCACCTCCCCCTGAGGGGGGAGCAGCCTTACCAGGCCACAGAAGATGACAATGCAGCCACTCCTGATGAGATCTTATAGCTAAGATCAGAGGAAGGAGAGGAGGACCTCCCCTATCAGTGGACTTGGGGAGGGTCATGCATGAAGAAGGGGATGGGAGAGTGGGATGGAGGGGGGAGGAGGGAGGGGCTTATGGGGGATACAAAGTGAATAAAGTGTAATTAATAAAAATAAATATAAAAAAGAAAGTAGAAAGGTCCCTGAACGTAGGGCTCAGATAATTATAT